>NC_133769.1:47425691-47570084 GCF_003597395.2 Chelonoidis abingdonii | reverse complement strand
TGGGGACACCAGAGAGAGGAAAGGGGTGTCAGGCCCTATAATTCCTGACCTGGTGGCAGCGAGAATATCCAAGCTGGTAGTGAGCTTGGGGGAGTTTCAATAAAGCCCCAGATTTTGGACGCTAAAGTCCAGGTTTGGGACAGGAGGCTTTATTACAGGTTGCCACCATAAATGGCACATTATGCAGCTGAGGGGTTAAGAGGTTTTATTTATTTATTATTTTGTTTTACTTATATGCTACTGGGAATTGTGAAGTGCTGTAGGCTGTCTACAGTGCTGTTATGCCCCTGAGTTTTTGGTTTATATAGTTTCTTCTGCTGGTTTTATGGTGGTATCATACGATCAGATCTACTGTTTAAGCATAATAATAATTAATCTTCATTATGTTCAAACTGAAGTTTTTATTTTATTTTAACTTTATGATAATAGAATTGTGTTAGTTTTTCAGCCTCAGATTAATGTGGACCACACTATGGACTGAAGCTACTGGTAACTCATACTTCTGGAGGACATCCCAGCCATGTTTTTCTGGGAAAGATTTGGGTCCTGGCTTGCTTAGATGTACCTTTTCCATATGGAGACCTCATGTTACAACAGAAACTTATTTGTGGACTATAGCAGGGCCATGTGTCCCTTTAAGGGCCTGTGGAGCCAGGGAGCAGCAGGCGCTGGCCTAAAGATAAGCCCAGAAAGAAGGTGTTGGGAATCAGCAGATCCAGCTAAGCAGTAGCTAATGATTGGCTCTCATCCCCCGTCAGAAGATATGTGAGGATCCAGCTCTGTAAGAGAAGAAAGGCTAGGGGTGATAAGCACTTCCCTGAGCAGCAGCAGGCTGCCACGCTGAAGGGAAGCCCTTTGGACCCCCTGAGACTAAGAGTAGGCCGAGAGCCTTGAGCTAGTGGGGTGATAGAGGACCCTGCAGCATCGGGTCATGACCATCACTTGTTACTTTTCCATACGTTTGGTGTAAGAGAAGAATAAAAGAGCCTGTCCTGAAGGCTAAAACAGGGTTGAGTGTGCTTAACTGTTTTGTCCCCAAGCGGGTAGACAGGCCCAACAGACTACACAGACCTCATCAAACTTAAAGAAAGTGAGGGAGGTTCTAATCCCCTGAAACCTGTTTGTAAATTCCTAGATGGTGATCCCAGCATTAAGAACTTGAGCTGATGGGAGTCTTGCCATTGACTTCAGTGACTATTGGCTCAAGCTGATAATAAATGATGTTGCTCAGTGTTTTGAGGCAAACTTGTTGGGAGGGGAGTGGTGTCTTCTGATCATGTCTCTCAAATCTCTACTGGGCTGCTGGAAAAAATGTGTTTAAACTTATGCACAGGGTGCACTTCAATATCCCATGGCATGTGGACTGGACACTGGGAATGTGTCAGACTACCAGAAACCAGAAGAATTAAAAAGTTCTTCATTATAATTTTAATAATTACTTTAACAAAGTTATGGTGCAAAGCCCACTCCATTATTTTAGGACCTTTCCATTTCTGTGCAATACATTTGTCATATTCAGAGCAGGTCTATACTTAAAATGTTGCATTGGCACAGTGGCACCAATATAACTGCACCACTGCAGTATTTCTCAACCTTTTTGATACCAGGGACCGGCTTGGTGCCTTCCTAAATTCTGTCAGGGAAATTTCAGGGACTGGTACTGGTCTGCAGACTGGTCATTGAGAAACACTGCTAAAACCAACGTGAGAGAGCTTTCCCATCAGTGCAGTTAATCCACTTCCCAAGAGGTGGCAGCTATGTCAATGGGAGAAGCTCTCCCACTGACATAGTGCTGTCTACACTCTGAGTTAGGTCACTATAACTACATCACTCAGGGTATGGATTTTCCACAGCCCTGAACAACATAGTTATACTGATATACCATATATACTCATTCATTAGCCCGTTCATTTATAAGCTGATCCCCCAAAATGGATAGGTAAAAGTAGCAAAAACTGTATGACCCTTTCATAAGTCGACCCTATATTTCAGGGGTTAGAAAACTTTGGCTCCCGGCCCATCAGGGTAAGCCACTGGTGGATTGAGACGTTTTGTTTACTTGGAGCATCTGCAGGCATGGAGCCCCTCAGCTCGCTGTGGCTGCGGTTTGCCGTTCCCAGCCAATGGGAGCTGCAGGAAGTGGCCAGATAAACAAAATGACAATGTATTAGATTTTCAATTCAATAATTCCATAGAGTTTTAAAACATCAAATTTTGGTGTAGACCCATTTATAAGCCAACCCCCGCTCTTTGATGGGTCACTTTTTGACCAAAAATATTTGGCTTATGAATGAGTATATATGGTAAATCTTAAGTGTAGATCAGACTCTACTCTTTGCCGTCATGACAAAATTCACCCTTTCCCTGGGAAAGTGAGGTGCACAACCTCTTTTGCAACTATCACCATTAATCAGCTGTTTGGGCTATAATTGTTATCCTCTCCCACTGAGACTCCCAGGCCATATAATTAATGACCTAGCATCCCAAAAACAGCCTGAAATGCTTTCTCCCCTCTAAGGCTGCCATCCCCCAAGATCTTTCCTTAAAAAGCAACTGTCATAAACAGATGGTTACGCGTTAATGCCTCTTTTACCAGTTAAGGGTTAAAAAGTTCACCTAGCCTAGCTAACACCTGACCAGAGGGACCAATGGGGGAACAAGATGTTTCAAAAGGAAGGAGGGAAGTTTTTCCTTTGTTTAGAGTTTCAGTTTCAGCCGGAGTGAAAAAGATCAAGGAACCAGCCTCTTATCAGAGTAGTAAGTTTTAGAAAGGAATAAATAGGTTTATGTTTATTTCTTTGTAACCTGTCTTATGCAATTAGAGGTAGAATCAAATTGGGTATTTTGGTATTCTTTTGTGTAACTAAATTTGTGCCCAGGGGAACATCCTCTGTGTTTTGAATCGTGTTGGAATACCGGTAGCAATCTCCCCGAGGTTTTCTTTGACCTTTCGTCTTATTAAAAGCCTTTCCTAAGCCTATGATTTCTTGGTTTTAATCCAAGGCCGATGATCTGACCATCCCAGGATTGTGGGAAAAGCGGGGGATGGTTAATTCGCCTTGTTTCAGAGTCCAAGGATTGAATGTGAACCCACGCATAGGAATGGGGACAAAGGATCCTCCAATGCTAACCCAGGAGGGAAGGTTTTTGGAAAGGAGTGATCCAGACACTGAAAATTCTGGATGGTGGCAGTAATACCAGATCTAAGCTAGTAATTAAGCTTAGAAGTGTCCATGCAGGTCCCCACATCTGTACCCTAAAGTTCAGAGTGGAGAAGGAACCTTGACAGCAACCTTTAGGCACTAAGGTAGAGATTACTCTGAAACGCCCCAAATGTTGTTTTCTTTCAAGTTAATTTGGAAAACATTTTCACTATTTGGGATTTATGAAAACTTCAGTCATATGTAAAAAGACTGAATATCATATCATATCAATTTAATTTTGTGTTCAAATACAAAAATACAGAGCTCTTAAATGTAATTGTGGAGGGTTATCATTATGTATGATTTGTTAAACGTCAGCATTTTGAAAATGAAGTGTTGATATATGCTTCATGAATAGAGTGGTCCATGGGCCTTCAGACAAATCAAAATGCAGGTTTACTTGCTTCACCTGGGATTAAAACTTTGCTTTTAAACATGAAGCTGTCATCATAAAGGCAGACTTGAATCACAGTCCTTGATTACTGTAGTTAATACTCCACTCCATTTGCTCCAGTTCATCTTTGTTTCCCATTCTGTGTGATTAAATACTCTTGATTGCTCCTGAACTCAGACAGAGCTGCGTCATCTCCCAATAAACAGTTTCATAGTAAAACTATTCAGCATTCAGGAGCAGCAGTTAGGAAAAAACATTTGTCCAAAATGATCATTTTCAATTATATTTTGGCCCATTTGAATAGGGACAACACATTCTGAAATCAAATTACAGTGTAAGTAGTATTTATTATTTATGTCAGCATTGAACTGGCAGATTATACTTCATAGAGACAGACTGCCCTGAAGATGTTAAAATCTAATGGCGTCACAGAGTGGGATGGCCCTCTAAGGGTATGTCTACACCAAAGGTCGGCAACCTCTGGCATGTGGCTTGCCAGGGTAAGCACCCTGTTGTGCTGGGCCAGTTTGTTTATCTGCTGTGTCAGCAGGTTCAGCCGATAGCAGCTCTCGCTGGCCGCAGTTCGCTGTCGCAGGCCAATGCGGGAGGAGGGAAGCCACGGCCAGCAGATCTCTCAGCCGGCGGCACTTCCCACCACCCCCATTGGTCTGGGATGGCCAACCGCGGCCAGTGGGAGCTGCGGTCCACTGAACCTGCCAACGCAGCAGATAAACAAACTGGCCCGGCCCACCAGGGTGCTTACCCTGGCGAGCCGCATGCCAGAGGTTGCCGATCCCAGTCTACACTATGAAGACCCACAACTGGCCCAGGTTAGATGACTTGGCCTTATGGTGCTCAGGCTGTGGGGCTATAAAATGCCAGTGTAGATATTCAGGCTTGGGCTGGAGCCTGGGATCTGGGACCCTCCCCACTCACGGACTTTCAGAGACCATGCTGTAGCTTGATCCCAAATGTTTACACTGCCATTTTATAGCCCCACAGCCAAAGCCCTGTGAGCCCCAGTCAGCTGACCTAGGCCACTCATGGCAGTGGCTGTGTAGCAGTGTAGACATCCCCTCAGAGAGTTGGGCTTAGCCTCCAACCTATGATTAATCAGCTGCTTCTCTCCTGCTGAGATAAAAGGCCAACCAGCAGCTTACTTATTGTGAAAAGCTACAGTGAGGTTCCTTCACGAGACCCTGGGTCTGGGACAAGACCAGGAAGGGTAGCTTGTCATACCAACTAGATGAAAGACAGCTTTGTAGGCAGCATCAGCATTGAGGCAGAGGCCTTAGAAGGGACCAGGTGGTTTACCTTTTTTTATTGATGTTGAATTGCTTTTTCATTTGAATCCCTTGGAAAAAGGACTGAAATACCAATGCTGTGGGAGTTTCATTGAGGCTCTGGCCAGTGTGTTAGTCAGCTGGCTTGTGTAAGAGTGGGAATACTAAGCTGAGACATAGCTACAGCAACAAATTCAGAGCTGCAAAAAATAGGTGGGAATTGGGACACTTGTACAAATAAGTGGTTTCTTGACAGTTATTCACATCTTAAGATCCTCTTCTAAGACCAGGGATCACCATATCTAATCCCTGCTCCATTTTCTTTCACAGTCCAGCCCCACATTCCCGCTTCCTCATTCATAATCCTATCAACCCCTTTTCCCACTCCACATGGCAGCCTCAGCAATATCACTCTGCAAGCTTTCCATGCCTCCCACTAGCAGTCATACTCATCTTAGCATGTAATCAATCTGTCACTTATGACAGTCTTTGTTTATACAGGTAACCACCAAACATGAACCAAAATTAACAATTCACTCATCTTAAAATACACACAAACAGGACTTTGTAAACAAAAAAAAATGCTGTTTTTTAAACAAGACTGAATAACACCAACATCTACTAATTTCAAAAATCAAATCAATAATTTCATTAGCTGATTATTACTCCTTTTGCATCATGAATCAATTTAGATGCATTGCTGGTAATAGAAACACTGGCTCAGATTCACAAAGGTTCTTAAGCATTTTGACACTGAGTGTTGCAATGCCTGACTTTTAGGGGCCTAGAAAATCACAGGATCACTGTGATCCACAAAGCCTGAGTCAGGCTCCTAGGCTCCCTATGCAATACGTGGGGAGAGATGGGGTCTTAGACTGTGATTCACAAAAGGCAGCATGCTAAGCAAGAAGCCACGTAAGCTATCCAGTAGGCGATGCTGACCAGAGGACTGTGTTCTAGACCTTGCCCCTCTCACAGAGATAGGAATCTGCCTGCAGCTTGGATTAGGTGCTTATCTCTGCAAACAATACACAAATGGGAACCACTCTCTTGGAGTCAGGCAGCTAAGGTGCCTAAGCTGCTGCTTGTGAGAATGAGTTAAGCATCTCCCTCATTCCATGCAAAATGGCCACAGGAGGAGGAGATAATACCACTCACCTTATAACTTTTAGGCCAGTGATAAAAGCACTCACCTGGGAGCCACAGCAGAGAGAGGATTTGAACAGGGGTCTCCCATCTCCGTGCTCTAACCACTGAGCTACAGGATATTCAGATGTGGGGCTTCCTCCTGTTGAAGCTGTTCTAGTTTGGATAAATAATTTAAACGTAGCTAGAGCGGGGGACTGAATCTGCTATCTCCCAAGTGAGTGCACTAACCAGCAGGCTACTAAGTCATTTTCATACTTTAGCACTCTCTCTCTGGTCCCATGACTCTAAGTATCTGAAGCTATGCCACTGCATAAATACTTAAAGAATCATGAGATCAGTGAGAGAGAGGCTGTGTAGCTTTGTGTTTAGGGGCACCCATGCAGGAAGTGGGAGATGGAGGGTTTGGTCCCTTGTTCCAATTGCTCTTTAATTACTTAGCCAGACTGGAATAGCTTCAACAGGAGCAATTGAGAGGCAAATATTAGCATATCCCATTGGTCGATGATTAGAGCTCTCCCTTTTTTCCTCCTAAGGTAGGATTTGAACAGGGGTCTCCTTTCTCCTTGCCTGGCAGAGGGTGAAATTGAAACCAGGTCTCCCATGATCCCATGTGAGTATTCTAACCACTGGGAGAAAAGCTACAAGGTGGGCGTGCCCACTAATCCCTCCTCTAGACAGATTTTGAGTGGGACCTGATAGGGCAGGCAACCTACTGTCAGGGACATCTCCAGGCACCAGCACGCCAAGCGCGTGCTTGGGGCGGCAAGCCACTGGAGGGCGCTCTGTCGGTCGCCACGCAGGCTGTTTTCGGCGGCTTGCCTGTCATGCTTGGGGTGGCAAAATGCCTAGAGCTGCCCCTGCCTACTGTATTGGGCCATGCTGGCCAAAGACCTATCTTCCCCTGGTTTGTGAAGTGCTCTTAGGCTTAGCCAGGAGATAGGTATCTGGATGTCTAGGGGGAGGCAGCAGATCACATGCTCAGAGGCAGAAATTTAGGCACCTGGGAAACTATTACCCTGAACCTTTAGCTGCCAAGTGAGTTTAGGTGCCTGTAGTGTTTAACGGGAGTTTTGTTAATCCAAGCAGAGTTTACAACAAGACCTGGGCATCTAAGTATCTTTTGAATTTGGGCTTCTGTGTCTATGAGCAAACAGCAAATGGTTCTACTAGCAGAAAAATGATAAAATCCCATCTCTTGTACAGCAAGCAATGTCTTAAGCTATGCACCTGCTCTCAGTGCCTGATAAAGAACTCAGAAAAACATTTTCCTTGATTTTTTTTCCAGTGCATCCTGGAAAGAAATCATCAAAACTGAGATTGAATTTAAACAAGTTTTTTCATAAGAGGAAAGAACTAGACATCGGTCAAAATCTCACTTTGAGCGTAAGCACACACCAAAAAACCCACAGGAAAAGCATGCAATTGTGCATCGTGGCAAATGGTATGTTGCAGTCCTGGTTCTTCTGAAATCAGAGAGCTCCCTCACAGGGTTGCCATGACCAGAGTGCCAGAAATGCAAAACAGGTCATGCTCAAGTGAGTCAGGGACATGTTTCATGTGTTAAGACAAATGGTTGCCTAGACCTTATGCATGGCCCTCTGTGCAATATATTCCCACTGCTAGAAAGAACAGCTTGCATGAAAGGAGCTTTCTTTGAGCTGTTCACGTGGAGCATGGTCCCAGCACCCTCACGTGAACAGGATTTTTTCCATGGACTTTGGATTGGTCCCAAACAAGATAATTGTATATATGTGCCTGTTTGTATATTTGCATATCCTTTTTGTTCTATATGTGTAGAGGGGAGAGAATTTGTGATACTTTCCCTGCACTATCTGGAGTTTACCCCATGATCATTTGAAAAGAATAGCAGTAATACGTGTTTGCACTGGCAGGTAGGTAACCTCTGTACAAACTATGGTTATAATTATAATCCCCATATTAAACTGTATGGCTGTTCAAGAATAGAGGCCTAATTCTCCCTACTGACCCATGAAACCTGATTGAACAGATGTAATTGAGACAAAAATTTGTCTCTATGTATTCAGTATAAACATATGTGAGTAATAATGATGATATTCTTGAATGATTAATTATAGCAGATGAAAATTCTATTATCAAGGGTTTATATCAACGTAGGCAAATTGGAAACTCAAATTCCCAGAGCATATTCCAAGAAGTATGGACTTATTTCAAGATTTGATTAATAATAAATAAAGATAAAATAAGCTTTCCAAACATCAGTTTTAGAATGGTGGCTTCTAATGTGAGGGAGAAAAAAATAACACCCATCCTTGATACATTTCCATTATGAACTTTGAATAGGCAAATTTAATCACCAGTCTTAATAGTGATAATGATTCTAAGGAAGCAATTTGGATACACTGTGGTCAGACTGATAATTCACATGTTGAATGGAGACAATGATTTAATCCCAGTGGTAGATTCATGAAAAGTATATATAATTTTTGCGAGCTTCCCATAGGAAAAACACCCCCATGACTATATTCAATACTCTATGACTATTATAAAGCAGGACACTCAATCAGGTTTTTCTCCAAGAGAAGGCAGAAATTTTAATTTAGAGTAATGCTGCAAGAAGGAGGATGATCCTGTGATTAAACCCTCAGATTAGTACTCAAGAGATCCAAGTTCAGTTCCAAACTCCACCATTGACTTCCTGTGAGAACTTAAGCAAGTTAATTTCTCTGTACCTCAGTTCCCCATCAGTAAAATGAGAATACTACTTCCTTTGTTTAGCTTATCAATTTTGATTGCAAACTGTTTGTGACAGGGACTGTCTCATGCTATGTTAGCACAGTGTATTCTAAAAGAAAACACAGTAATGGAGCCCTGGCAACTTTTGCCACTTTTTGCACTGCATTGGCTTCATATTGCCTCTCATCACAACTTAGTTTAGAATCACTTTGTGCCATGACAGTCTCTTCTCCCAGCAGACTCTTTGCTACCATTCAGGTGTTTATACCGCTTGTACCAGTTAATACACCAACGAATCTGGACAGTTTTGATACTTTGACTTTTTGGTATCTGGAAATTTTGGGGTACAGTGGGTTTTCCCATAATTGGTATATTTCCTAGAGTTGGTCAAATCAATATATTATTACTGGAAGTTCATTTTTGTTCCAAAGGTTTGCAACAGAACATCTACCTGCAACTGCGGTACTTCAAATATTGTTGCATTTTCATCAGAACCAATGAGAAGAACAGGTCCCTCAATAAATTTAAATTAATCGTGTCTTTAACTTTTTGCATATATGCTTCCATATTAGGACAACATTATGAAATCCCACATTTTCTTTATGAATCATCTCTTTCTTTGCCATAGATCTTTTTCAGCCTGATTGCTCTTTGGCACCATATAGTAATTTATAATACCTAATTTACAACACCTCCTGAAAATGAGGCTCTTGCTCTTCATAGCTGTTTCCATTCCTCTTCATCAGATTTTACCTCTCCATCTCTTTCCTATATCATCATGAAAGGCTGTTCTTCTGTATTAAATCTTTGCAAAGCTTTTATATAAGCCCACACAGAAGCATAAAAGGAACAGGATCTGCAGCAATGTTGTTTTTTTCTTTATGGAAAGATCTCCATTTACAGCCTAGTTGTTTTTGGCTTGGCTGCCTTTTTTACATTGTAAAATACTATGAATATTGCAAATCTTAGAAACTGTATTTTTCCTTAATCTGTTCCCCAGTCCAAATTCCGTTCTGAATATATCATAGAAAGTTACAAGTGTCTGTTTTTTTTTCCCTTCAGACTTCAGATTTCCCTTTCACAAACCTACGATTGAAAGCCTCAGTTTTATATATTGGCAAAAGATTTGCACGGAAATAGATTTTTATTTTTTTAAGGTGAAATCCGACATTTTTATACTGACCTTAATAGTAGGGTGATGATATAAAGATACTGGTCTACCTTTCTGTTCTTTCTTTATCTTTAAAACTGAAAATATGACCACTCAATGCTCTTCATGATTATTCTCTGCCCAGTCAATAAGTGACCTTATATGATAGTCTTGGTAATATAAACAAATACTAAGCAAATCAAGAGCACCTAATTCGGCTGGCCCGTAAAGAGTTTTAGCCTGAGATTTTCAAAACTATTCTAGTCTACGAAGGTTTTTATAGAGCGTTTACCACCGTAGTATTCACGTGCCTTCCAGCAGTACTTTAAGGAACATGACTACACATTTGTCATGTGTTTTGTTCTTTCATCCACTCCCCAGAGGGAGAGATGTGCACAGTGGAGTGTCTCATTTTGGTAGGCTGGTTGATTTCTATACTATAACTACACAGCAACATGTATATTAAAAAACAAAAGAAAAAGAAAACCTGCTTAGAAGATTTGCCAGTCCCAATCTCTTAAACATATCTGAAACTTTCATCCTTAATACATTATTTAGACTTTTTATATTCCTTTGCAAATTTAGAGATTGTATTTTGAAGACCTTATTAAAATAAGTTTTGCATTTGAGGAAGCAAGCTCATTTTGATTGTTGTTGCCTCTTTTCATGGATCAGGTAGCTTACACCAGCTATTTAGGCTGGAACATCAAAAGATTGTCTCTCATAGTCAGTTTATGTTCTGTTCGCTTTAAAATGATTAGACTGGGTCAGGTGAAGATAATACTTGCTGTTTTCTTTGGATAAAAATGAAGATGAAAATGTTGATGCCAAAATATGAATGCATTTAAACAATAAACCAATGTCATTGTTTTTGATGGGAGAAGGTTTGCCAACTTAATAAACTGCAAAGGTCATAATAGTAGATCCCGATTTCATAAACAGTATTTTGCAAACCTGAGTTGATTATTATAGAACACTAGGGATGGACTCAAGGCATGGAATTTGCATATGCATTAAAAACTCTCCAAACATCAGGGAAGTTCAGATCCAATCTGCTTAAAATTCTGTTCTCTTCATCATCTTTGCAGAGGCATTAAATATATACCTTTAGTAGTCGAGGGTTCAGAATAGATTCTGATGAACAACTTGCTGCTTTCCAATCTCATAATACTTGTCTTGATTCACACAGATATCAAATCTAGAGCCCAGTGTGAAAACAATATAATCCACATACAGTATGTGCAAAAGGGTTATCTAGCCAGATTCAAAGGTATTATCACTGATTCAACATACAGTCAGCTGATGTTTTAATCACTATTGAGGCAGTCAGTTTCTATAACATGCGAGTGAAACCAAAAATCATGGTTTTAGGTTTAATTTTGTTTAAAATCACTCATTGGAAATGAACTAGCCTTCCAGCGTTCTGATGATAACCAGGTGCAAGAATGACATGCTGTAATATAACATATCATTATTATCATATATATTTTATTATCATATAAACAGGGGAAACAACATATTTTGCTGGGCTATTAACAAAGATGTCCAAGTTAAGTCTCTCAGTGCCTTTTTTTGTAATTCCTGTTTCGTTATATTTCTGTCTAGGGATAGGGAAACCTTTATAAAAAGCAACAAAGAGTCCTTTGGCACCTTAAAGACTAATAGATGTATTGGAGCATAAGCTTTCATGCTCCCATATATCTATTAGTCTTTAAGGTGTCAGACTAACACGGCTATGCCTTTGATACTCTCCTTTATAAAGTTCCTCAAGCAACTCCCAATCTGTTCTCCACGTCATTTCTAAGCCCTGGTCTTCACTACGAGTTTAGGTCAAATTTAGCAGCATTAGACCGATTTAACCCTGCACCCCTTCACACAACGAAGCCGTTATTTTTGACTTAAAGGGCTGTTAAAATCAATTTCTGTACTTCTCTGCCAACGAGGGGATTAGCACTGAAATTGATTTTGCCGGGTTGAATTTGGCGTAGTGTGGACACAATTCGACGGTGTTGGCCTCCGGGAGCTATCACAGAGTGCTCCATTGTGACTGCTCTGGACAGCGCTCTCAGTTCAGATGCACTGGCAAGGTAGACAGCAAAAGACCCGCAAACTTTTGAATTTCATTTCCTGTTTGGCCAGCGTGGCAATATGCGGTTGAGTGCAGATCTCATCAGCAGAGGTGACTATGATGGAGTCCCAGAATCACAAAAGAGCTCCAACATAGACCGAACGGGAGGTACAGGATCTGATCGCTGTATGGGGAGATGAATCCATGCTATCAGAACTCCGTTCCAAAAGACGAAATGCCCAAACATTTGAAAAAATCTCAAAGGGCATGAAGGAGGCTATAACAGGAACCCGCAGTGCCGCATGAAACTTAAGGAGCTGAGGCAAGCCTACCAAAAAAACAGAGAGCCAAACGGCTCCAGGTCAGAGCCCCAGACATGCCCCTTCTGTAATGAGCTGCATGCCATGATAGGTGGTGCAGCCATCACTACCCCACCCCTGTGCTTTGACTCCGTCAATGGAGTAGCACGCAACAGGGCTGTGGGTTTTGGGAATGAAGAAGAGGAGGAGGAGGAGGAGGTTGACAATAGCTCACAGCAAGGAAGCAGAGAAACCATTTTCCCCGACAGCCAGGAACTGTTTCTCACCCTGGACCTGGAGTCAGTACCCCCCGAACTCACTCAAGGCTGCCTCCTGGACCTGCCAGGTGGAGAAGGGACCTCTGGTGAGTGTACCTTTGTAAATATTAGACATGGTTTAAAATGATGTTTAATGATTAATTTGCCCTGGCATTCATGGCCAGTACAGCTGCTGGAAAACTCTGCTAACATGTCTGGGGATGGAGCGGAAATCCTCCAGGGACATCTCCATAAAGCTCTCCTGGATGTACTCCCAAAGCCTTTGCAAAAGGTTTCTGGGGAGGGCAGCCTTATTCCATCCTCCATGGTAGGACACTTTACCACACCAGGCCAGTAGCTTGTAGTCTGGAATCACTGCATAACAAAGCATGGCAGCATATTGTCCCAGTGTTTGCTGGCATTCAAACAACATCCGTTCTTTATCTCTCTGTGTTGTCCTCAGGAAAGTGATATCATTCCTGGTCACCTGGTTGAAATAGAGTGATTTTATTAAGGGGACATTCAGAGGTACCCGTTCGTGCTAGGCTGTTTGCCTGTGGCTGAACAGAAATGTTCCCCACTGTTAGCCACGTGGTGGGGGGAGGGATGAAGCGATCATCTGAGAGAATTGTGTCTGGAGGGGGTAGTTGGGTTTGTGCTGCACGTTAACCCGAAAACTGCAGCCCCTCCTCCTTTTAAATGGCCAATCCATTTTAAATGGCCAACCCAATGGCTGCTTGATATGGGAAATGAGGGCGCTGCTGTTTGAAACCATTCCCACATGTTATGAAGATTAAAGAAGCCAAAAGACTGTGTCTTACCATGGCTGCTGCAAGCCAAATCCTGTTGCCTGGCCCTGCATGAAAGTTCTCTCACATCAAACTCACATACACTCATAAGAGGCAAAATGTGACCTTGTACCAAAAGCACACGTGCTATGTAATGTTAACAGTAAGGTTTACCGTGAAAGATTCTACCCATTGTTCTCTAAAATGTGTCTTTTAAACTCTCCCTTTTTTTCCTCCACCAGCTGCAAATGTTTCAACGCTCACACTATCTTCTCCTTCCCAGAGGCTAGCGAAGATTAGAAGGTAAAAAAAAACACACTCGCGATGAAATGTTCTCTGAGCTCATGCAGTCATCTCACACTGAAAGAGTCCAGCAGAATGCATGGAGGCAGACAATGTCAGAGTCCAGAAAAGCACAATATGAATGTGAGGACAGGTGGTGGGCTGAAGATGATAGGTGGCATCAGTTTGGTGACAGAAGGCAAGAGGCAATGCTGAGGCTAATGGAGGAACAAATTGATATGCTTCAGCATATGGCTGAGATTCAGGAAAGGCAGCTTGAGCACAGACTGCCCTGTCTAACCAACCACACTCCTCCATAAGTTCCATTGCCTCCTCACCCAGACGCCCAAGAATGCAGTGGGGGGCCTCTAGGCACCCAACTACTCCACCCCAGAGGACTGCCCAAGCAACAGAAAGCTGTCATTCAATAAGCTTTGAAGTGCAGTGTGTCCTTGTCCTTCCCTCCTCCTCCACCCCACCCAGTGCTTCCCTCCTCTCCCACCCTGGCTACCCTGGCAGTTATCCCCATATTTGTGTGATTAATTAATAAAGAATGTATGAATGGGAAGCAACAATGACTTTATTGCCTCTGCAAGCGGTGATCAAAGGGGAGAGAGAAGGGCAGTTGGTTTACAGGGAAGTAGAGTGATCAAATGGGGCGGGGGATCATCAAGGAGAAACAAACAGAACTTTCACACCGTAGCCTGGCCAGTCATGAAACTGGTTTTCAAATCTTCTCTGATGCGCACTGTGCCCTCCTGTGTTCTGCTAACCACCCTGGTGTCTGGCTGCATTTAATCAGCAGCCAGGCAATTTGTCTTAACCTCCCACCCTGCCATAAATTTCTCCTGCTTACTCTCACAGATATTGTGGAGCGCACAGCAAGCGGTAATAACAATGGAAATATTGGTTTCACTGAGGTCTATCTGAGTCAGTAAACTGTGCCAGCGCACTTTTAAACATCCAAATGCACATTCTACCACCATTCTGCACTTGCTCAGCCTATAGTTGAACAGTTCCTGACTACTGTTTAGGTTGCCTGTATGAGCCATGGCATTAAAGGGTAGGCTGGGTCCCCAAGGATTACTATAGGCATTTCAACATCCCCAATGGTTATTTTCTGTCCTGGGAAGAAAGTTCCTGGCTGCAGCTTTTGAAACGGACCAGAGTTACTGAAGATGCGAGTGTCATGTACCTTTCCCAGTCATCCCATGTTGATGTTGGTGAAATGTCCCTTGTGATCCACCAGTGCTTGCAGCACCATTGAAAAGTACCTCTTTCGATTTATGTACTCGCTGGCTTGGTGCTCTGGTGCCATGATAGGGATATGGGTTCCGTCTATCACCCCACCACAGTTAGGGAATCCCATTGCAGCAATGCCATCCACTATGATCTGCACATTTCCCAAAGCACGACTCTTGATATTAGCAGCTCTTTGATTGTGTTGGCTACTTGGATCACAGCAGCTCCCACAGTAGATTTGCCAGCTCCAAATTGATGCCTGACTGACCGGTAGCTGTCTGGCATTGCAAGCTTCCACAGGACTATTGCAACTCACTTGTGAACTGTGAGGGCTGTTCTCACCTTGGTATTTTTGCACTTCAGGGCAGGGGAAAACATGTCACAAAATTCCATGAAAGTGCCCTTATGCATGCGAAAGTTTCGCAGCCACTGGGAATCGTCCCAGACATGCAACACTATGCAATCCCACCACTCTGTGCTTGTTTCCCAGGCCCAAAATCGGTGTTCCACAGCATGAACCTGCCCCATTAACACCATGATGCCTACATTGCCGGAGCCCATACTTTGAGAAAAGTCTGTGTCCATGTCCTCATCACTCTTGTCACCGTCCTGCCGTCGTCTCCTTGCCTGGTTTTGCTTTTGCAGGTTCTGATTCTGCATATGCTGCAGGATAATGTACGTGATGTTTACAGTGCTCATAACTGCAGTGATGATCTGAGTGGGCTCCATGCTTTCTGTGCTATGGCATCTGCACTGAAAAAAGGTGTGAAATGATTGTGTGCTGTTGCTCTGACAGAGGGAGTTGTGACTGACAACATGGCTTACAGGGTTGTCACACAGAATGGCCCCCTCAAGGACTGAACTCAAAAACCTAGGTTTAAGAGGCCAATGCTCAAACCAGTGACTCTCCCTCCCCCCACTATTCATGAAGGGAGAGGCAGGGGATGACAACATTTACCCAGAACCACCCATGACAATGTTTTTGCCCCATCAGGCATTGGGAGCTCAACCCAGAATTCCAATGGGCGGCGGAGACTGCAGGAACTGTGGGATAGCTACCCACAGTGCAATACTCCAGAAGTCGATGCTAGCCTCGGTACTGTGGATGCACTCCGTCAATTTAATGGTCTTAAGTGGGGACACACACAATTGGCTATATAAAATCAATTTCTAAAGAATCGACTTCTATAAATTCGACCCAATTTCATAGTGTAGATTTACCTGGCCGTGAGGACAGCAGCGAGTCAACCGCTGCTGCTCCACCATCAACTCCGCTTCCGCCTCTCGCCATGGCGGAGTTCAGGAGTAGACAGCAGAGCTACTGGGGATCGATTTTATCGCGTCTACACTAGACACGATAAATCGATCCCCAATAGATCGATCACTATCTGCCGATCCGGTGGGTAGTGTCGACGAGCCTTAAGTCTCATCTGAGTTTTTGTAGTAGTAATTGATAATTGATTAAATCAAAGGCCACAGCTAGAGAAAAGAGCCATGTACAAACACAAAGCCACAAATTTTCCTCTCATGACCTTATATCTCAGAAGGCTATGTTCATATCCCAGAATCATTTGCACTCCTTGCTCCTGCAATTGATAAGGGTGGTTCTAGGTGCAGGGAGAAAAAGTGAAAGATACTGTTGCATTAGGGAAGGAATGCTGATGCTGGACATGAGGTAGAAGGAAGGATATTCTGGGGGAAAAGGAAAGCGAAAGATTGATAATGGTGTGAGACTACTACAGGGTGGGGATTACATTATAAATATGTTAAAAAAAATCAAGGCTAATTATATGTTAAAATGTTCCTTAGAAATATAATATTTTTCTCTTCATAAAAATAGTCAACTTACTATTGGCCCAAAAATTTAAGTTTCCTTAATTAAAGGAAAATTTACAAACTCTAACATGAATAAAAAAGAAAATATTTTAATGGATCTAAATAATCAGCTTGCTGTGCTATGACTCCACACTCCAAAGGATTGGGCTAGTGCATGATAATCCAAAAATGAGGCTGTGAAATACTGAAATTAATCTCTCCAATTGTACTCTCCATGATGAGGTAAATTCACTCTCCTCCCAAATTAAATGTGAAAAGTAAAGTGGGTTTTAGTTAGCTGTAAATTTGCTGTTTTAAGCATCTACACTGGTAGAAACTTACTGAAAATATTTGTACTTCATATTCTTATATTCTGCAACACTCCACACTATTCCCCTCTGCAGTATAACTTTTATCTTCCACAGCCCCAATTCTAATTCTGTTGCGTTACATTCTGTGGCACTGGTCACTCCATGTCTGCTAATTGCAGCTTCCTCAGCCTTTCAAATCCAAACTATAGCCGTACATGTACATTCAATATACAGCATATGTACAGCACTGTTGTATCTATTACAGAATCACTCTCCTCTTCTTCAAAACTATGTCTCCATATACCTTTCCGAACTCATCTTTTCCTGTACTCATTTGGTCTTTTCACATGACTAGTTTGGGCCTTCTCTCAGTCCCTCACAGACGAGGAGGAAGTGGAAGCTGAACTTCTGCTGAAACCACAGCAATTATCCTGAATACTCTTTGCTTCCACCTTATCAGTTCCTTAGATCATTTTAAAATACAGTTTAAAACTCGCTTCTATGCTTCCTACAACGAGTAAAACATAGACCAGACCACACACTGCTGCTGACTGGTTCTGCACGTTCCTCATCTCCTGTCCCCAACTCCACAGGAGCACCCTCTATTGCTTCCTATATTTATATGTGTGACACACTTGTGTGTTGTGACATAGTTGCATGCACCAACTGTTATAAAACTAAAGTGCATTGAATGTTGCAATCCATGGAAAGGTCATGCCCCCTGCAACTTCTGCAGGTCTCACTCCCAAAGCTCACTAGAATGATACTGAGAATTATTGCTAAGCCAAGTAGTGATGGCAGTAGTCAAACTGTTCGGTGTCAGCAGGCTTAGTTCCCCTGTGTACAATTCCACTTTTGATGTCATATGGATAGATAAATGAAGCCCATTGATGCATACTTAATCTAATACCTGAAATGCTTACTATAAAAGATTCGATCATTCTAAAAAATTAATACTTTCAACTGCTTAATAAAAAAAAATCAATGATTCTTTGAAGCCACATAAACAAGCTAAATGCTTATCCCTTGTGTAGCGAGGCGGTGTGGCTCCCCTCCTCCACAGGGAGGGTTGAGCCCCGTCCATCTTCCCCCAGGGTGGAACTTCTGGGCGGAAGCCCCGCCCCTCAAAGGGTCAGGCGGCAACCCGGAAGTATAAAAGCCGGGCACCGGCCTTCAGTTGGAGCTCAGCAGCCGGCGAGAGCAGACGTGGCCGGACCGACCCTCGTCGCGGAGGCTGCCGAGCTCCGAGACAGGGACCAGGCCTTGCCAGACCGACCCGCAGCAACCACGACCCAGCTGCGGGAACTACCCACCGTACCCAGCCCCACTATGGCTTGGAGAACTTTCGGCCGACCTGGACCAGCTACCCAGGATACCCCCGCGATCTACTAGCCCGGACTGGGAGAATCCATGAAACGGTAGACGACAGGCGGACCAGGTAGGATGCGATAGGGGGGATGGAAGTAGCCCGAGGCGGCTGACCACAGTCAAGCCGCAGAAGGCCCCGAGCCGAGTGACCGGTGTCGCGTCAGGATCCCCACTTGACCGCGCTGTCATTGTGTTGTCGGTTAGGATCCCCCCCCGATCACTTGTCAGTAGTGTTCGGTCTGGAGTCCCATGACCGCTACTAGCAGCGACAGCCGCTACTAGGGCCCCGGGCTGGAAACGCAGCAGGAGTGGGTGGGCCTGCGTTCCCCCTGCCACCCGTAGCCGGGTGGCAGTATCCCCTTTGCCTCCACAGCTACCGTGTGTTTGTGTGCTCTGCCCTGCCCAAAGGGCAGAGCCCCCTGACTGGTGGGCTTCTGCCCTGCCCCAAGGCCGGGAACCTAGGAACTGTGTTTGGTGCCCCCATGCCCGATCCAGGGCTGGCCCCGATTAACTTTGTCTCTGCTCTGCCCTGCCCCAAAGGCCGAGCTCTCTGACTGTTTGTGGCTCGGCCCTGCCCCAAAAGGCCAGAGCCTGGTGTACTCGTGTATTGAGGCCCCGCCAACCCAGGCTGGGCCCCGATTAACTTTGTCTCTGCTCTGCCCTGCCCCAAAGGGCCGGAACCTAGGGAACTGTGTTTGGTGCCCCCGCCGATCCAAGGGCTGGCCCCGATTAACATTGTCTCTGCTCTCCCTGCCCAAAGGGCCAGAGCCCCCTGACTGGTTGTTGCTCTGCCCTGCCCAAAGGGCAGAGCCCCTAACTATTTGCTGCTCTGCCACCCCAAGGGCCAGAGCCCCCTGACTGGTGTTGCTCTGCCTTGCCCCAAAGGGCCAGAGCTCTCTGACTGTTTGTTGCTCTGCCCTGCCCCAAAGGGAGAGCCTAGTGTACTGTGTTTGGCCCGCCTGTATCCAAGGCGGGCCCCCCACTGACTTCGCTGTGTCCCAGTCCGCTCCACAGAGACCGAGCGTCCGGACAGTGGACCGTGGACCTGAGGGACGAGACCCAGGGAGACCAGGACGAGGCCGGTGTGGCTCCCCTCCTCCACAGGGAGGGTTGAGCCCCGGCCTCCCTCGTCACACCTTGCTACTAAAGAGCCATTTTGAAATGTTTCCATTTGGGGTTTTTTAAAATATTCAATTCATTAATTTCCTTAACTTTATCAAGATATCAAAAGACTAACAATATAGATTAAAAAAACTAACCTGAGACACCAGCAGGTACTGTCTAAATTAGTCGCAACAAATTAAAAAAGAAGATAATTCTAGTGTTGCTGATTCAAAGACTTGAATTTACATTCTTAGTTATAAAGAAGATCGACTGTCTTTAATGGTAAATAATGAGGACCCTACATTATAGTAATTGCACTGCATATTTCTTGTAAACCCTCAGGATGGCCGATTTGTGCAGCAATGTGGTTGTTTTTAATTACCAGGATTAGCATATTTTTCTTCTCACAATACTGAGCCACGACTGTTCATCTTATTTTTATTATACAGACTATTTTTTTCCAGTTCTGGGGTTATTAAAGGTTCATTTTATTAATTAAAAAAGCAATGGAATCCCTCGGATCCAGTTCATTTTATTTTAAATCAGTTCCAGTATCATAATACCAGGAAAATTAAAGAAATAGAAAATTTCTTTTAATAAACTTATTTTGCACATGGAAAACCCAAGGAGCTAAATCCTGATGTCCTTTTCTCCGGCAAACTCCCTTTGATTTCACTGAAATATTTGCATGAATAAAAACTGAGTAGGGACCTCAGCAAGACACACACTGCATAAAGTTTATGTTTTATTTTCTGATTCCTAGAGGTCTGTTCCAAAGCCCACTGAAGTGAATGGGAGGTTTTTTTATTGACTTCAACAGGTTTTGGATCAGGCCTTAGACATTCAGGCTTTTGGTCAGTGTTGATGTTCACTTGTTCATTTTTGGATAGCTCTTGTCCCCATTTCTCCTACCTCTCTGTGGTCTTGCTTCAGCAAAGCATGTAAGTGTGTGTCTTTAAGTACCAGTGAAGCCACATGAAGTAAACACTATTTAAGCACATGCAGCATGGACTTCAGCACGTGCTTATAGTTATGCAAGTGCTTTGCTAAATCAAGACCTCTAACTCATTTCATTTATGACAGAGCTCCTTCACTTATGATGGCAGCGTACATGATGTTAAATTCCTTGCATCTGAAAGTCCTTTTTCATCTTGTCACTTCCTTGTGTTCATATTATTCATGAATAGTCCCAAAATAATTTAAGACTCATTGAAGTTAGAGATGGTGTGAGAGGGTTCACTCACCACGATGGGCACCTTCTTGTGGTGTGTCTGGGGATTAGCTCCACTCATGTCTGCCAGCCTCTTCATGGCACCGTGGCCTCTCTCTCTTCAGGACTTGGGGTGCTCCTTCTTCCTGACTCAGCCCTCTGGCCAGGTCACTATAGGCCTCCCTTTCCAGGGTAACAAGGTGTCTCTGGACCAGACATCCAGTTGTCATCTCTAGTGCTCCTTTGCCACTTCACAGTGGCTGGTTAGGGAACCCAGGCCTGCCTTCTACACTGAGTCCAGCCCAGAGACCCTATAACCACACCCAAGGTCTGCACAGTCCTACCCCTTGCTACTCTTTCCCTGGGCTTCTTCCTACCTAGCCATCTCAGATTTCCTTTCCCCACAACTCCTCTGCAGTTGACCCTTCCTCTAGGGCTTGAACTCAGGGGCTTATTCTCCCTCCTGGGTTTTCATTTCCCCTCCTCTCTGCAGACTCTCTCCCTGCAGCCTAATTCTGTTGCTTTATAATCCAGTCTACTCTTGCCCAGCTGAGCCTCTTGTTCAATTAAGCCTGGCTCTCCCTCCAGTTACAGCCAGGTACTAATTGCCCCCTCAGGCTCACATTAATCCCTTCAGGGTCTGTGTGGAGTACACACTCCATCCAGATAGGGATAAAAACATTAAATCATTCAGCCCATCTCCCTGCCAATGCTGGATTGTTCCCTGAAGTACTTTTGCTAGAGTCTGGCCAGTCTAATTTTAAAAGGCTGAGCCACCAGGACTTCCACCACTTCCCTTGGCAATTGTACGTTTACTGTTGCTGTTGAAGTATGTGTGTATAATATAGCCTTGTATAATATGGCTTATGAATTACAACTGATATGTCGTACTGTTCCTCAAGCCTGCCAAAAACATGGCAAGAATCTCCAATCAAACTCTGCCAGATCGAATTATTTTTCTATTCTCTGTGGAGTCATCTTGGATAAAGAGAAGCTTTTCCTCCATAGCAATAGAAGAAATTTCCCAAACTAAGAACTTAACTGACATTTGAATGAAACAGGAAATCATATACTAAAATGAAGATCTAAGTGTTAAGATTTTAAGTTATGCATCCCATGAATAACTGAACCGTCTCTTTCTCACATTCACAGAGTTAAACTTGTTGCCAAGTTTGGGATCAGAAAGGAATCTTCCTCCAACACATTTTAGCAGTGATATTTTGGTATTGTTTTGCTCTTTGAAGCCCTGCAAAGGGGTTATCTGTTGACATCAGTTGCACACCATCCTACAGGACCATTTTCTGGAAATTGTAGGGATTGGGCATCAGCAGACTGGTGCTTCCTGGCTCTTTCTTATGTCTCCAAGTGTCAAAATAGTTAATAGTAGCTCTGCTCCCCAAGCCAGGCAATTCTTTAGTTTTTGCTAACACTACAGCTGGTCTTGCACTTTCCTGCTGTCAGTGAAATTAAGTTCTCTGGAGCAAGAGAGAATAGATCCTTTGCTCTTTTTAGAATTGCCCTCTTTAAAAAAAATGTGGGTATCTAGTAGCAGTAAAAACTGCCTTATGCTATGGAAAAATCCTTCAGAGCAAGGAGAGAAGAGATAACATTTGCTCTGGATGCAAGGCACCACAAAATTAAAGATCAAATGAGCTTCACAGGGCCAGACTTTCTTTTCTATGGTTTGAGAGGTTTTGCATTTCTTAAATTTCCCTTATCACACAGTATGTTATTCATAAACTCTTAAACTGATACTTTGGACTCACTTTGCTCCTATTGCTGCCACATGTGAGATACTGGCAGAGGGAAGGAGAACATAATATGAAAAGAATTGTTTCACAGCCCCATAATCACCAGTAAGAGCTTTTTAACTGTAAGTGGGCATACACGGAAAATTTTTGTTTTCAAATTCTTCAGCCCATTCTTGCTCAGGATTATAATTATTTTCTTCCCACTTTTGCTTATTAAGGGTCTGCTCCTCCTATGCGCTGACATCCCAAGTACCTTTATCTCCTATTGATGCAACTGAGAATTCAGCATGTTCAGAAGCTCAGACGAATGAGTCCTATGTTTTCCCACATTTTCCTCAGAATGATTAGATTGTGCCAGGTTCGTTAACTGGATGAAGTTGTTATCAATCCTGTCAGAAGAAATGGGGTAAAAATGCGTCCATAAAGTTAAATGAAGTGGTTATCCTTTGAAAGGAATGACATGAATGAGCAGATACATCAGAACAACGATCTGGGCAAAATGTTCAGGTACAGATGAGCTGTATTAGTACAGGACCCACAGTGAGTAAAGTAGAGGGGGAGAAGAAAGGTCTAGGCCACCATTCCATCACCTGATCTTTAGCCCAATGGGGAGCTGAACTTGCCTCTGGCAACTAGGGCTCATTCTGCCAGCCTGGGATCACTGGAATATATTGCACTCTGGTTCTGTTCTCTCCAATGCCTGACCACACCCCCAATGCACGCAAGGGTTGAGCAGATGGAGTAGAGTCAGATATATTTACTTTACACCACTCATGGAGTCCACCTACATCAGGGGAACCCTAGTTGTCCTGTTAGGCCAGCTCCCTGTCCTCTCTGCATTGCTGGCTCTGGCCTCTTCTGTTCATCAGTTACTTGGTTCTGAACCCAGTGCACTACGGAAGTACCAAACTAAGACCTCATTCCTGCTCCCATCGAAGGGAACTGTAGTTTTGCCATTGGACGGAGCAGGATTGGGCCCCAGAGCAAGAAAAACAGGAAAAAATAAAATAAAACTGACCAGGAATGGCTGATAACACAGCCCAAGTGTACTACTGTCCAGATTGCTTCAGGGTCATTTTCACTGCAGGAATAATTACATGTTAACAGTTTGCATGTATTTTTGTCAGATGGGTCTGCCTAATATACTGCCACATTTTCTCAACTCAGGCAAATGTCAGGACAAGGCATATAAGAAAGAAATTTACTCTGTTAAAAGGAGATTTCTCTAAATAAAGAATTGCGGTAGATTGGGTAGATTAAAAAAAAATTGCGGTAGATTGGGTAGATTAACTCTCTGCAAATGGATGAAATAAATCCCTGGGCTCATTCTGCCAATTCTACACTGAGATATTGGTGAAATGTTTTAAATTATAAACAGATGGTTTATCAGGAAGGGTTCACCATATAGTTATGACATATTAAAAGAGCTGTGTGGAATTCTGTTTTATGCCGATCATTGTATGTGATTGCCATCGATCTTTCATTAACAAGGAGGAAATATGCTATTCTAGCCAAATTAGCAGTTTTTATGTGCAAATTTCATATTTGCTCGCCTTATCCCTTTTCTATGTGCAGTTCCATGATCATCCTCAGAGTATGTGACAGGATTCTGTACCTGGTGACATTTAACATTATCAGTGACAAATTTAGTTCCGATTAAAAGATCATTTTAACATCAGTGGTAAAATTAAACATGTACAAAAACAGGTGTTTCTCTCTTTCTCTCCCATGCTCCAGTAATTGTTCCTAGCTTCAGTGTATGCAAATGTGCTTGTCTGATAACTGTGTTTAAAAGAAGCTCAGCAAGGCTGTGCTCCCACTTCTATTAAAGTCGAGGAGAAAAAAAACAATGATTAATCAATGGTGCTGGATTGGATGCTTATTCTGCACATACTATTTCATTCTCTGTTATCTTTGTTTTGAATTTTCTGCTTCTGTTGAGTCCTTTCAACCCTACTCACAATTTTATTTGCTCATGGGGTGAAATACTGGCTCCATTGAAGTCATTGGGAGCTTTGCCATTGACTCCAATAGATCCAGGATTTCACCCATGATTCACATTCTCTTCTCCCATTTTAGCAACACAGCTGTGCTGTATATTAAGTCAAAGTCGGTCTTTTCATTATATATACACATACCAATTTTATGGGCATTAGCTTTCCCTTTTTAAAATACAGTGAACAGAAAATGATGTAGGCAGGTTTGCCTCTTTTTCACTCACTGTGAGCTGCTTTTCAAAATAGAGCAAACTGAATTTTTCATTTTTTTCTGTTTCTCAATAGAATTAAATAATCCTGTAGAACATAACTCATATTCCAGACTCTCTGTCTTCTTTTCACTTTTTTAGTTCATTATTTATAACTGTCAAAATGTGTCTTTTGGGAACTCAATCCTTCCTTCTCCCCTTTTCTTATTTCTGTTCCTGTCTCTCCCACTGCCTGTTTCTCTTTAACTTTCTCTCAATATACTGGTGGCTCAGTAATTGCACAGTAACATAACAGTTCCTGTGTATGTGTTCTGCTATTATCCATGTCAAACTTTCTCATATGCTTATATCAGCCAGTCTCTCTGACTGCAGAGCTGTTTCTTTATATAACTGGAAAGAAGCCTGTGGTTTTTAGTGGAAAATTTTGAAGAGTGAAGGCTTAGTATGGACAAGCATACAAAAATTTAGGGGTAAAATCCTGACTCCACTCAGGTAGTGGAAAAACTCCCATTAACTTCACCCCAGGTTCTCTCACAAAACTTACCCAGATCTTTTAAGACCTCCCATAATCTTTCCAGGCAAGCTCCCACTACCTTCCTCCAGTGACTTGCCCACCAGGTCTGTCATGACCCTTAAAAATTCTTACTTTCTTATTTTTGTTAACTTCATCAAGGCCATCTCATCACCAGTCATCTTCAAAACACAGGCAGGAGGCCTTCTGACCACCACTCCTCACTGTGGTGATTGCTAAACAGATCTAGCAGCCTGGGGTACAGTTAGCAAATGAAATTTATAAATACACTGGCTGATCCATACATGATCACATCACAAAAAACATAATTACAATTAGTGCTACTATCTACCTTCTTGGCAGAGAATCCAAGAATCAAATTGGTTTGGAGACTAAACTTCTCTCTGTAGGTTACAGCTTGAGGCTGATGGCTCAGTGTAGTTAGCCTAGACTTCCTCATGTTGTGCTATTCCTGTTCAGTGAATAATATATAAAGAGTTGGTTTTCAGTAACTGCTTCTTTCAAAACAATAAAAATTGAGATTTAAAAAAGTATTTTTAAAGAACAATCTTTCAGAGCAAAATTTTGATGCGCAAAAACACATTGTGAATGTATTGCATTGCATCAGCTTTGACGGTGAGTGCAAAAAAATTAAATTACATGCCAATGTGGAACTTCGAATTTTAACATTTATTTTACTGGAGATTATTAGGGTCTCACTTCCATTAAACCATTATTAGTCAATCTACCAAAAAACTATGGGAATTGCATGTTTTAATCAACAGTAGTGACAAGTTGAAGTTTGCTGAAACTCTAATTACAATGCACATCTGTCAGATCATTGATGTCAGTGCATCCATTCAAGGAACTATAGCTGAAGTATGCTGTTACCCTTTACCTAAACCCTGGACCAGATTTACTGTATTTTAACATTTTTATAGAGTTTTCCCATGTTAGTTTACTGAGTTGTTTTTTTACCTTCACAGATGGAGGGGTTCTAACAGCATAACTGAGAGCAGTGGTAGACAAGAGTGTTCTTGATTCAGATTTTAATTATTTTGAAAGTACCCATAAAATCTGACCAAGTGATATCATTGTGTAACCTAAATCCAGCTCATTTTACTGTCAAAAACCCCAGTAGGAAAGTTGCATGATTGTATATTTATAAATCATGTCTCTCCTATTTAATCTCTTCAATACCTCTGTCTTGCTGTGTATTTTCTTTTATTTAATTTAGATGTAGGGATTATCAGAGCCACTATAAAACAAGAAACTGTGTACTAGATATCAGTGATGGATGGACCATATCCAGCTGTGCTATAAAAGTGAAAAAAATTCTGCATATTTGTAGGTTGAAATCCTACCAGCTCAGGTAGTACACCCACTAGATATGAATTCTTTGTTAGGTAGACTATTACAGACTAAAGCTCGAGGCTCAATTTATGTAGAAGCTAGAATTTATAGTTCAGTGCTGCTGACCTAATTTTGCAATCCTTGCTCAGTCAGAAGTCCCATTGACTTCAGTGGGATATTTGCCTTAGTAGGAAATACAAAACTAAGTTTATCATATATATTTTTTATCTTAAGGTTCTAAACTGGAGTTGCATTTAAGTAAGTCATTTAATCTCCCCAGCATAGTTAGATTGTATTATTAACTGGGAAAATCCCAATTAACGCTTTCAACACTTCTAAACATAAGTGTGCCTTATTCTCTTGATTCAAAAAAACCTTATGCAAGTTGATTTTTCTTTCTGGATACTAAAATTCCAAGGTAGTGACACTTGTTAATGTACAAAGAAATAATGTTGTTTGCTAATGCTTAGCATGTGAAATTAGATTGCAATAATGAATTTTAAAAGTACACAAGGAAACGTAGGACAGAATAAAATACACTAATGCCACCATAACATGATTACAATAATTCTGTATGCAGAATGCATATTTTTCTGTAATTCTCTATTGCTCCCTGATCCTTTTTGCTCATAAACAAAGTTCCAAAAAGAAGTGAAGTCAAGATAGAGAGAGAGAGAGACTGTTAGCTTTAATGCAGAAAGTACAATATATAGAATCATAAAAATGTAGGGCTCAGTGGGCCCTCAGTAAGTCATCTAGCTCATCCCCCTGCACTGAGGCATTACCAAGTATACACAAAGCATCTCCTATAACCTGCAGATCCTTTTCACCAGCACTACTCCCTAGCCAATTATTCCCCATTTTGTACTGTGCATTTGATTTTTCCTTCATAAGTGTAGTACTTTGCACTAGTGTTTATTGATTTCAGACAAATTTTCCAATGTATCAATCATTTTGAGTTCTATTCCTTCAAGTTAGACCGTGAACCATTGATAACTACTCTTTGAGTATGATCTTTCAACCAGCTGTATACTCACCTTATAGTAATTTCACCTAGACGATATTTCTCTAGTTTGCTTATGAAAGTGTCATGTGGGACTTTGTCAAAAGCCTTACAAAGTCCAGGTATGTCATGTCTACTACTTCTCCCCTATCCACTAGGCCTATTACCCTGTCAAAGATGAACTTTAGATTGATTTGGCATAATTAGTTCTTGTTTAAATTGCCTGTTTAATAATTTGTTTTGAGTATCTTTCTGAGTATTAAAGCTTAGGCTGATTGGTCTATAACTCCCCAGGTGCTCATTTTTGAAGGCAGGTGCTATGTATGCCCTTCACTGTTCCCTTGGGACCTTACTCATCTTCCATGAGTTCTTAAACATGATTGCTAATGGTTCAGAGATTGTTCTGGCTACTTCCTTAAGTACTTTAGAGTGAATATAAAAACATCCAACTTATCTAAATATTAAGCTCTTCTTTCCCTATTCTGACCTTAGATCCTTCCCCCTTTTTAATAATAATTTTGTTAAGCATCTGGTCAAAATTAACCTTTTCAGTGAAGACTTTCCTCCACTTCAGGATATCTTGCTGCTGTATCTTTAATATTGTCTCTTTTAGAAATTGCCAGATCTCCTGAATTACTTTTTCGCCTTAATTGCCTTTCCCGTAGGACCATACCCTCCAATTTTCTGAGTTTGCTGAAATCCGTTTTTTACGTGCATTGTCTTTATTCTGCTGCTTTAATTCCTTCCTTTCCTTAGGATCAGGAGTGTAACCTTCCCCTCACCTTCCCCTGCCCTCTTTCTCCTCTCATTCCCTGCTCCCCCTCCCCCGCCCCCCACACACAAACACTGAAGCAGTTAAAAAGAGCTGGAGTGCTCATAAACTGCATCCAATTAAATCTGGAGGAGGGGGCAGGACAAATTTGGCATGAGACCCATCTGGGAGGGCTGTGTGGCTACTATAAGGGTAGGGCTTCAGGCTGGACAGAAGCTGGAGGCCCAGAGGGAAAGTAAACATTGAGAGTATCTCCCAGGCAGCTCTTGAAAAGGTCAAGGAAAGTTGGACTGTAAGGGATAGGAAGTTCCCTAGACAGCAGACCCTGAGAGAAATGCAAGACTAGGAGAAGGCTTGGAAGAAAAGCTGGGTGGAAGGGAAGGGAACAGCCCTGGGCTGCAGGCCCTGAAAGGAAGGCAGGACTGGGTGAAGGCTTTGAAGAGGGAGTTAAGCTCTGAAAGAAGTCCAATTCAACAGAAGTTGGGCTTTGGAAGAAATCTCTGACTAAAGGAGAAAAGAAAATAGAGGGATCTGCAAGGAGCTTGTTTTCTGAGACTGCTTCTGAAGGGAGAGGGCAGCTGTGGAGAAGAAGAGTCCTAAGCCGTCTGGTGAAAAGAGATTCCGGGGAAGAAGTCCTGAGGATCAGCAGATCATCAGGATCAGGGCCTCCAGAGAGAAGTTTCTAGGAGGCAATGCTTTGTGATAGAGGAAGAACTCTGCAGAGCCCTTGAAAGGGGCAAAGAGTGTGCATAGGATTGATTCTGAGAAGGATAGAGTTTGTGTTCCTCTGAGTTTGGACATTTCCAGCCTGGAAAAAGCGAACTTAAATTATGACCTGGCTGGAGGGCCAAGTCACAGGAAGAGGTGGACCACTGGAAGACCATAGCAGCTGTTTCCAAGGGGCACCTGATGGGGAGAGAGCTGCCATGCCACACCCAGCCATAATGAGGTGCTCTAGGACATGAGCTCTGCCATCTTGTGGTCACTGTCACCCAAGCTGGCTTCCACCTTCATATTCTAATCAGCTCCTTTCCATTAATCAGAATCAAATCTAAAATAGCCAACCCTGCTTACTACTTCCAACTTAGAAT
Organism: Chelonoidis abingdonii; assembly: GCF_003597395.2. Taxonomy (NCBI): domain Eukaryota; kingdom Metazoa; phylum Chordata; order Testudines; family Testudinidae; genus Chelonoidis; species Chelonoidis abingdonii. The sequence goes on along the minus strand of NC_133769.1, from coordinate 47,540,759 downwards.
CATAGAAGATTAGGGTTGGAAGAGACCTCAGGAGGTCATCTAGTCCAATTCCCTGCTCAAAGCAGGACCAACCTCAACTAAATCATCCCAGCCAGGGCTTTGTCAAGCCGGGCCTTAAAAACCTCTAAGGATGTAAGTTCCACCACCTCCCTAGGTAACTCATTTCAACACTTCACCTCCCTCCTAGTGAAATAGTTATTCCTAATATCTAACCTAAATCTCCCCCACTGCAACTTGAGACCATTGCTTCTTGTTCTGTGATCAGTCACCACTGAGAACACCCTAGCTCCATTCTCCTTGGAACCCCGCTTCAGGTAGTTGAAGACTGCTATCAAATCCCCAGTCACTTTTCTCTTCTGCAGACTAAATAAGCCCAGTTCCCCCAGCCTCTCCTCGTAAGCCTTGTGCTCCAGACACCTAATCATTTTCATTGCTTTCCGCTAGACTCTTTTCAATTTGTCTGAATCCTTTCTGTAGTGGGGGCCCCAAAATGACACAGTACTCCAGATGTGGCCTCATACGGGCCAAATAGATGGGAATAATCACTTCCCTTACCTACTAATGCAGCCCAATATGCCATTAGCCTTCTTGGCAACAAGGGCACACTGTTGACTCATATCCAGCATTTCATCCACTGTAATCTCCAGGTCCTTTTCTTCAGAACTGCTGCGTAGCCAGTCGGTCCCCAGCCCGTAGCAGTGCATGGGATTATTCCATCCTCAGTGCAGGACACTGCACTTGTCCTTGTTGAACCTCATCTGAATTATTTTGCCCCAATCCTCCAATTTGTCTATGTCACTCTAGAACCTATCCCTACCCTCCAGTGTATCTACCTCTCCCCACAGCTTAGTGTCATCCACAAACTTGCTGAGGGTGCAATCCATCCCATCATCCAGATCATTAATGAAGATGCTGAACAAAACCAGCCCCAGGACCTACCCCTGGGGCACTCTGCATTATACCAGCTTCCAACTAGACATCAAGCCATTGATCACTACCTGTTGAGCCCGATGATCTAGTCAGCTTTCTGTCCACTTTATAGTCCATTCATCTAATCCATACGTTTTTAACTTGCTGGCAAGAATACTGTGGGAGACCATATACAAAGCTTTGCTAAAGTCAAGATATATCACATCCACCAGTTTCCCCATATCCACAGAGTCAATTAGCTCATCATAGAAGGCAGTTGGGTTGGTCAGGCATGACTTGCTCTTGGTGAATCCATGTTGATTGTTCCTGATCACCTTCCTCTCCTTCAAGTGCTTCAAACTAGATTCCTTGAGGACCTGCTCCATGACTTTTTCAAGGACTGAGGTGAAGCTGACCCATCTGTAGGTCCCCAGATTCTTCTTCTTCCCTTTTTTTTAAAGATGGGCACTATATTTTCCTTTTTTCAATTGACCTGGACCTCCCCCGATCACCATGAGTTTTCAAAGATAAGAGCCAATGGCTCTGCAGTCACATCAGCCAACTCCTCAGCACCCTCAGATGCATTAGACTCAGACCCATGGACTTGTGCATGTCCAGCTTTTCTAAATAGTCCTTACTCTGTTCTTTCACCACTGAGGGTTGCTTACCTTCTCCCCATATTGTGCTGCCGGGTGCAATAGTCTGGGAGCTGACCTTGTTGTGAAGACCAAGGCAAAAAAAGCATTGAATACTTCAGCTTTTTTCATATCATCTGTCACTAGGTTGCCTCCCTGATTCAGTAAGGGTCTCGCACTTTCCCTGACCTTCTTCTTGTTGCTAATATACCTGTAGAAACCCTGCTTGTTACCCTTCACATCCCTTGCTAACTGCAACTCCAATTGTGCTTTGGCATTCCTGATTACACTCCTGCATGCTTGAGTACAAATATTTTTTACTCCTCTCTAGTCATCTGTCCAAATTTCCACTTCTTGTAAGCTTCCTTTTTGTGTTTAAGCTTGCCAAAGATTTCTCTGTTAAGCCAAGCTGGTCCCCTGCCATATTTGCTATTCTTTCTACACATTGGGATGGTTTGTTCCTGTGCCCTTAATAAGGCTTCTTTAAAATACAGAGAGCTCTCTTGGACTCCTTTCCCCCTCATATTAGCCTCCCAGGGGATCCTGCCCATCAGTTCTCTGAGGGAATAAAAGTCTGTTTTTCTGAAGTCCAGGGTCCGTATTCTGCTGCTCTCCTTTCTTCATTTTGCCAGGATCCTGAACTTGACCATCTCATGGTCACTGCTGCTCAGGTTGCCACCCACTTCTACTTCCCCTACCAATTCTTCCCTGTTCGTGAGCAGCAGGTCAAGAGGAGCATGACCCCTAGTTGGTTCCTCCAGTACTTGTACCAGGAAGTTGTCCCCAACACTTTCCAAAGACTTCCTGGATTGTCTGTGCACTGCTGTACTGCTTTCCCAGCAGATGTCAGATTTCAGCTTCTGAAATACTAATTCCACAACACATTCCATGAACTTGTTGGACAGCCTATGTCCTGCCATATTGTTTTTTCCAGCAGATGTCTGGGTGGTTAAAGTCCTCCATTTCCATTACCACTAGGTCCTATGCTTTACTACACAGAGAATTTGAAGATAACAGGGTCAGTTTGCATTTCCTGTGTCAAAGTGAACCTGCCAGAACTCTTTGTTTCCATCTGTAACTGAAAATATTCTTGCACTTTAGATATAAGCGCTAATTGTTCTCAAGGGATAGTCCACCTTTATGGGGATCTTGTTCAAATCATTTGGATGTATACAAATCCTTAGCTGATTAAGTTTTATTATAGTGAAACTTTTACTAAAACAAGCAATTGGTGTGTGTATTTATGTAATTAAACCTAATTTTACTTTCTGTTCAAGTTATCTATACCTTTTATCTCTCTGAGCTAATGGAACTTTAAGGATGCACATGTACCTATATCAACATGATGAATTAGATCCTTAGTGCATCTCAGTCCATTAAACACCGTATTCTTTAGAATATCTTTTCAATCTTAGACACTTTACGCCCTTTTGATCATCTGCATTTGCAGATTCCTGTTCAGTACAAGTACAGAGAGTTCTCATTCCCCTATTTCAAACTCTGCAAAGCGCATCTGTCTTCACACAGATATTTCAGTGTAGCTATGCCAAAACAGCTCATTTTATGCCCAGTATATATGTGAAATCTGGGCAATAGTTTTTATTTTAATATTGGATGGTCACTAATATTCCTGTATAGGATAGCAATGATTAGTTACGTTAAGCTCCTGTATCTATTTTCAAAGTCATTTTTAGTTCATTTATTTTGCAAAGCTCATTTGTTGGGGAATCTTGCTTTGTAAATTTATGAAAAAAACAACTAAGAATTTTATCTCCATCATATCTTTTCCCTCTGCTTATAACTAAATCTATTCTGTCTTTTTTACTTCTTTGTACTTTGTACTGAGCACAACACCTGTTTGCAAAAAAGTTAATTTGATTTTATTCATGACACTCTCCTTTTTCCAGGACACTTTTCCATTGTGTTGAAATTGCCTCCACGTTTATAGATTAATTTAAATACAAGGTTGCCTGGTTTTTAATCATGTGTGTACTCTTGTATTGTGCATTTATAGCTTGGAATGTATTTTTAATTAAACATGCTTCTGTTTTTTCACTGTTTGTTAATACTTTCATTTCAAAGCACAGTTTTTAATAGACATTCAGATATTCACTGTTCTTTCAAAAGTCAAGTTCATTTCTTACACTAACCTAGCTTTTGGCTTTATCAGTTATTCCAGCATTCAGTCAGTCTCTGATTAGTCCATTTATTAACTCTTCCGATTCATACGACTTATCTTTATGAACAAATGGAAAATAACGGTCAATGGTCTCACCTGGCCATTAGCATTGGGAGGGAAGGGGGCATTTGTTAAAAAAGATTAAAAATAGATTTTTTAAAAAGTAATTTACTTGCACTGTTCACAGTCTCTTTAAAATCTTTAAAGACATTATAGAGGACGTTCATGAAGTAGCCAAGTTCCCACTAAAAGGAATGCCACATTTCCATTTAATCTGAGCCTGCCACATAATTGTGTGAAGGATTTTACTTTTCAGATTTCTCTGCAATACCACTTGCTTTTATTTTCCATGTGTCAGGGATACAAAATTATACACCACATCACATGGCAAGGACTCATCCAAGTGCTGCTTGGGGTGAAAATAACTGCAGGTATCCTCACTGTAGCTGAAGAGCGCAATGATACAGAATCTGAATCAGACCATGACAGAAAACTACAAGCTTTTCTACAGTGGTTAAGGGACAAGAACATAAAACTCAACTCAGAAAAAAATGTGACTCAAGCAGTCTGAGATGGCATACATTGGACATCTGTTCACAACAGAGAGGAACTGAAAATGGATCCCAACCAGGTCAAGGCAGTTAGACACACTAGCTCCAGTGGATGTGAAACACTCCTTTCATAGGAATGATCCATTTTCTGAGCCAGGTCTGTCCGCACCTGGCTGTGTTTACGGCTGGGAATGAATACACAACTCCCTTACTTGATAGAAGAGTGTGACACATGCCAGTCATATGATAACTGCCAACAGACTGTTACCCAGAGCTTCCCACTTGACCATGGGAAAAGGCAGAAGTGGACTTAGCTATCTTCAAGAAAAAGCAATACTTTTTGATTGCAGTGCACTGTTGTTAACTTTTGAGAGGTCGATGTCTTGACTGATATAAGAAGTAAGTCAGTGATTGACAAACTGAAGACCCACTTTGTACGATATGGCATTCCGGACACTGTATTTGCCAACAATGGAACATCATTTGCCTTGGAAGAATTCAAGGAATTTGCATACAAATGGGAGTTTGACCACCACATCTCTTCCCCAGCATGCCATAGAGTACTAGTGAGGCAGAGTCACCTGTGAAAACAGCTAAGAAACTATTACACAAGGCTGTTTTTTCTGGTTCAGACCTTGTTATCATGTTTGGCTCACAGGTATCCCATCAGTGGGATGCCGAGACAGTCCAGTGCAGGCATAGATGGGACAAAGAACCAAAATGCTGTTACCAATGAGGGGAGACTTGAGGCAGCCAGAAGAATGGAGACACTGGCAAGAGGAGATGGCCAACAGTCAAGAAAAGTAGGTCAAAGAATATGACAGTTCAGCCAAGAACTTAGCAGCTCTGGAGACAAGCATTCCTGTGAATATCTAGGCATTAAAGAGTCAACAGGAATGGACTAAAGGCATTATGAGTGGTGCAGTAGTACCCGGTGTAACAGTATATACCGCTGTGTTCACCCCTTTTATAAGACTATGTTAAATTTTGTACAAAGCGTACTGTGTAAGGTATCATTCAAAAATTCACGATTTGCTGACCATTGTTGTCCTGGTAAAATATGTGTGGCAACATTGTATATAAAGACATAAGATTTCACTGTATGGTATTACCCAGGACATGTTCTGCAGGGCAGTCTCAAACAAGTTCCCCAGAGACAAAAGGTTAGCCAACGCCTCAACCAGGTGTCAACGGAATCAAAAGGACCACCACCTGATTGAGTCCCATGTTTTCTCGAGGGACTGTTATTGCTGGAACACCAGGCTAACAGGGTACCCATGGTGTTAGGCTTGAAGTAACTCAGCCATATGAACAGCAGTCCAAATGGTTTAATAAGGTACCACTTGTTCAACTTAACCTGAATTCAGTATCTCCCTTTGCTAATGAAACACCTGTGAACAGCATTCTGAAGGGTATGCTTGTGTTCATTTTGGATAAAATGTGGTTTGCAGGGTGCTTATGCATAGGGAAGCATGCTGTGGCTCACCACCCTAGGAACATTCTAGAGAAGGCCAGGGGGCGGGGGGTGAGCTCAACATGTGGAACGGAGAAGTATAAGCATGTGATGAAGAAATTCATATATAGAAAGGTTAAATATGATTGGTTAGAGATTTATGTTATGTAACTTGTTATGTAACTGCCATGTGCTCTAAAATAACAATGAGAGGGACTCCTTGCTGGAGGGACTTTGCCTGATTTTTGTACCCTGGGCTCTCCCTTTGTGCACATAGAATAAAGCCTTGTTGAATTCAATTGACCTGAATTAAATCGAATTGAATCACATCGCATCAAATTGAATCGAAGTCCCTTGATTCTGCCCAGCATCTGACTCATTGGGAACCACAAAATCCCAACAGTTCTCTGTTTTCACATGGCAAGAGACTGTCAAATCAAGTGGCTTCCAGCAACAAAAGCCACAAAAAGAATGGGGAGTGTGAAATCCATGGCATGTTTCCCACTCAGTCCTTGACTTCTTCCAAATCTACAATGTATGAAATGCACTTCCACAGGTTTTGGAGCTGGGGGTCAAGAGTGAAGAATGGAAGTGCACCTGCTCTTCAGACATGATCTACTGCTGGGACATCTGACTGGATACAGTTCTCCTTCAGGCGATGACATCCACATCACATCCTTCCTCCCAACAGAGAAGTCAGCTGCCATAGAAAGAGGGTCATTGGAGTGACAAGAAGAGGGACACAAGGTCTCTGGATCTTGAGAGATTATCTAGTTTTGGGAGCCAAACCTCCTTCTCATTTCACTTTCTCTTTTCCACTTCCAGATATCAGAAAGCTGCAAGTCACAATTTAGGAATGTCTTGGCCCCTATATGGGCAAAGCTCACAACGAGGAGGGTGACGGGAATGGCCTAAGGTTTAGCGTATCAATAGATAAGGGCATTGGCATGATATTCATGGGCAATGATCCAGCCCAAGTATCTCAAGCCCAGCCCATAGCTACTTTTTTTATTTCACTATGTAAATGCATAAAAATGCAATGTCAGCTTTCTCGATGCAAAAAGCAAACTAATTATTTTAACATGCTCTTCATTTAAGAATAGAGAGTGCAATCAGAATGTAATGTATAAATTATGTTTTAAGGTTTATTAAACAAGATATAATAAATATCTCGGAGGGAGAATCCTACCATCTTTAATTTTAAAATGGATTATTCTTGAAGTAAAAATTTTAAGAAAGAAGAATTTAAGGTATTTTCTTTTTTTAGGAAATGAAGATTAACAAACTCTTGAGATAAAATCTTCCTTTCATTTTCTACATTTTTGCTTCCTTTTCAGGAGAAAAAATAAGTCTATGTTATCTCTTGACTTTAAATGTAGAACAATCCTTTAAATCCTCATAATTCTTAAGCTTAAAGATTACAAGTCTATACAGTATTTCCTGAAACAAGATGAAAGGAAATGACAAACATGCATCCACAAGAAAGTCCAAGCATTCTTTCCTCCAAATACTGAAAAGAAAAAAAGCATACCATCATTTTTTTCCTATCCTGTCCTCAAAGCAGTATGGTAATAATCAACCTGCATCTGAGAGAATCGTCTAAAAGAACTTCATGTGGGGTATATTATACAAAACATGCTAATTTTTGTGTAATTCATTCAACTGCACTTCTAAAATCCCCTGGTTTGGAAAGCTAGAAAATTGAAAAACAGGTCAAAGTTAATGAGTTGCTTAGAAATACAGTTGTGGAAGCTAAATACATGCTTGCTGTTGAAAATAGTTTCCATTTTCAGCTATTATAATTTGTGACTGTAGAGCCAAATTCTTCTCTCATTTACACAACAGCAACTGAAAGCAGAATATAGCCCTTAAAGTTTTACTTTCAAAATTGTCTTCAGTACCCCCTGAAATATGATTTAGAAATCAACTTTGGAAATGTTCAGTTGGCTAACATCCTCCAACATTTATTAAAGTAGCTTGCTGCAGTATTGCACAAAGTAAGATGTATAGATTCAGATGATGGCATTAACTTGAGGAGATTTCTTGGCTTCTAACATCAGCATTGCATTTGGAAGAAAGTAAATTGAAAATGATGATGAAATTGCTGTGAATTTTAAAAACAGGAGATGTATACATTCTAATAAAAGCCATGAGGAAACCAGGACAGCCAGTTCAAATTCAAGCAGCTATAGATCACTTAGACATCTGGTCATTTCCTATGGAACTTATCTAGAAGGTGCCAAAGTACAGGAAATGTATTTGATATGTCCACTGACTTTTACATAGTAGTGCAAAAAATATACTGTACGGGTAGAGTAATCTGACATCAATATCCCCTTTGAATGAATCACTGGATTTTCCTTCACTTATTGTTCCATCTTTAACTTGCACCTCATCAGCACTGCAGTGAAGAGGATAACCATGAGGTACTGATTTCTGCTAACTAACCTATGGGTTGGTTGAAATTTTCAGGAATTTTTTAATTTCAACAGATGTTTTCACCATCTAAGACATTTCAACCAGTTCTATTGTACCATCTCGCTATAAAACAATCTCTAATGTTCAAGGCTGTGTATGCATGAGGGAACAGATTATAACTGATTTGTGCATTTACAAAGTCACTACACTATTAAATTTTAATTCACGACTTTGTAAATGGTTTGGGAATAACTTGAGTATGAAAGGTGAAGCCAGACTCTTTTTTCTTTTGTATAAAACAATGTGATACAGATTTTTCATCAAGGCTCGTTGACTCTCCCTAGCCTTTCTTCTTGATTTCTTAGAACAATTGCAGAAGGTCTGAAAGGGGTAGATATCTTCCTGGTTTAGGAGCCTTATAAATGTTATGTTATGGTCATTTAATGCCTCTACTAATCATTTGAGTGTACCAGTGGTTCTCAACTAGGGGTATGCATATCCATCAGGGGACGCAGAGGTTTTCCAGGGAGTACGTCAACACATCTAGATATTTGCCTAGTTTCACAACAGACTACATAAAAAACACTAGTGAAGTCAGTACAAACTAAGATTTCATATACTTTGTTTATACTGCTCTATATATTATACACTGAAATGTAAATACAATATTAATATTCCAATTGATATAGTTTGCAATTTTGCAGTAATAGTGTGCTGTGACATTTTTATATTTTTAGGTCTGATTTTGTGAGCAAGTAGTTTCTAAGTGAGATGTAACTTAGGGGTATTTAAGACAAATCAGACTCCTGGAAAGGTTGAGAGCCCCCGGAGTACAATTTTTAGAAGTAGCTGCTTAATCTGTGTATGTGAAGGGTCAGTGGATGGCTGTACATATCCATATCAAACTACAAACTCTATTTTCTTTTGTGAATGCCATACTGCTCTGTGTCTTCATTGTTGCCTTTTTTCTTCCATCTTGGACTGGAATTCCAAGGTGTGTTAGTAGAGGACTAACAATGCAGAGCAATCAAGAGTCTGTTAACTTAGTCTCCCATTCAGGAAAATGAGCTAGTTGCTGCCCAGATGAAAAAATTCTCCATCTATGGGCTTGTAATCAAGCACCAGGCCATGTGATGAGAGACTTGAAGCCACTGAGGAGAGTCAACTGACAGTGGTACTGGAACCTTATAAAAGGGAAGTTCTTTTACTGCTTATTTTAGAGAGGAGACCGAAACCAGGAGGACAAAGCTATGTGGGAGAAGGAGGATCCTAGGCAATGGTGGATTAATGCATGGGCCTCTGGGACCCATGCCTAGGAGTCCCAGCCAATTTAGGGGCCCACACAAGAGTTCCAGAACCTGTGTAGAAGTGGGGGGGAGCACTGTTGCAGAAATGGTGGCCCCACCCCCTGCTCCTCCTCTTCGCCCTGGGGCCCCGTCCCTGCCCAGGCTGGAAGCCAGAACTGGGCCATGGTGAAAGCCACACAGGGAACTCAGGCTGCTATGGGGAGCCCCACATCCTCCATCTGCCCTGGGCAGGAGGCCAGGGGGCCTGAGATCAGCCCCTGGCCCATGTCTCTGTCCCCCCAGGGTGCACCATCCAGGGCAGGTGGAGGGTTCAAAGTTCCCCGCACCGGCCCAGGTTCATTGGGCAGCTCTTACCATGGCAGGGATCTAGCTACTGGGCTGGCTGGAGGCAGGGCCTCAGGAGGAAGAAAGGAGCAGAGGGCGGAGTGCTCTGGAGAGGGGGGCTAAGGCCCGCCTCAGCCCCCCTATTGGGAAGAGGCTGGTGCTGGTAGCAGGATCTGCACTTCACAGCAGGGGAACTGATCTGCTTGTCAGCTTCCTCGACACAAAGTGTGGCCCCTGCCACCACCACCCCACACCTGCCCAAGGCTACTACACCCAGGTTAAAAAGTGGGTGGGCATGCTCCTCCCTAGTTCTGGTGCCCCAAATGTTCTTTGTGGCCAGTGGCCCAATAAATCTTACTCTGCCTCTAGGAACCTTAAAAGACTGAATAAAATCCAAAGGGCTCTTTAGAGTGGTGAGAAAACTGAAGTAGGGTTTTGTGCTCAGGTGTTTATTTTTCCATAGATCTGTACGTCTCTTGTGCTTGGCTTTGTCTATGAGTAATGTGTGATTGGTTTAGAATTCCTTTTCAGAGTCTGTGTGACAGTGCTCATGCCCCCAAAATACTCCCCAAAACCCACATGCTTCCCTCTTTCCCCAAAATCAATATCATATTTTTTCCCTTCCCAATATTCCATTAATTTCATACTCTCTTCCAACCTGCATTCCAGAGAGCATCCATGCCTGTAAGCATTGGCATTGCTGTTGATGTTTTCAGCAGAATATGAATTTAAACCTCTATTAATATGTTCTGTGGTATAGTGGTCATAAAACTGAATTTGGGTGAAACAAACTTTACCCAATATTTTGATTGCCATCATTCCGGTTTTTACTGGCACAGGTGGCTTCCATAAGATGTACCCTTTAAAACAACTGCAGTCATTGATTTATGGTTGCAGCTTTGTATATAAGCTGATTTCAGTGTGTCATGTTTTTACTCCCCAGCTAGTGGCTTCAATAGCAAATGTTAAACAAAAACACCATTTCTTTAAAATAACAGGACAGCTGGCTATGTGTATTCCTTAACAGCTTGCTGGATAACTGGATCATAATTTCACTCTGAGTATAAAATAAGTGCACCCTGCGCTGGCACTGGCTGGACTGGTTAATCATCCTTCCTACTGCTTACATCTGACTCTTAATTTGGAAGAAATTAAACTCCGTTTTGGATTTAGGAAAAGATCCAGCACATATTCTTCTGAATTGGATACAAGACCAAGATACTTATGTGAGGAAATTGCAGGAGACTGGACAGCAATAAAACTGAAGTGGTGAGTGCCACCACGGAGGTATAAATACCATTTCAAAATGAAGGTCTCCCACAAAATGGCATGATAGACTCTTTAAGATTTATTTCTTTATTTTTCTCTTTCCTTTGGCTAGATAAAAGGATTTAGCCACCTAATTGCCACTTTAGGCACTTAAATCCAAACTGTACCTCATCAAAACTCCCACTCAGCTTCTGTCTAACTCCATAGATGGCTAATTTCCACCAGGGGGCATGTGCAATGCTGCCTAAGTCCTGATATCTAACAACTTCATGCCTCAGCTCCAGCGGGATCCTCAAACTTTTTGTTTCCCTTCATACCTGACCTGTATCCAGTAGTCATTCTCAGAGACTGCCTATTGGATTACCCAAAACAGCTGACAAGGAGGTCCCCTTATATCTAAAAGCCTAGTGGTCAGAGAACTCCCCTGGGATTTTGGAGACATGGGTTGCAGTCCCCACACTACCTAATTTGTAGTCGGCACTTGATCCCAGGTCTCCTATCTCCCAGATGAGTGCCTTAACCACTGGGTTATAGTGTATATCCCATAGTCTCTCCAGCTGAAAATGTTATAAATATTCATTAGAACAGGGACTCCTGGGAGATCAATACAGCAGTGAACAGACAAACAGGGAAGTGCTTGGAGAGTGTTAGGGACAACTTCCTGTTGCAAGTCCTGGAGGAACTAATTTGGTGCCATGCTCCTCTTGACCTGCTGCTCACAAAAAAGGAAGAATTAGTAGGGGAAGTAGAAGTGGGTGGCAACCTGGGCAGCAGTGACCATGAGATGGTAAAGTTCAGGATCCTGACAAAAGGAAGAAAGGAAAGGAGTAGAATATGGACCCTGGACTTCAGAAAAGCAGACTTTGACTCCCTCAGAGAACTGATGGACAGGATCCTCTGGGAGGCTAATATGACAGGGAAAGGAGTCCAGGAGAGCTGTCTGTATTTTAAAAAAAAGCCTTATTGAGGGCACAGGAACACACCATCCTGATGTGCAGAAAAAGTAGCAAATACGGCAGACAACGAGCTTGGCTTAACAGTGAAATCTTCGGTGAGTTTAAACACAAAAAGGAAGCTTACAAGAAGTGGAAATTTGGACAGATGACTAGGGAGGAGTATAAAAATATTGCTTGAGCATGCAGGGATATAATCGGGAAGGCTGAAGCACAATTAGAGTTGCAGCTAGCAAGGGATGTGAAGGGTAAAAGGAAGTGTTTCTACAGGTATGTTAGCAACAAGAAGGTCAGGGAAAGTGTGTGATCCTTACTGAATCGGGGAGGCAACCTAGTGACAGATGATGTGGAAAAAGCTCAAGTACTCAATGCTATTTTTGCCTCAGTCTTCACAAACAAGGTCAGCTCCCAGACTGCTACACTGGGCAGCACAGCTTGGGGAGGAAGTGAGCAGCCCTCAGAGGTGAAAGAACAGGTTAAGGACTATTTTAAAAAGCTGGAACATGCACAAGTCCATGGGTCCAGATCTAATGCATCTGAGGGTGCTGGCCATTATCTTTGAAAACGCGTGGCATTCGGGGGAGGTCCTGGACGGTTGTAAAAAGGCAAATATAGTGCTCATCTTTAAAAAAGGCAAGAAAGAGAATCTGGAGAACTATAGACTGGTCAGCCTCACCTCTGTCCCCAGAAAAATCATGAAACAGGTCCTCAAGGAATCTATTTTGAAGCATATGGAGGAGAAGAAGGTGATCAGGAACAGTCGACATGGATTCACTGAGGGCAAGTCATGCATGACCAACCTGATTGCCTTCTATGATGAGATAACTGGCTCTGTGGATATGGAGAAAGCATTGGACATGATATACCTTGATTTTAGCAAAGCTTTTGATACGGTCTCTCACAGTTTTCTTCCCAGCACGTTAAAAAATATGGAGTATAAGGTGGATAGAAAGTTGGCTAGATCATTGGGTTCAGCAGGTACTGATCAATAGCTTGATGTCTTGTTGGCAGCTGGTATCAAGCGCTGTGCCCCAGGGATCAGGCCTGGGCCAGTTTTGTTCAATATCTTCATTAATGGTCTGGATGACGGGATGGATTGCACCCTCAGCAAGTTTGCAGATTATACTAAACTGCTTGACGGTAGGGATAGGGTCCAGAGTAACCTACACAATTTAGAGGATTGGACCAAAAGAAATCTGATGAGGTTCAACAAGGACAAGTGCACTGTCTTGCACCGAGGACGGAAGAATCCCATGCACTGCTACAGGCTGGGGACCGAATGGCTAAGCGGCAATTCTGCAGAAAAGGATCTGGAGATTTCAGTGGATGAAAAGCTATATATGAGTCAACAGTGTGAACTTGTTGCCAAGAAGACTAATGGCATATTGGGCTGCATTAGTAGGAGCACTGTCAGCAGATTGTGGGAAGTGATTATTCCCCTCTATTTGGCACTAGTGATGCCACATCTGGAGTACTGTGTCCAATTTTGGGCCCCCCACTACAGAAAGGATTTAGACAAATTAGAGAGTCCAGTAGAGGGCAATGAAAATGATTAGGGAGTTGGGGCACATGACTTATGAGGAGAGGCTGGGGGAACTGGGCTTATATAGTCTGCAGAGGAGAAAAGTGACTGGGGATTTGATAGCAGTCTTCAACTATCTGACGGGGGGTTCCAAAGAGGATGGAGCTATGATGTTTTCAGTGGTGGCAGATGACAGAATAAGGAGTAATGGTCTCAAGTTGCAGTGTGGGAGGTCTAGGTTGGATATTAGGAATAACTATTTCACTGGGAGGGTGGTGAAGCACTGGAATTAGTTACCTAGGGAGGTGGTGGAATCTCCATCCTTAGAGGTTTTTAAGGTCTATCTTGACAAAGCCCTGACTGTGATGATTTAATTTGTGTTGGTCCTGCTTTGAGCAGGGAATTGGACTAGATGACCTCCTGAGGTCCCTTTCAACCCTAATCTTCTATTATTCTATGATTCTGTGGAGCCTGGGTCTCCCATCTGAGTGCAGACATTCTCTCTCTCACTCTCACACACACACACACACACTAAATATTTAAGTATTTCATACAAAGTGGAATACTTTCAACAATAAAGACTGAGAGATACCCTACCCAGAATACCCTATAGTCATAACAACTGTTCCAGGTTTTGCAGGACTGTCCTGATATGATCCCAAAGTCCCCTTGTACCAGATGAAGAGCAGTTTTCCCCAGAGAATGTTAGAGATCCCCCCACCCAAATGGTGTTGCAATCTGGCACACAGGCTTGCAGCGCCACTCAGGTCTGGCCCATCTGCCCCCTGCCTCTGTCTATGGAGATGTGGCTAGGCCAAATGTGAATGGTATTATAATACAGTGTGCTAGATGGCTACATAATCCAGTTTTACCCATCTGCCCCTCCATTTCCATCAATGGAGGGATGGATTGGCCAAATCTGAGCAGCTCTGCATCCTGCTTTAGGCACTTGAAATGTTGGGACGAATGCAAATGGAAGACCCTGCTCCACATCATGCAGATGGGAATTTGAAGTTGGGTCTTCCACATCCTTGTGAATGTTCTAACTACTGGGATATTGGATATAAGCGGGACACTTCCTCCTCAGTGTGTGTGTGTGTCTGTGTGTCTGTGTGTCTGTGTGTGTCTGTGTTTGTTTGTGAAAGGGATGACTAGGAGGATGCACCTAACTCCACTAGAAGATATGTAGTGGTGAATCCAGAGTGGAGGGAGGTGCCCCCATCTGGTCCAAAAATAGATATCTAACTCCCTTTGAGGGACTGAGATTGGGCCACACCCTTCTCCTCTGTCTTTTCTATCAGCCTGTTAAGGTTGCTTCTCACTCAGCATCCTGGGCCTTGCAAATCCCATTGTCAGGCACCCAACTCCACATGCACTGTATAGGATGCCTAAGTGCCTAATCTGGGACTATGGATTCAACTAGACAGCAGGGCACCTAAATATCAAGCACTGCAACACTAAACTTAAAGTCTCTTTTATGGATTTAATGATCCTAAAATGTGCCAAATTAACAGCAATAGGAACAGTATTCTCTTTGTTCATGCCCAATCGGTATAGCATAACGAAGAGTGTCCACTTAAGATGTATACACATTTTCTCATCAGTGTGCCTTATCTCTTTTCTGAGATGTTCATCACTTGTGGTCTTGACCCAAAGCTCATTTAAATGTATGAGGGACTTTCCACTAATTTCAAAGGACTTTGGTTCAGACCCTAGGACTCAGAGTCTCCATGCAAGAAAATTCTGGGCCTCAACCAATGGAATGGTGACTTTTTTTTCAGTCTGGACACTGGACGAAAAGTATAAGAACTAAGAAAAAAGAGAAGCTAGATGCTGCACCACCCTGCCTAGCAAACAATAAAATTGAAAACCATAGAAACGTAGGGCTTGTCTACATTGCAAGTTGATGCGTGGCAAGCCAAGGTATGACTCTCCAGTGCACCAGCTGGCTGTACACTAACTTGCTGTGTGGACACTCCTACAGTGCAGTGGAAATGCTGAAGTGCACAGCAGTAAGCTAAGCTGTAGACTTCTCCTCCTTCCCTTCTGTATAAAGAAAGTGTTGACCTTGCCTATAGTTAAGTAGAGTATGTGCTACAGTGTTTTTCTATATTATCATTTTGGTTTCTCAGAAATAAATAAAAATGAAATGCCACTAAGTTCAGGAGGACTAACCAGCTCCAATACATTGCTGGCAGCATGAACTTCTATCAGACCCAAGGGGATGTAATGAGCCAGTTGTCTTGCTAGCATTTAAGACAGAATTTGAATAAGGACAGAATTCCTACAGCTTCCAGTCATACTGCATTAAAGATAATGATTTTTTTTCTTTTCCTACTGAAGAATATTGATAGGGTTGGAAAGTTGGAGTAAGACAAGTATCAGCCAAGGTTAATATGTAAATTGTATGCACAAGTGCTATATAGTTTGTGTTTATTTTCAGCTGGTCTAGTATCTTGATGAGCACTGAGCTGGGCTCTGAGGCAGCCAATATGCATATCACAGTTGGTTATGAGCTTTCACCTAAGTTTCTAGTCTTGGTAAGATTCCAACAGAGAAACTAATTTGTCCTGTAGGGATTCAAACAGCACATTCATTGAACAAAGTCCCTTTTCCTTTCCTAGGTTTCCAATAAGACTCCCTAGAGAGACACTGGCAGACTGCAAGAGAAAAGTACTTCTATTCATTTGAAACATATCAAAACCAAAAGCCTGTTCCAAAATAAATTGAAGATACTGGAAAACTTCCTTTGGCTTCAGTGGGCTTTGGATCAAGCACTAAATGTATAAAGATCAACAAATGTGAATAAAAGCAAATTGTGGGAGCAATTCTACTCTTGAGGGAATAACTCAGCCAAAGTTAACAGTTATGTTGGATGTAAGATCCAGATCAACCCTGCTATGTTAATTTTTGTTAGAAAAATAAAAAGGGGACTAATGACTCACCTAAAAATGTGGTAAAGGATAATTATTCATTAAAATTGATTTGAGTTATATCAGTTGGCCAGTTTTTAATCTATATATATTTGCTATATTGATTTTTATAGTGCTAATTTTTTTAATCAGAATGGCATGCAGTACTATGTCAACATACTTCTATCAGCCAAATTTGTGATCTCATCTCAGAACACAACATCGGGTTTCTTTGATCTATTTTGCATTAAACCACATTGACTGGAATTCTTTTTATTTCATCCTTTAATTCTTTATTTACCGCATCTCACATCAGCAATTTCATTATTTTGCTAACCATATTGTAATTAACCAGGACATCCAATTTACTGTTTTAAAATAAGGCAAAAAAAATGTCTTTCTTCCAGTCTTCTAGAATTTTCTCAGTTCAAGACTTATTCAAAGTTATTTCTGATTCTCCAGAGAGCTTCTTGGTCAACTATTTCATAACTCTTGTGTGTAAGTTATCCAGACCTGTGGGGTTTTGGTGGGGTTTTGTATGTGCATGTGTGTGTGTTTTAAAGTTTCAGTTCAGCAGATGCTGAAGTGATACATCATTGTATAATATGAATGTATCATCTGGCATTGTTCCAAATGCAGAAAAGAAATATTTATTGGACACGTCAGTTTTCTGCATCACTGACACTTTTGCCATTTCCATCTAGTAATGGACTAAAATTGTTAGTAATGCTTTGGTTTAAAACATTGGTTCTTATATCCTTAACTCTACTGACCATAGATGTTTTCACTGATTACTTTCATTTCCATTATCAATTGCCTGCATTTCTTAACATCTAATTTATATCTGTTGGCATCAACATCTGAATTTTCCACTTGCTACATAGTGATATTTTTATTTTTATTGCTGCTTTCACATCCTATTTTACCTAGGATTTTTTTAACCAGAGCAGTCTTCTTTGCAAGTGAATAATTTTAGCTTGAGCATTTAGCAAAATGCTCTTAAACTCTGTATATTTGTCCTTACTTTTCAGTTTAATTTTTTTGCTCATAATCAATTTTACTTCAATCATTATTTAACAATCAACATCAAAGAAGAGTTGCTCTCCTCCCGTCTCCCACTCAAAAAAGGGACAAATTTCCCATTTATGCAAGAGAATGCAAGAGCAAAATCTAACATAGATAGTTTAACTTACATCGACACTGCCTGGAATTGATTCTGTTCATAAGCATGTGCAGCTTCCGTTGGCTGCAACTGAAGTTTCACATGTGTATTCAAAATTGAATTTACTGCCCAGAGAATACTAAACTTCTTTGCATTATACTTGTTTTGCACACTCACTAACCATCAAGTTGGTGCAATTTACATTATTTTATGCCATTAAGTTACCAGTGTACTCGATCCTGTTGACAGTGTCTGTGTTCTTAGACGTAGCTTCCAAAAAGATTCTTTCAGATCTGCTTAAAGTCAATGTTAAGTTAACTGAACGCTTAATCAAATCATAAACAGACATACAACAAACCTAGTAAATCCTTGTAGCCTTTTGCATCTCTAAATTCCATCATTGTCAAAGACATTTATTTGCCTTTATTTCATTGAGACTCCAGTGAACTAGTTTGAGGAAACTGTCAAAAATTTACATATTGAAATACTCTCAGGGGCCATATCAAATCTCTGAAAAACTTGAGTTTACCTCAGACTGTTATAAATGCCATATGAAATAGCTATTGAAATAAATACAATTTACACTTGCTATTATGGCATTTCTAATTATCTCATTTATGGCAAGAAATGTAAGCTAACAAGGTGTCCATCTGTAAAACAACAACAAAAAACCCCAAAACAAAACACCCTCCCAATGTGGCTTTACATGTAAATGTGAAGCATTTTGGTAAGAAACAGACAGCAAAACACAATTTATATTCAGACTCAAAAATAGAAGTAATGTATCTCAAAGACTGTGAAAAGTATAAATTGCCAAATGCATCTCTTCACCCTTCCAACAAAGATTTTGAACCACTGAGTCCAATTTTTAATTACACTAAGGACCCTCTGACACTTTGGCAGCATTAAGAGGTAGAAACAGCATCCTGGAGACTATCTCCTGTGCAGGGAGCCTCTTCTGTTGGGTTAAAACTGTATGCAATGGCTTTGCACAAGCCCTATCCCCAGCAATGGGAGCAGAGAGCATATTGGGGATGGATCAGGCATTGGGAGGATATATGGCTGGAGTGCTGGGCAGGACTCAGAATAACCCCTTTCTACAGTGAGCACAAGGACATTCCTGTGTCCGTCCCAGTGCTACTGTGTTTGAAAAGGCTTGGTTAGTGTAGTTTGTAATAAGGTAGCAGCTGTTTAATCCGCCTTCCCTAACACTGAAATATAAAAGTGGTCTTAAATCTGATTGTTATGGGACATTGGTGATAACATAATATAACCCTATTCTCCCCAACTGTGACAGAAAAATAAGTTAACTGTAGAGACAGTACTTGATACTTTTAGTGAAACTAGACAGTACATATAACACTGTCGACAATACAGAAGAGATATACAGTTTCTTTCAAATAGCTTACCAGATTCTCTTAATATATGAAGAAAAATATGTAAAAAGACCACTCTCAAACTTTTGTAACCGTACCTAGGAATTTAGAGCTAATAGCCAAAATAATAGTTAACAAAATGTGTTTTGAAGTAGGAGAGCTGAACACAGAACACAAAAGGCTGATGTCACCAAATATCTTTGGTCAAACACAACAGCGGATACTGACTTGAAAAAAGAGGCAATTAGGTTTTATTTAAGAAAAAGAAACTGCTAGACAATGGGGTCCTCGGACCTGCTCAGAAGAGCCAAAAAATAAATTAGATCCATGCATATAATGTATA
Source organism: Chelonoidis abingdonii (assembly GCF_003597395.2). NCBI lineage: Eukaryota > Metazoa > Chordata > Testudines > Testudinidae > Chelonoidis > Chelonoidis abingdonii. Next base: position 47,521,446 of record NC_133769.1, on the reverse strand, counting down.
GGAAAGAAAAGATTTTACTGAATCAGGGAAAGACAATTGTATGGGAATATAATCCTGAAAAGTCAGAATATATTTTAATACTCAGATGGCAAACTGAAGATGTGAATGGTCCAAATAGTCCCTCAGAGTCAGCATTGAGGGATCAGTAAATACACTTCCACGCAAGGTCCAGAGTGTAGCTTCTCAGTCATTGGCCATAATGGGGAGGGTATGGAGGCAAAAGGCTCCAGCAGGAATAGATGGAGCCATTTGAGCTTTATAATTACTATTTAATAATACCCAGAGGTTCTGATCAAGATTGAGGCCCCATTGTGCTCAAACACAAAGGCACATGAGGGCTCTCCCGAGGAGAATACGGAGGGAACATTGCCACTGCAACTCCTTTGAGTTCACTAGGTTCAGCCCATAGTAAGGGAGCACGCGGATGCTGTAAATCCCCTGAAGATGGGAAGAAAGCATCTTTGACAATCCATCTTTATTTTACTGTCCCTGGATTTCTTCTTAGTCTTCCTTAAGTCTTCACTTTTTGTCTGTTTTTCTTTCCTTTTCCTAGATTTTCCTTGAAGATGATTGTGATCTAGCCTGTTTGTGTGTCATTACCAGACATTACCAGCACTATTATTAACTTACTGTTAAACTTTGAGAGTGTGTTCAAGTCTCAGCTGATGTCTCCTCGACGTCCAGACGCACATAGTCAGAACAATCTAGTGTTTAGCAAGAGACATAGTTAATACCTTAACCTCCAATAGCATTTCAGTATCATGTTATAACCATTACAAGAAAAAATATAAATTTAATTTCTTGGCCATGCTTTTTGCAAATTTTGTCTTTCCTACCATACTGAAGTCTCACTGATGTCATCATGTTGCAGAAACAGTGCTGGGCTGGAAAGCTGCTTCTTAGCTGCCAGGTTGCTATTGCTGTCAGGTTGCTGATGTTGTTTTCTTGCAGAAGTCAGCTGAGCTTAGAGGAGGGTGCTGTGAATGCTGCTGAAGTTGAGAGATGGACACAGGACATTGTTGTTTGCTTTCTTAACTCAAAGAGATTTAAACTTTTCTCTTTCCATAATCTCCTTGAAGGAGGAAGGCACACCTCTTCTTTGGCCTCCACACAATTCAGATATCAGCTGCTGTCACCCTTGCATTGGCTCAACACCTCTGTGAGATTGTCTTGTTAGCATTTTCATCTCATGAATATACAATCTGCTAATTCATATGCAGCAGGGTTCTAATTGCCTTTGTCCTTGTGGTGGGAAACTTCCCAGCACATCCTTAGAGTTTTAACTTTCTTCTATTCAGTCCATTTTCTGAGAGATCTCTTTAGCTCCATCATGGTTTAATAGGTGCTGAAATTCTGTCCAAACACTGTTATTTCCCATATAAAGATCTTTTAGATTACAAAATAGTCTTTTTAAACTGTAATAATTTTCATAGAAAGGCTTTAAACCAGAACCAACATTAAAGAAGTTATTGTCCTTACTTTTTACCAATACTTGGAGAGGGAAGGAGTTGCTTAAGCATAGCTAGATAATTAATTAATTTCCCAATTAATATAAATAAATTTATAACCAAATGGATTCTTACGTTAATAACCAGTCATAGCATCAAATGAATTTGCACATAAAACATCTTAGTAGTGACATAACAGAGGAATCAAGCAGTTATTCTATGAGACTTGCATTTAGACACAAAATATTTGCAAATATCCATCTCAAAAGAAACATATACCGGCCTAAGCATTTTCACCATTAAGTGAAAACATTGGGTTAGACATAATCAAAACACTTCCCAGCTGTATACTTCCCAACACTTCCCTTAAAGTTAAATGAATGAAGGCTTTTTGAGTGCCTAAAAAAATATCATTTTCAGTAAGAATATCCCTACCGTTCTCTGTGTGGGTTTGAACAGCGGTTTTCTTTGCAAAGAGGAGGGAGCAAAAAAGCCCAGTTTTATGACTCAGTTTATTGCTTTGGTTATTATATCCTAAACATTACTCCGCCTTATTTTTTACAAAATCTACCACTTACAAATTGCATTTACAACCTGCAATTAAAGACTTCTACCAAGCATGCTATACAAACATACCCACAGTAACTAACGTTTACATATATCTTTCAAAACATAGTACAAAAGAAAATAGTATAGAATGTTAAACCAAAATAGAGGCTATAAACCAGCATTTCAGAGCCTTTGTAAATACCATTGGGGATAATAAACATATTATTAACTTCTTTAACATTTTGGGAGGCTGACAGAAAGAACAGGCCTCCAGGAATTTCCTTCACTAGTTTGACATTCCATATAATTAAATAAGCGACTAACATAAGCATTCCCCAAGCATCATATGTATGAACACAAGGGTAAGTATCTTTCCAAAAAATCAATAAAAGCAAAAGCTAGTCTGTAATAAAATAAAAGAATAAATTATGCTAATTTTATTAGTAACAATTTTTGCATCAGTTCTGAGGTCTTCCCACTAGGCAGATATCAAGTTATGTGCCATGTTCTAGGACTCAGCAATGAGTTATCAGGTTCCCAGACTGAAGTCAGAAGTGCTATACTTACCATTTGCTTTGTAAATGGTTATCACATTTCCTGATCCATTGTTGCCTGATTTAGCAAACATTTTATAAAAAATATATATAGCTTGAATCATTACCTGAAAAACACTAGTTTTATTTATTTGGCATAAAGCAAGTGTGAGTAAAGCCGACTTCTTTGTGAAAGCTACATGTAATAAAAAAATCCCACTATTCACCTGCCCTGAGATTTAATTAGTATATACCTTGTGTCAATTATTTGAACATGCAAACACATGGAACTGATCCTCCTCTCATTTATGCTGCATAAATCAAGAGTTACCTAACTGAAGTCAGTGGAGTTATATCCTTGTAAAATAGGTGTAAGTGATAGGAAGTTTAGGTCCCATAATAATTTAATCAGATGGGATGTTAATTTGAGAGAGTACAGTCACTTTTCTTTATTGGGATTTTCTATTGGTATTTGTTGGTTACACGTGAAAATAGAAACCCTACTCCAGCCTAAGCCTCACAAACTGGGGAAGATAGGAGCTTGGCTGCTTAAGCTCCATGAGGGGCCCAATCCAATACATATGCTAAAGTTCAATTCCCTCCCCTCTGCCAGCGGAGGAGAAAGGATTTGAAGAGGGGCTCTACCACCTCTCAGGAGGGTGCGCTAACCGCTAACTCATATCAGACTATCCCATTGCCCAGTGGGTAGAGCACTCTCCTGAGACATGGGAGACCATGTTCAAATCCCTCCCCCCGGCAGAGATGGGGGAAATTGAACCTGGGTTTCCCATATCCCAGGTGAGATCTCTAACCTCTGGGTTAAAAGTTATTCTGTGGGCATCACTGGCACCACCTCCTCCTCCTCCTCCCCCCATTTTGTATGGAATGAGGCAGGTGCCTAACTCATTCCCAAAAGAAATGCCTTGGGTGCCTAAGCCTCCTGATTCCAGGTGGCTGGTTCCCATGCATGGATTGCTAAGCAGAAATAGGTGCTTGTCTCCCAGGAGTGAGGTTTAGGACACACCCCTCTCATCAGCATCCCCCATTGTCTAGCTTAGCTGGCTTCATACGCAGTGCACTGGCTTTTGTGGCTTGCCTTCTTAGGCACCTATCTCTTCCTGTTCATTGTGTAGGCAGCCTAGGTGCCTAGGTGCCTAACTCAGGCTCTGTGGATCACAGGGCTGTTCCTGTGATTTACTAGGCACCTAAAAGTTAGGTACTGTGACGGTCAGCATTGCAACTCCTAATCCCTTTGTGAATCCCACCCTAACATCTTTGAAAAAAAGTGTGGGATTCTCAAAAAAAAAAAAGTGCTTGTCACCCTCACCAACAGATATTACCTTACCCACTTTGCCTCTCTAAGGAAAAATATATTGAATCAAAAGAAAGGGATGGCAATGTTTCTGCTGACTCTGCAGAGTATTTGAACAGAGTTTAGCCATACCAACAAAGTGGTTCTTGGATGTTTCTATAGACAGTTAACACAGTTTGAAGGGTCACATCAAGAAACATTTTTGCAGATAAATGAGGATTGTTTGTTTAAAATAAAAGGCAACACTTTAGTCAAAAAGGATTGCAATTACTGTACCAAAAAGGAGATAAACAACAGTGAATTTGTGATGGACCACGTTGCTCCCACTGAGTTTTATCTACAGTATCTCTAAAAAAACCTATCACTTTGGCAAAATTCTATAACATTTCTGAGGATTTAATGATTTTAGTATCACGTTTGAAGTGCTAATGGACGTCTGCATAAAGGGCAAGAACATAAAGATATGGACTTCAGAAAATCAGGCTTTCAAAGAATATGAAAGTTAAAAGAAACCAGCAGGTATTCAATTATATACGTGAAATCTAAACTGAAAAGTGGAAAGCACTTTGGGGACTACCAACAAAATTAGTCAATAATCACAAGCAAAACAAAACAGGAAAGTGTCACAAAATCTTAATACCACAGAGAGAAGGCATTTAAATAATAGAAGTAAAGTGAGAGGAAGGAAGATTAGAGGGAGGTTGTAACAAGCAAAGAAGATACAGAAAAACAATATAAATTAAACTGTAGAAAAAACTGAAAAACAGCAGATTTCAGAAAATAGCTCAAATATTCCCATTAGGGACAGAAGTAAAAGCAATCATAGAGCCAATTAAAATTATGATGATTTATAATAGCACCTAGAGACCTATTTTAGGAATTGGAGCTTCATTGTGGTAGGCACCTTACAGATGTAAAAAAGAAAGACAGTGCCTGCCTCAAAAAATGTATCTTCTTGGTTTATGTCAAGTTGCAACAGGAGAAAACAGATGATAGTGGGAAAGTAAAGGATCAGCATAATTGAAATGAAAACATTTTTCATGGTAACCAGTAGTCACTAGGGTTGCCAAACCCACCCGGTTTTGCCGGAATCAAGCTCTATCTCCTGGAGGTTACTGAAGTCAAACCGGGAGATTTTAGACCACTAAAAGTCCAGCGGTATAGCGGGGCTAAGGCAGGCTTCCTGCCTGCCCTGGCCCCATGTGGATCCCAGAAGTGGGTGGCACGTCCCTGCAGCCCCTGGGTGGGGGTCAGGGGGTCTCCATGCACTGCCCCCACCCTGAGCACTGACTCTGCAGCTCCCATTGGCTGGGAACTGCAGTGGAGGCAGTGCCTGCAGGCAGGGGCAGTGCGCAGAGCCCACTTACCCCCCCCACAGGGGCAACAGGGATGTGCCATTCACTTCTGGGAGCAGCGCGGGGCCAGGGCAGACATGGAGCCTGCCTTAGCCCTGCTGTGCCATGGACCAGGAGCCACCTGAGGTAAGCGCCGCCTGTCCAGAGCCAGCAACCCTCATCCCCTCCTTCACCTCAACCCTCTGCCTCAGCCCTGAGCTCCCTCCCACACCCAAACTCCCTCCCAGAGCTTGCATCCCACACCTCCTTCTGCACCCCAACCCTCTGCCCCAGGCTCAGCCCAGAGACTTCTCCCACACTCTGAATCCCTCGGCCCCAGCCCAGAGCCCACACCCCCTCCCGCACCCCATTCCCCTGCTCCAGCCCGGTTAAAGTGAATGAGGGTGGGGAAGGGTAGCTAGGAGTTGTGTGCAGGGAGAAGGATTCTAGGGGCTATGTGAAGGCAGGGGGTAGTTCAGGGTGGGCATAGCTCAGGGTGCAGGGAGGGGTGGCTAGGAGCTGTGTGTGGGCAGGGGGTAGCTCAGGGTGCAGATAAAGGGGTTATAGGGGCTGTGTGCAGGCAGGGGGCTGGCTTAGGGTGGGCATAGCTCAGGGTGTAGGGGCTGTGTACTGGGAGGATTCCCCTGCGGTCCCTGTTCCCGGAGGGGTCTGCCAGCCACAGAACTGGGTCTCCCCACCCAGGGTGCTCCTACTGGCTGCCTCTGTGGGAGCAAAGGGGCCTGGGAGCTGAGAAGCAGCTCCAACCTGGAGCACCAGCAGGAGAGGAGGACATGCTGCTTTTGCCCGCTCCATGGCAGCGCCTCCGACCTGGCGAGGAGGAGATGCAGGGGGAGGTGTGGAGCTGCCCCCAGGACTGCCGTGATCTTGCGCTGCAGTTTGGGTGGGAGGCAATGACCTCCATATCCCCAACTCTGCCCACGGGCTCAGGGCTTCTGCCCCACAGGGAACAGTAGGGCTCAGGGCTCCGGGATTCAGCCCCATGTCTCCCGGATTCACCCCCACGAGGGGTGCCAGAGATCGGGGCTTTAGCCCCTTGCCTCCCAGCTTCAGCCCCGTGGGAGGTGCTGGGGATCGGAACTTCAGCCACAGGGTTCCACAGCCCCCTTGAAAGGGCTTGTGGACCCCCTCTAGAGAACCGCTGCCATAAGAGACTGATTGAGACAGGTTAGGGTTGAGTTTAAGCAACCTGAAGAGTTACATTTTTGTATTTGTCATAGTTTTTAGTTTAAGTTAACAGTTTTTGAGTTAAGTTAGGATATTTTAAAAGGGGATCTAAAAAAGAGAAGATATGCTACAGAATAAGTCCTCCAGGAAGTCCAGATATGCCACACTTCCTGTACCAGGGGTTCTCAAACTTCATTGCACCGCGACTCCCTTCTGACAACAAAAATTACTACATGATCCCAGGATGGGGGACCAATGCCTCAGCCTGCCAAGCTCCACTGCCCCGAGTGTGGGGGGGGACAAAGCTCAAGCCCAAGGGCTTCAGCCCCAAGCAGGGGGCCTTTAACCTGATCCCTACCAGGCTTCGACCCTGTGCAGTTGGGTTTGGGCTTTGGCTCTGGCGACCCCATTAAAATGGGGTCCTGATCCACAGTTTGAGAACCACTGCTTTATAAATAGTCTTTGGTTTCCTAGAACATGCTTTCTCTGCTGGACCACAAAGAAGGCAGCCCAGGACCAGACAGTTTCAGGCAGCAGCTACACTGAATGGTAGAAAGTTCTATTATCTCATTTTTATACCTAGTTCTCGTTCATAATAAAGAATGTATCTTGAAACCAGTCTGCTCATCTTCAAAGTACTGCAACGAAAATGTAAAAGATGAGGCCCATCCTCCATCTCTAGGAGCAGAGAAGAAGTGATGTTCTGGCACTGTGGGATATTCCTTTTCTCCTGCAGATTCCTCAAGAACTGCAGGTTCTTGAATCTGAACTCCTGGCTTCTTCAGCTGTGTGGGAGAAGAGTGAATTAATATGAAACACTCTAAGTTACAAATTACAATGTCTTTTCTCTTACTACCTCAGGAGTTAGACATATAACAGAAATTAGTTATATAAAGGTCAGATGCACTACAGTAACGTCTCACTTAAAGTTGTCCCAGTTAATGTTGTTTCACTGTTAGGTTGCTGGTCAATTAGAGAACATGCTCATTTGCATGTGCAATGTTTCCTTATAATGTTGTTTGGCCGCCTACTTTGTTCACTCCTTGCAGAAAGAGCAGTCTGTTGGAGGAGCTGGTGGGGGCTTGGAACCAGGGGGGGCTGGCAGCCCCCCATCAGCTCCATGCTCCCCTAAGTTCTCTGTGTGGCAGCTGTCCAGCAGGCTATCAATTGCTGGGCAGTTCAGCTGTCCCTTCCCCCACTGCCTCCTCCTGCCCTCTGCCTTGGAGCTGCTCCCTGGAGCCTCCTGCTTGCTGTGCAGGGGGAAAGGGGACAGAAAGGTGCTAATATAAAGGTATCCCCCACCCCTCACTCCTGTACCTTATTTCCACAGGAAGGGGGTGACATGACAGGGCTCAGGACAGAGGGTGCAGCAGCTATCTCAACTTGCTGATCTACTTAAGAAGGCAATGTACTTAGAGTGGGGTCAGCATACTTAAAGGGGCGGTGGTCGTCTCGCTCTCTCACACACATACATGGTGTGTCTCTGTCTCTCTCTGCCATGCTGTCTCCTCTCCCTCCATTCCTGCTGCCTTGTAGAGTGTGAGGCTACATTAACAATGTGTTAACTAGGGTGACCAGACAGCAAGTGTGAAAAATCGGGGCAGGGTGGGGGTAATAAGAGCCTAAATAAGAAAAAAGACCCAAAAATCGGCAGTGTCCCTATAAAATCAGGACATCTGGTCACCCTAGTGTTAACCTTTGAGGGCTCAGCTGAATGCTAGTTCTTCATTTAGCAGTAAGGCATTCCCTAGGAAATATCCCACCCTCTTCCACCCTCTGACTTCACCACCTCAACCAAGCTTCACAATCATCATTGCTGTGTACAGAATTAAATTGTTTGTTTAAAACTTATACTGTATATATGTGTGATACAGGTGAGCCAGGGAGCAGTGGAGAGTGGTAGAAGGGAAATATATAAGCCCTAGGCTAGTTAAGGCATGGTTAATTGAAGCACCTGTAGTCAATTAAGGCCCTGTCGAGAACCTAATAAAACCCCCTACTTCAGGCAGTTAGGGGAGGTGGAGGAAGGAGAGAAGATTGGAGCTTAGAGGTGTACTGTGAGATTTGAAAGATCACAGACCTGAAGTAAAGGGCCCCAGTGTCTAAGGTACCCCACCAAGGGGGAAAAGGGGAAAGAACTTGCAGGGGTTGAGAGGGTCTGGGGCTCAGAGTGAGGAGCAAACCCAGACTCTTCCCTTGCTTCCCTCCTCTACCTCCTTCCTGGCTACTAGCAGGAACCTTAGAAGCCCCAGGAGCAGGGGCAAGGGTGAGCATCTTAGCACCTCCCCTTCTCCCCCCATATGGACCTATGCTTTAGCTAATCACCATCTATCTAGGTGAAAGGTCACACACACGTATGCTAACTTTGCCTTAGCTCACCATACAGGATGTGGCCTGCAGGTCCCTTTTTATTACAGCCAAAATATACTCTAATGAAGACTTATTATACTAAAACAAATAATCAAACCCATAAGAAAATAAGAAACTTATAAGAAAAAGTATATCAGCAAGCAAGCTAGCCTAGCTTTAGGTGTATCTCATGTACCTGTTGTGTACATCAGTTTGTTGCCAGGACACTTCTGTGGTTGAATTATGTACCTGTGGTCAGAACTTCCCAATAAACTCTATTTTCAGCTCCCCAAACACTTGGGGTTTTCCACTGAGCCATTTATCTGTTCAAAGTTCACAGACCTCAAGCTTTATGCTAACTTGCTGAAGCTAATGTCTTACAGGGTAGAGACCTGTAGGTTTCTTGCATTAGTGCTGAATATACTGCAAAGCAGAATATAATGCAAACCAGTACATATAATAAAGGGAAGCTAGCCCACTCGGCTACACACTGGAGAAACATCCTACCTTTTAAGAGAACTCTCATGCAATCTTTGTTTTCCACGCAGCGTAAACAAGATCTTAGGTTTTAAATTTAAGACCCATACACAGTAAACTGCATGGAACTGAATATATTCACTTTGGAAGGATGAAAAGCTACCTCACCACTAATTTAACCTGTGTTTCCAGGGATCACATATTTCACAGTTGATGCAATGATAATGAAAGATCCTGCAGGCCCCATCATTCTCCCTTCCATTCGTTACAAGTATATCTCTCCATTTACAAGAGATGGGGGGAGGGATAGCTCAGTGGTTTGAGGGGACCATTTAGGGATCTGGGGAAAAAATCTGTCTGGGGATTGGTCCTGTTTTGAGCTGGAGGTTGGACTAGATGACCTCCTAAGGTCCCTTCTAACCCTGATTTGTATGAAACAATTAATATTGGACTAAATGCAGGATTAGTGAGGGCAGGTTCAAATCCCTTCAAAGTCAACAGAGCTTCACCTGCCTACATTAGGTCTGAATATGCTACATAAATGATTAACAGGCTTGTACTTTATCCAGCAGAGGTAGGTGGAGAAAACTGATCTAGACACCTTTAAATAAATAATAGAGATGTAAAATACACCTGCACGAAGGGTTCAAGTGTGGAACGGCTTGCTAAACTGGGTTTACAAATATAAGGTATAAGAGAAACTAAGCTCAGTGAAATTAGTATGCTTGCAGACCTGAGTGAAATTTGGTTGTTATAGAAAGCTTTTAAATATGACATAAGACAGCAGTAACTGGTAGCACCATTCTAGTTCAAAGACTGTCAACATATACATTATATTGTATTTTAAAGATTTTAGTGTTTCTGCAGCTTCAGACTTCATCAGGCTGGAATGTAGCCTGTTAGCCTGAGAAGCCTTAAATACCTATATTTAGCTGTATGTCACTTTTGATTTAGGAACTGGCAAAACACTAAATTCTTGGGATTTCAGGCACTTATTTGGCAATGTCTAGACCAAAAGCATCTCAGTTTTGAAAGCTAAAATTTTATCTTCATAAATTTTACTACTTTTTAAAAATTTTCAGATAGTTAAGAAGTTTATATGATAGCTCCAAACATTCAATGAAGCTATTTTGCATAACACTTTTCCATTCACCATTGCTACGTTGAAACCTTGATAGGCAGACTATTTATTCTCATTTCTTTTGGTTTCATTTCGTGGCTGTTCCTAACTGCGTTGTTCTAAAAATTAATGGCTTGATTACATAAGACAAGATCTAGACGATGGTATGTTTGTAAATTAGCAGGGTGGGCAAGGCATGTTCCTACCATCTCCTTTTTTTCCCCAATGTCCTTTATGACATCCGGCACCCTTGACTGGGGTACCTGCAACAAGCATTTCATGTGCTTCCCACAACACAGGGATTGCTCATTTGAATGGACCTTGCACAACTCCATGGGGGAGAGAAATAGTGTTTCTTGTATGCCTCTCTACAACACGCAGGGGCATCTCACAATCTGCTCCTAAGCCTTCATTGCAATGAATACAAGACTAAGCTCTTATTACACAGCAAATTCCTGTTGAAAAGAATGAAATGTTCTTCCTTTTCCCTTGTCCACAATTGCAGAATGCTCGAACTGCAGCAATGCTAATGGGCTCCATTGTGCAGGATGGTGACAGGATATGAGGCGCTATACAGGGGTACATATGTTGGAGCTCAGCTCCACAGGGGGCTCGCAAAATGCTTCCACGTAACATGGATATGTAGGCAGGGCAGACTGGGGAAGGATTAGGGCTGGAGAATCCACTGTTCCATAAATCCACCAATTATTCTACTCCATCGAAGGGAAGATGCAGGTGCCAAAGATGCTACTCCGTCTCTGAAGGAGAATACAGAGTGGATCTGCTGCTACTCCATGGTCCCTGAGGAATTCCCCAATGTAGTCTTCTCACTCTATGCAGTAGGCAGGATTTTGGCCAATAAGAACAGTATACAGTAATACTGTATCTATTCTGCCCTTCCTAATCTTTGTATTGGCTTACACTCCTCTTCCACATAGTATTCATACTTCCCCTCCTTGATTTCAAAGAACTGCACAATTCTGCCTATGTCTTCATCTCCCTCTAAATCCCATCCTACTGCCTATGTGCTGCCTAAACACCTATGCTGCTTTAACAGCTCTTTGTCTCCTTCATATTATCCAACCTTTATGCCTGATAGACTCCTAAATAACTTACATCAAGCTCCTTTTCTCTCATCCTTCAAAAAAAAGTCTAAAACCAGCCCGTGCTCTAAAACTTTCCAGCTACAGAGAGCGCGCACCACTTCATTTATATTCTAACAGACCAGTTCATAGTATGTTTGTTCACTAGAGCTGGTTTTAAAAAAAATATTTTGTTAAAATTTTGAAAAAATCTGATTTAGGAGGCACCCTGGCAGTCTGTTGGATAGAATCAGAACGCTGAGCTGTGTGTCATTTGTTGTACGGTGCTAAAAGCCTAGGTCTTAGCCAAGAAATTCCTATTATGAAAATCTTGACCTGTATACATACTTTTTTGTCAATGTCATTCACCCAAGACTAGGTCTCTGTGGAACAGATTGGGGAAAAATAAGGAGGACCTGCAGAGTCTACAGCCATTTCTAGGAATTAATTCAAACTGATGGACATATTTGTTGTGGTTTTTTTACGTAAGGTTTCTGAATAGAACCAGAAATGTCAGACCAAATACCATGAGTAATAGCTGTTCTCATGGTACTGTTTTTCCACTGGGGACCTGAAGCAAAAGTGCCACAAGAGAGCAAGCCTATCTTTATGGAACTTACAGTCCAATGTGGAAGGTTCCAGAAGTTTAAATAATTATATCCAAATGTTGAGTGTTTGGTGACCAACTGTGATGATTTTCAGTAACTTCTGAGAAATGAAACTGTTTCTATGAGCAGTGGCATTAATAACAATTTCAGGGAGCTTCAAACGTAGAAGTTCCATTTCAAAAGTAGATATCAATCCTGCTAAGTTAAAAAAGTGGCTTCAAAATGTATTCTAGCATCTTCCATCCATCTTGGCAACTGCCTTCCTAGTACCATTTAACAATTTTATTATGAGATATTTGAATAGTGCTTGTAATGCTGCAAAATCTCATTGGCTCTTATTTTACTACCAGGGTTGTAATTTTCTGCCACTATTCACTGGTTCAATTAGATCCCCACTATACATAATAACTGTATCTATGCACCTGAGAAGCATCAGGGAAACTAAGTACAGATATCCTATTCTTTGATAGTTGCTTTACAATTTACTGATTGTTGAGCACGGTTTACTCCAGCACTTAGCTTTTTGGAATTAGATTCAGCAAGTGAGAGAAAATGGCATTTGTTGTGCTTGGTGAATCGAGAAGAAGCAGCAACAACCAAACGTTTTAATTTGACATATAATAGAAAGGCACCATTATAGATCTCCAAATAAAACAAAAATAATAATGAGCCAAATGCAGAAGGTGCATCGGTGCCCACGTAAGAGCTAAATGTAGCAGAAAGACATGTTTCTGCTGCATTAGTTGGCCAGGCCCTAACGGACGTACCATGCAGAGGCATTCTGCAATGCTAAGCACACTAAGGAAGGGTGGGGAATGAGGAATTTTTTGATTGCCAAATTCCGTGTCCATGTATAACATCTGCAATACCTAGTACACTAAAGTAACTGATTATGAGCCAGCTGGGGCTATTTTAAGGTCCTGAGATACATGTGGAGGGATGATGATTCCTTTAGAGGTATTTGCTCAATGTAAAAGCTCTTGTACTCTGTTTGAGTAAATAAGACAGTTCATCTGCTGTTTTAAAAATTCCCCGGATTCACTCCTCTTTCATCTCAGATCATCCCTTCTCCCACCTGCTCACTCCTTCAGCTCCTCTCATCTAGAATTATTCATTGTGCCCGCACATGACTATCAAAATCTGAGGGTGTTGGTAATCCCTCGCTGGTCCCATTTACTGAGCTAGAGGTCACTCTGATTCACCTCCTCTTTGTACATTTCATTTTAAGATTCCCCAGATGCTTGATTCTCAGTAAAAGCTTTTTCTGTCAGTTAGCATGAAACACACTAAGTGAAAAACTGTGTACATTAAAGTAACTGGTAAATATCAAAAAATGGTAATGCAGTGTTCTCCCTTAATGCATTTTCCAGAGCTTCGGTGTTAAAGATACTACATACAGTAAAATAATGTAATAATTTTTGTCACAAGAGGCAAAGATTCTATTATCTTTATCCTTTAAGAAAAAAATAAAATGCTTTTTACCTACAGAAAGTGAGATAAATCTGAAAGAATTTCCACCCAAAAAATTGTGAGTTTTCCCTCTCCCTATCCTGTTTTTCGTTGAAATCTTAAACTTTTCAGAATTTTCCAACCAGCTCTGCTGCTATCTTGGGACTTTTGCATGTGGGTAGGTGAATCTGACAATACATAGTTTAACCAAATTCACTTTAGATTTTTCAAGATAAAACCTTGCTTGTATAGGCAGGTGAGAACAGGAACTCTGAAAATGGGGTCTCAATCCTGGGTCAATGACATACACACACATTCACACACACACACATCCATCAGACGTTCTGCAGCTGCTGCATAGTCACCGGTCCTGAAGATAGCTTAAGTTCATGGCTTGATTTTGCAGCTTGGGTTCGTAGCTTGTAGCGGCTAACCGGCCAGGAAAGCCGAGCACAAGGATGAGCTGGGTCTCTGTCGGGTGCGCACTGATGTCCTTCCATGTTGGCAGCAGAATGTTACCCTCCAAAGTCTTTCATCTCACCCATCCTTTTTGTAGGCTTGAGTTTGAATCCAGAGTTTATAGGTCTTGCTGTGTCACACTGCCTCTGGGTTTGGTGATTGATCACCCATCAATTGCAGGTGTGACTTTCAGCCTGGGACCTGGCTTTGATCTTTCTTCTATTGTACCTTTTCTTTTTAGGGTGGACACTTCTTACTTTGTTAGGGCTCTTGTCTGCATCTTCAGCCAGTGGTGTCTAAACTTCATTTCACCAGGACAGGCGGGGGCTGGAGTTTGATTCCATCACCCATACCTCAGTCATACATCTAAACTAAACTAACAAGATTACAGCAGGGTTTGCAAAAATGAAGATTGAAGGGAGCTTTTACAAAATGGAGTGAGTATTTTAAAATGGGGGTTGAATTACAATATGGCAAACAGTGAACAGAAGTTACAATATAGGCAAGTGTACTGAATGGTAAACAGAAGTTACATTAATAAAGTGAACAATTAAAAACAATTTCATTTATCAGTTCTACAAAGTCAAGGTACTTAGATCGACCTACCGTGGTGTCTTCACCATGGTGAGTTGACTGCTGCCACTCCCCTCTCAACTCTGCCTGTGCCTCTCGCTGAGCTGGAGTACAGGAGTCAATGGGAGAGTGCTCGGGGGTCTATTTTTCGGGTCTAGACTAGATGTGATAAATCAATCCCCACTGGATTGATACCCATAGAATCACAGGATTAGAAGGGGCCGCAAGGGTCATCTAGTCTAACCCCTTGCCACAATGCAGAATTTGTTGTGGCTAAACCATCCAAGACATATGGTTTCCAGCCTCCTTTTGGAAACCTCCAGGTGTTACCACAACTTCCCTGGGCACTTTGTTCTATTGCCCCACTGTTCTTTTAGTCTCTTTGTACTACACCTAGCCCAATGAAGCACTACTCCTACTTGGGGGATCTACATGATACTCTAGTATATTTAATTAATAAAAATGATTGCAGAAGAACAAAATGAGCTGAACAGCTAAGGAGAGCTTTTCTCCCATAGTCCCATGCTGCAGAATTTCTGCCAGAGAAGCAGTCTGAGTCCACATGAGACTTATATACAAATACACACAAGCAATATTTAATAATGCTAAGGAACTAATCAAAATATTTTTAGAATTTAACTTTCAGGCTCTAAATCAAACATTTGTAGAATCCCTATTTAAAAGAATATGTCAAAAAACCATCTGTCATCTGAAATTAGGTACAGTCAGCAAATCACTCAAATTTAAAAATAGACTAAAATTTAACCTAACTTCTAATAACATGATGATCTAATGAAAGTTCATGAGCTTCACTGATATTCAGTGATGGCAGGAAATACATTTACAGTAAATGTGATAAAAGACTAATTAAGCTAAAAGATACCCTTTTAAGCCTTAATTAGAAGATGGGTATGCAGTGTTAAAGGCACTTAGAGAGCTGCTAAAAACATTTTACCTATTTATACATGGAGGAAAAAAATGGTGCAACAAGCATTATAACAAATGCTAAAATGATGAATTTGGACTTTGGGGAGAAGCCTGAATAAATAATTAGGGAATGTTAAAAAAGACCACTCTTAAAATATGGGGAAACTGCCAACAAAGGCACCTTCCAAGAGAAACTTTTGTAACTACAACATTTTCAAAATGATTGTCAAAAGTGATAAAAGTTTAGCCAATGGCTAATCAATAGCAGTAAGACTTGCACAATTATGCTTTTCAAAATAAAACTTGGGTGAAATTTGCCCCAAAATGTTATTTGATTGCAAATTTGGACAAGGGAAAAATACAGCCAGAAAGATGCAAAACATTTCATTCGGACATTGTCTAAATGAATCACTTTGATATATTTTTTGTTTGAAACAACTTTTAGTTTCAAGTTTACTTGAATTTTCTTTTTTAAAAAAAGTCAAAATATTTGAAAATGGTCATGGTTGAAGCCAATTTTATCAACACTGTGAAAACAAACTCTTTTGTTTTACCCTGAATTATTTTGTTGACTTTTTGATTTGCCAAAAATTTTCATTTTCAGTCTGATCCAAAATGTTGTGTTTTGTTTGTTTACTTGTTGAAATTGGCAACAAATTGAAAAATCCATTATTCACCTTGCTCTACTTTTGACATATGTTAGCGGTACAGGTCAGTTCCAGCTGTAACTCTGCAATTAAATAACAGGAACCCAGCAGGTAACATTTTTACGATAAAACTGCAACATTTGGCCTTAACCATCTCTACAACTATCTTTATCGAATTTTATGAACTATTGAAAAGTGTGTAGCGGGAATAGAGAGGGAAAATTACTTATGGTTTTACTAGGAGTTCTAAATTCAAACAGTCTCAAAAATGCCTTACTCACATGCCACTCTAGTGAATTTTTATGACTGTAGTTTGCTATCATTGTGCTATTGTTTTCTAAGCATTTCAATCATCTCGATAGTTTATAATTTATTAAATATATGTTGTTTTGATATTCTTCTTCATCTTCTCTTCACAGTTGGCTGGCGGTAAAAATGATATGGTAATAGAGAAACCTACCTTCCTAGTATTGAGTGAGAATTTACCACATTTGCCTTCCAAACATTCCTTATAATAGTCAATTAGAACTAAGAACAGCATTCCAGATCAAACACTGCACATTTATTAGGCAACATTAAAAGGTTACAGCATTTTCTAGCTACCTGAGAAACTAGCGTGGAATAGTAAGGTTAAGGAATGTTTGGAAAAGCAATCTCAGGTGACAGACACCAAAGTAGTAGCAAAATGTAAAATTTTTATTTAAACAACTGATCTTTATAGTGATATGACAATACCTTTGCATTATTGCTATTCTCTACATTTCACAGATGAGGAAACTGAGGCAAAAAAGAGATTATGGGCTAAATGCACAGCTATTGTAACTCCATTGTAATTAGCTGATTTATAGTAGGGATGACTTTTTTTCTTCTTTTTGTTGAATGTGAAAATAGCTTTCCTGAATCCCAGTTCTTTAAACCACAAGGCTATCTTATCTCTCACTACAGAGTGTTTCCAAACCCTTTTATATTTCTGTTCTTTTATTCTATAATAAGCTGCTGACCTGTGACCTTCAGGAATGCATCATGCACAACCATTCCAAAAATACATAAAAAGGCTGCCACTTCAGGCACCTAACCACCATGAACAGTGACATGAGCTTTTTTTCACACACTAATATTACTCATTGTTTAATTGCAGCATAATATTTGTACTTTTGTTAAGGCTTTTTCTGCTTACAAGTAATTCAATTGTTACTCTCTGTCTCATATGAATTTTTTTTATATTATAAAGAAATGGTAGCAACTCCATGGTTTTAGGCAGAATTGAGATTTGCACTAAAAGTAGGACTACAGTCCCTGTTTTACACTGATGCTTGAATTTTGTGTAATATCTCAGGAGACAATTTACTTTTTGGTGGATTTTTTTTCCATAAAATATTTGCTAACTTTTGCAGATGAAATTTTTTAAAATGTTCCGTTTAGAGATCCTGCCCTGTGTCTTTCACATTTCTTTGGTTTCTTCCAGCTAAACATCCATAGTTCCCACCAATGCCAAATTGCACATGCATACACACATTCTGATAACATCTTGGACATAGAGTACTCACAGTTAAATACTCTGCATGCATTGTGGGGAAAGGGATTTATCCCTGTGCCAGTGTTAAGACTGGCACGGGGACTTAGTGGAGGTGGCTTGTACCTCCTCTATCTGGAGGCTGCATTGGTCCTGGGTTGGGAGAGTCCAGTGTCTTTATACTAAGCCAACTCCACCATGGGAGCCCTTCAAATGCTGTTGCCTTGGATGTAGTGGTGAGAAAACAGTGTCTCTGTGCCAAGGAATTGGGGATCCCTGAATGCACTAATGTGGTGAACCTTGCTGGAGATTTTGATGTGCTGATACTCAGCGCAGAGACATTGGGCTTCCCATTGGCACAGATTCCTGTCTATCCCCTGATTTCCCCACCCATTCAGAGTGCCCCAACTAAATCTATCTCTTGCCACGACCCTCCACCTTCCTTGATTCACCCCTTCCCTCCTCCCCAACAGGGTTATTCATTGCATCCTTTTCTGGCCCTCATTGAAGGCAGTGGAATGCATACAACTCACTGAAGTATAAAATATGCATGCAATCATGTTGATTAATAGGATAGTGTAAAAATAAGTTCATTCAGAACTACTTGCTCAAACAACCATATTTCAATTTGAAACATTGCACTATGACACTTCAAAGAATTTGTGTATACCCTCAATTTCCGCCCTGGTTGTAACAGATCTTTGGAAAGCCCTGGCTATGGGCTGTGTTGAAAAGATGCGTGTGCACGTGGCAGATGGGCAATAGGAAAACATGGACATTCATGTAGCAAATGATAATGCAAACGATGGAAGAATGTAGAGTGGAGAAGAAAACACATTCCCTGGGGCTGAGAAGTTATTGTCTGTTTATAGCCAACGCACAGACAGTTTGAAAGAGGAGACATTTTTCTGCCTTCCACAACCCTATAAACAAATCACAGTTCTGAATGATCAGACATTTATTTACCATAGGACAAATAACTTATTATGTGAGCCCAGTCCTGCTCCTATTGAAGGCAACAGGAGCAACATCAGCTCTTAAAAGAAAATAGTGTTAAAATATTTACAATACTGCAACCCCAAGTAGTCAAAAATCACGTGTCAGGTCCCAAAGTAACACAAGGTTTTTAAAACATAATAAATTTGGGGTGCTTTTGATTTGTCATTTGATTTTTGACCCTTTCGGAGAATCACATTTTCAAATGTTTTGCCCACAACCAAGAGCACTAGAAACTCCCTTGGGTTGTAAATTTGAGATGGGTGACAGTCACCCATGTGATAGTGTATTTACAGCTAGTTTGTGTCCCTATATTAGACCATAGCTCTTGGTAATTTTAGGCACTACCAAGAGCAGTGCAGGGGAGCATTGTAGCTCATGGCCTCAGATAGTCCTGATGGTTTGGGTCATAATAATATACTGCTGAATGTACTGCACCTGCTGGAATGTTGGAGGGGTGGAGCCAACAGCTCTGCCTATTCTCCATTCCTCCTCACCCAAACCCCATCTACCTATTTAGGGCCAGGGGAAAGAAGATTTAAGGGTGTGTCTACACTGGAAGGTATAAATTCCAGCTGGAGTAAACAGACTTGTGCTAGCTCTCATGGAGCTAGCATGCTAAAAATAGAAGTGTAGCCATGGCAGTGTGAGCAGTGGGAGGGGCTAAGCCACTCAAGTACATACCTAGGGTATCAGATGGGATCAGACTTGGGCAACTAGCCTGTCCCACCAGTCACACAGCCATGGCTACACTTCTGTTTTTAGCACTCTAGCTCAATCAGAGCTAGTGCATGTATATTTACGTGAACTGGAAATTACACCTTCCAGCTCCAGTGTAGAAATACCCCATGATCCATGTACCAGTGCAGAGAAACAGAGGTGGCTACACTTCCCTGCATGGGCATGAAGTCATTATAACTCTGTGGAACAAATTCAGTGCGGAAAGAGTTAAAAAATAATACAGCTCTCTTATATTTCCCTAAACACTAAGCACAGGGCAAAATTGTCTCTAGCATCCTACATACAAGAGAGGAAATACTGTTGGACAAAGCAGAGGGAAAAAGTGATGGCTTTTTGGTGTATGGAAACTTTATACTGCAGTGAGGTAACAACTCACTCCTTTTTTTCCTTTAAAATAATGGAATAAATAATTGAAGCAACAGCTGCAACTCCATCCCCTGAAAGGTTTCTCCCCTCCACATCTCAAGATTTTATACAGAACTGCTAGTGAAGAACTGTCAGGTTGTGAAATTAGCCTTTGAAATGTGCTTTACAATGACTGATTTGCTAAACTCAAAGGTTATAGCTTTGCAAGTTTGGGGACTCGCAAAATCCACAGAGCTCCACAAAAAATTCCAAATGTCTCTCTAACCACTTGGAACTTTTTCATGGCTTCTGGAAAAAAATGAGTTCAAAACTTGACTTTGATAAATTAAAATAAGGCTGGTGGTCCCAACCTGGTCCTTTGCACATTTGTCCACATCAAAAAACCCCCATGCAATTTGACATGATTTAACATCATCTCCTCAGAAGTCTAGCAAGGGAGTTGCAAAGCAGAGTTGAAGTGTTGGCTGAGCTTTGCTGGGGAAGTGTAAATAGCACCTTTGTGCACTATTGCAACTATCCATAATAATAAATATTTCTTTTCACTTATATAGCACCTTGCATCCAAGGATCACAGTTTGCTTTCCAAAGGTCGGTAAGTTTTCCTCAGGGCTATTCGTCTTTTTACAAGCATTAGATTCACTCATCATTTGTTATAAAGGAATTATTTAGAAGAGAATGTATGTTTCGCTAAATAGATGAGTTCAAATGATGGTATGAAATATTAACCACTATTTGAGATCTCTCGGCTCACCAAGTCACACATGGATAGTGCATGTAGTGACATTTATTGGTTTATTTTCTGTTACAATCCTCTCCTCCTGAATGTCTGCGCCCTGTGTCTATTACAGCAGAGCCTCAGAGCTGTGAACACCTTGGGAATGGAGGCTGTTTGCAACTCTTAAATGTTCGTAACTCTGAGCAAAACAATATGATTGTTCTTTCAAAAGTTTACAACTGAACATTCACTTAATGCAGCTTTGAAATGTATTATGCAGAAGAAAAATGTGGCTTTTAACCACCTTAATTTAAATTAAACAAGCACAGAAACAGTTTCCCTACCTTGTCAAATCTTTTTTAAAACTTTCCCCTTTTTTTTTAGTAGTTTACGTTTAACACAGTACTGTACTGTATTTGCCTTTTTGGGAGGGGTCTCTGCTTCTGCCTGATTGCATACTTCCAGTTCTAAACGGGGTGTGTGGATGACCAGTCAGTTCATAACTCTGGTGTTCATAACTTCGAGGTTCTACTAAATGTCTTTTATCTGTGATTCTAGAACCCTATCCCTTTATTTTGTCTCCTTTCATACTGTTATCCCAACCTTAAATTTCTGCAGCGCACTTTCAGTCCCTCATTTCAGTACCTTATCCAGTGTTATGGATGCTGATATCTCATCAAGGGTCTCTTTCTACATTGGGTCCCTTTCTTCCTGCCCTTTAAGCACACAGATCTCTTCTTACTTTGTGCAACCCCACTGTGAAACCATTCAATCTCCTGGTGCTTTCTACATTATTAATGCTTTCATTCTCTTTCCTCTTCATCACCACTTAGATCACTCACAAAAATTTGACTGGCTTGCTCTGGGTGGAAGCCACACAATGGCCATGCAAACAACATGTCTTCCCTCATCCAGCTTTTCAGAAACTGAATTTCTAACTTGATCATTAAAGAACTGGTTCTGGTGAAAAGTATCAAGCACATCATACTCTCCCAAGATGAAATTGTCTGGACACACATCTCTGCCATCCTTAGGAAGAACTAATCCAAAATAGCAACATAATTATAAGCAACAGGAACAAGCCAGTTATGTTCTCTGCCACAGTCTTCCTGTGTGACCTTGTGAAAGTCACCTGACCTGTCTATGCCCTAGTAACCTGGGACTAATAATACTTAATAATACTTATTTTTTCTCACCCACAAAAGTCTGCCTCGCCCATGTAGATTGTAGGCACTTTGGAGTAGTCACTGTCTCTTGCTGTCTGTATTCCCAGCAGCTAGTAAAATAAAGTCCTGATCTCAGTTGGTACTACTAGAATAGCAGTACTACTATTAATAATTGATAAATATTACCAAATTTTTTTTACAAAAATTAAAAACAGAATCATGTACAGAGAACAGAGACAATAGGATACTACAGAGTTGGCAGCCAATACAGGTTGGCAGAGCAGGAGAGAAATCTTCCTGATGGGATAAAATCAACTATTTTTATTGAAAAGAACAGCTACTAATTAGAGGTATGTGTTCTTAAATGTCCTTTTATAAATTAATGGTTAATCTAATGAGGCTTGGAACTCCAGGTTACAGTGACAATGTACGGAATCAGTTAGGAGTCAACCGAACAGAACAAAACCAACCATTCAGCCCAGGAATACTATATAATCACTTCTCAGTCAAGATCTCCTGAGGAATTCTCCTTGTCTCAGAGAACAACTTTTCTAATGAGCCACCTCTTTATGTTCTGTAGAAAATGTGGAAATCTTGTGACTATTGCTGCAATTAATTACCTATCTCATTAATGAAGAAATCATCAAATCCCAGCCATTTTCAGTAAGATACCACTTCCTCACAACCACCTTCGTCCTCCCAGCATGTATTCTATTTTATTATTTAAAAGCCTCAGATTTATTCCACTGTATCAAAATGAAACTAAAATGGATAGAATCATTTAATTCCTCCCTCAAGGATTTTTTCAGCATAAGAATAAATGAAACCCAGTAGAGATGCAGCAGTTTCCTAAATGAATAGCAGTGTGTGAATCACTGAAAGCTTGCCCCATCAGAGAAATCATTCTTCCACACAGCAGAAAACATCTTTGAAGGATTATGACTCCTTGTTAATGAATTTTCCAGTTCAACGTTTTACGTCCCATACATAAAGAAGACAGCAAATATGATTATATGCATGCACATCCTAGAGATGAAGCATGGCTAACAGGAATTGCTTTCATAATGCCACAGTTGGAAGCTTTCTGTGAAGATAGTTCTGATATGAATGTGCTGAAATTCTGATATGGTACTATGGAAAACAGTGTTTTCATTCATAGTTCAGACATGGAGACAACAAATTATTAAGAAATCAAAGTAATTGTTTAGAAAGGTTTTTTTTTTATGCATTAGACATAGCACCAACCTTGAACTATGTGAATAAAAGACACTATTAGGGACATTTAATCTCTTCCAGCATGATTCCAGTTTTGCTGTATCAACCATGATGCTTGACTGCTACAAAACTGAAAATATGTTTTTCTCATTTCAAACGTTGATAAAATTCCGCATGGGGGGGAGAACTAAAACTGAAATATTGGGAAGCACGTAACACAATATGCCTTATAGTAACAGTGAAAGTTGTAAAGAGACAACTTTCCATTTTAAGATACCACCAGAATTTCAACAGCACAAGGTGGGTTGAGATGTTTTTGGCTTCTGACGGAATTCACCACCACCCCACTGAGTATTGGGTTCCAAATAGTGATCTGTTACATTTGTGCATTCCCCACTGACTGAAATGAGGTAGCAAAGGGGGAAATGAGAGCACTATCTATTTAACTAGCATTAATAAATCATCCATCACTGCCAAATCTTAACAGGATTGCCAAATATGACTTTTACCCTTGAGACTCATAAAAGAGTTGATACTTTGTCTTTAAAATGTACCAAAATTACACTCAGCCTAAGGAATTGTCTAAATATTTGCTGGATGAGGATGCTTCAAGTTCCCTACCAGGTATTCACCATCACCATCATCGCCATCCACTCATTTAAACTGCTTACACTGAACCCTCTGCTATAGTATCTATAGACACAGTATATTTTTCCAGATCAAAGTATAAACCTTTCTAGTAAGAGCACTTAATCTGAGTTTGTTTTCCTATCTCCTTGCTTAAAGTTATGAAAAAAACATTTTTATGTACATAGGAAAAGCAAATAGCTCCTCCTCCCTCTCACCTGTCCTGTCTACACGCACAAACAGTATACAGGGTTTATCTCAAAGTAAGCAGGAACATTGTTGTGGGATCCCCTCATTACTGTGTTGCAGGAAATCACTGCTGTTCTGTAAATGCTACATAGATAGATCTCAGCTGACTGGTTGAAGAAAATGCATAAAATCCTAAGGAAACTCTGAAAATTTCTGAAGACTTTATAGGCAGAGATTTTGTCTAGACCATGTATTAATGGTGGATATCCTACAATTTCCAAAAGGGTTTGCAGCCTCAGAATCATACTAGATCCATCATTGCTCTTAGATTCATGAGCAGCAATAGTGAGCTACTGTATATTTCCCATTCATCCATCTCTCCATTTCAACCCTTTATACAGTGCCATCCCTATAGCATTTAATGTCTTAGAGAATAATACCACAGGCAGCTAACCAGGAAATTGGGGCCAACCCTCTCAAATGTAAGCTTTTCAGTGATCATCCATACCTTTTTAACCTTCAGACTTGACTACCATAATAGATCTCACTTAGACCTATTTTTGATGTTCACCCAGGAACTGTAGCTAATGCAGAACACAGCTGTCCATCATCTGAATGGGGTGAGTTACCATATACAATGAGCTGGCTTCTTGATCATTTCAAATTGGAGTTTTGGGTGCTGGTGGTGATTTATCCACCTATGAATACTCTGGGAGTCAGGGCAGGTGAGAACAGCTGAGAAGTATTTGCTGACAGTTACAAAGTGATCATCTGGGGCCAAATGTTGATCCAGTATAAACCATTGAACTCCCAGAGCCATCACAAACACAAGGTTTTCTCAGTGCAGGCCTCCTATTTCTGGAATTCACTCCCCTTGATCATCTGTAAGAGCCCAAAAGTAACCATATTGAAGGCATAATGCAGAGCTCATTTATTTTGTTCCATTTGGGATTAACCATTTGGTTGTTGGTTTAATCACTGCAATTGAATTAGGTGACTGCTTTGCAACAGGTGCTATAGAAATTAGTAAATATACATTATCATGTGTCTTGCATGCCATCTAGGATATGACATGAGCAGACTGGTATAAATTTGCAATTGACAGGTGTTTATTTAAAGTCTATTTTGATAGTTTATAGATTATTTCATTGCACATCATCAAGAGAGTATGCTGACATTATACTGTACATCAACAAAACTTCAATTACTCCTGATGGGAAAAATGTAGGAAAGCTGCTCATGGCAGTTCCTCAGAAGCATAAGGCACCTTTAAGTTGTTCATGACATAATTTAACTTAGGCTTTTGATGTATTTCCAAAAGTTTATTTAACATCGTTGGTATAGGGAAAGAAATAAGATCAAGGACAACGTTTTCAAAAGTACCAAAATTTCACTTAAGTGAGATTAAATGGAGACTTGAGCTCCTAAGTCAGTTAGGTGCTTTTGAAAATTTGATCCCTACAGTCACTGAAAAATCAAAGTCAGCAGATGAACTGTAAGTGAAACTACCCTGGTTTAGCCTGAAAGAACCACTTTGAAGCTACTCCTTATGGGGTCTATTCTCACCTGTGTCAAAACACCTCCCAGTGCAGAAGAGAGGTGTAAGGATTGGAGGATTAGAACCCAGGTCAGTAGAACCTGGTACAGCTGATAGTCCTACAGTCCTCCCAGGCAGCACTGTAGAGAGTAGGCGCTGCAGGAAGTACTGCCCAAGGGACCCAGTGTCATGGTACCCTGAGGCCCTCTGATTGTCCAAGCACTCTATTTAACCCTACAGCTTCCCCCACGAAGTTGTCTGGGTAGTTCCACAGATTTTACTTGCAGCAATGCCAGATGTTGGTTGATTTTCTGGTCTCTGATCCCAGGCTGACTCTGACTTTGCTTCCTGATTCTAGCCTGGTACTGCCTCAGTCCTCTGGTCTCTGAGTCTGACTCCTACAATTCCTCCAATCTGCTGCTTGGTGACTGCTGTCTCTGATGTGCAGACCTCAGCCCAGCCATGAATGTTAGGCCAGACTGCCTACATCCTGGTCCTTTACACTAGGTGCCATTAGCTGATCACAGCTCTCTAATTGTGCACCAGCCTGGCAATAGAATGAATCAGCAAAGCCCAGGGGCTGCTCCAACTTACACCACTTGTAAATGGCCCCCAAGAGATTTTATGCCAATTGAGGTGGATTGGTATGAGGTGCTGTGCCTCAACCAATCTCTGACATTCCATTCTCTGCCCCTGGGAGTCAGTGGAGCTGGCTTTATGACAGCGTGGAGTTCCTTCCACCAGGATATTCTCTGTAGAGCTCTAAGTGGATACAAAATTTATATCTGCGGATGTGGATATCTGTGGAGCTGCAGGGCTACACTGGAAACCACAGCAGCGAAAGCAGCAACATGTTGGGCTGCCACTTGAAGGAAGCAGTGCCCAGCAGGAGCAGCTCCTCCACTGTGGCTGTACCACCCCCACTCACTGGGGCGGCCACCCAGTTCACCAGCAGCTGTCCCTGGTCGCACTAGTGTGTGCAAGCAGCTCACACGCTCCCAGACAGGAGTTCCTTCCATGCAGCAGTCTGCGTCTCCTGTCCAAGAACATCTGAGCCACTTGCACACAGTCCAGTAGATCCCTGCAGCTCTGTGGATATAAATTTTGTATCCGCACAGGGCTCTCATTTTCTGTTGAAATGTTACAGCCAGAAACTAGCCACTTTGCACCACCTGAGCAGTGCAAAAAGATCTGAGCATTGCATAAAAATTGGCCCTATCTGTCTGATTCTGAATCAAATCTGTCAATGCAGCATGGAGTTCAGATAATTAGGGAGGTAGGAATGCCATATTAAAATTATTCCAGTGGCTATAAAAGCACTGAAAAAGGAGAAGGTGGCAATATACTATACATGCAAACGGTTCATAGACTTCTCAGTCACAGATCAAGTATACTTTCCCACCAGGTGTTGTCTAACTGCGCTATTGCTATTTTATAGCTCTTCATGGCCCTTTTCTTAGAGGCCATGTGGCCAAGAGCAGCTCTACTACTGGCCTGCTGGGTAACCTTAGGCAAGTCACTTCACCTCTGTTTCCCCAACAGTAAAATGTCTATAATGATAGTTGCTGCCTTTGTAGAGTACTTTGAGCTCTATGGATGGAAAACACTACATAAAAAACAGGTGATTATTAATGGCAAAAGGTTAGCTAAAAATTTCTCTTAAATTTTTCTATGAGAAATTTTTCCAAATAGCCTTACTCTACAAGAAGGTTTAGAAACATCCGTCAGGTAGATAAAATACTGTATCATGTTCCAAATATCATGCTCCAAAAAGTCTGTTAGTCTATAAGGTGCCACAGGATTCTTTGCTGCTTTTACAGATCCAGACTAACACGGCTACCCCTCTGATACTTGTAAAGATATCTATAGTCTTCAGTCCTTAAGCATTTTAACTATGTTATTTGAGGGAAAGGGAACAGTGACTTACTGAGGTTAATGATCTTCCTCTCTGCCAACTGAAGGATGCTAGTGCTATCGCTGTACCCACAAAGAGCCCATGGGGGATATGGGTTAGATGAAGTTTTAACTTCTGAGCATTGGTGAGAGTCCACAGTCCTTCATCTCTGCCACTTGTCATTTTTATAAGCAGATGGGAGTTCACAGTACATATCTTGTGTTCTGTGTGGAACACTGACACCACTATTGCATCTCCTGAAGTTTGGGGTGCACTTCAGCCTTTGCCTTCTCTTTTGGAGGCCTCCTCTATGCTCTAATAAGTCTCAGCTATTTAGAATTTCAGGAAGTAGAAGATGGTGAAGGGAAGGAAGCAAGAAGGGGGGAAACAATATAGTTTGTGGGGTTAGGGGATAACAATGAAATGTTATGGGAGAAAGAAAATGACAAATCCCCGGTTTTAGATACATGTGGATAAAAAAAAACAAAACATTAAGACTCCTCAAAAAATGCCAGACTTCCATTCTACATAATGCCTCCTCTCCTTATTCATGTACATCTTCTTTTATTTTATTACTGTAAACTCCAACCTGGCATGTTATGTCTCTGTAATATTGTCTGGTCTTGCAGCTTTGAGTTGTAAAATTGCATAGTTCTGCTGGAGATCCCACAAAGTGTGTGGCATTCAGAACATATGTATGTAAGCTATAAGTCATCTGCCTCTTTGTACCTTTCGGTGTGTATTTAAGCAAATTAATTAAAAAAAATCACAAAGTCTCCACTAATTTTGTGTGTCCAATATGATATATCTATGGCCTGATTCTAGAGGTGCTGAGCATCAAATACTCTAACTGAAGTTTAAGAAAACAAACAAACCACAAAATGATAGTAGGAACTTTTGAAAATTTTGGCCCTCATCCCTAAATCTCTGTTTCTGCCTCTTCAGTTGACTTACTTACCTTCTTCATAGGCATATTGTAAAGATTAATTAGTTAATCCTTCTACAAGACATAAAACTCCCTCTGTATTGTTATTCCACTAAAGTTTTGAGCCCACTTCATTTTCTAAGCAGATAGCAAAACATTTACATAGTAAAGGTTGATTTAACATATTTTGTAAATTATCATTTTTTACCCCAGAAAATGAATTAATATCCATGGTGGTTTTTGGCACTGAAGAGAATGCTCACTGTCACTACTTTTACTATCTCTGTGTGGTTTGGTATATTTCTACTTATCAGAGTATCATATTACTGAATCAATGAGGTAATCTTTAATTTAAAAAAATGCTATTTTAATGTGGAAAAAAAGCATATTCCTAACTATTAAAAATCCAACTGCACTGAATAGTTTGTTTTAATATTGAGATTCACTTGAACTACAGGGCAATATGGCATTCAAAGGAAGACCAAAAGTGAGTTAGGTTAATAGAGAGGACATGAGACAGACTGGGAGTGAATTGCACTGCAACTTGGAGAGTCAGTGGAATTACACATGGAGTCACATATTTCTCAACAAGTGAAAGGGGATAGAATTTGGCCCCAATGACTTGCACACAAGGGGAGACTTTCAAATCACTTTGAGAGGGAGTTGGGCCCCTGACTGGCCTTTGTGCTTTTGAAAGTCTTCCCCCCAGTTTTTTATACACTGCCACTTGTGTGCTCAAATGATAGAATTTACTGAGGCAAAGTCTGTATTTGCTCAGTTTGTGTATGCAAAGAAGATTTGTATGTGTAAAGTCTATTTGCACACACAAGTGATTGTGTGAAGCACTGAATATATGATATATCATATAAATGATCCATATAAATGTAAATAGAGGATACGGGCCCATTCAAAACTCACTTATATTAGTTTTATATCAGAGTAACTCTACTGACTTCAGTAGATTTATTTCAGATTTATGCTAGTTTAACTGAGAACAATCAGGTGCAAAGTTTTTCTAACATATAGCTGAACGCGCTCTTTGGTCCTCTTTAATTCTGGCCCTCATTTCAGCAAGTCGATCTGAATCATAAGTAGGTGGGACCTTTAAGGAGAAAGTGGAATTATTCATTTTACAGAATGGCACTTGTAATCGGTAAGAAACAAAAATCTATAAAGTACAATGTCCTCAGCCTATGTGCTCAGCTCTCATTGGGCACATATACACTGCAAAAAAATACTTTCAGCAGTGATTCTTAGAGCCTAGGTCAACTGACTCCGGCTCGTGGAGCTCACATAACACAGCTATCAATAGCAGTGTGAACAGGGGCGGCTTTAGCCATTTCGCCGCCCCAAGCACGGCGGCATGCTGCAGGGGGCGCTCTGCCAGTCACCGGTCCTGCAGCTCCGGTGGACCTCCCGCAGACGTACCTTCGGAGGGTCCGCTGGTCCCGCAGCTCCGGTGGACCACCGGAGCTACCTGCCGCCTTCCTGGCTTGACGTGCTGGGGCCTGGAGCCGCCCCTGAGTATAAATGTTCTTGCTTGGGCAGAAGCTGAAACTCTGACAGATCTCCCCCTTTGACAAATCTCAGAGCCTGGGCTGCAGCCACAGCAGGAATGGCCACACTGCTATTTTTAGTCCTGTAGCATGTGTCCAAGTCAATTGATTGCAGGTCAATTGTGGGAGGGATAGCTCAGTAGTTTCAGTATTAGCCTGCTAAACCCAGAGTTATGAATTCAATCCTTGAGAGGGCCACTTAGGGGTCTGGGGCAAAATCAGTACTTAGTCCTGCTAGTGAAGGTAGAGGGCTGGACTCCATGACCTCTCAGGGTCCCTTCCAGTTCTATGACATAGGTGTATCTCAAATTCCTATTCCTTATCTCAGTTTTTTTTCTTTTTTGCAGTTTAGACGTATCCTTAAACAATAGCTGTTGTGCACACTAATCGACCACTGTGCAAACCTATATAAGTGTGAGGAAAAATAGAAAGTAATGCCAGATGACACTAAGTAAATGCTTAGGAGTACATTTTCCAAGCTGTGAACAGGAGGACGGGACACACAGTTGTTGTTAATGGATTTTTCATATATAACCCCCCCCACAGTGTACTTTGAAATTGTACCCCTGAGAAACATTATTAAATAGGTTAAAATTGACATTTGATAACATCAGAAATAGTAATAAACACAGTATTAATTCTAGGGTAAGTTTTTGTAATTTGTTATGTTTCACAAACCCAGATTATTCATTTTCTAATATTTTGGTTTGACATGTCAGTTTAATATTTTTATAATTTGAATTTTGCAATTTGTTTTCTATTGACTGATCTGTCCTTTTTCTCTTGTACACTATTGTACTCTCATTTGTCAGTTTGTAATTTTATACATATAATAGAGAAAAGAACAGTGACTTTTCAGGGGAAATGAAATGGGAGTTATCACGAGAATCACATGAAAGGATGAGCAAATAAGTTTGGTTAAATAAGACCTCTCTTTGTACCAGTGCCCCAAATTTAAACTGGATCTAAACAACCTTTCTGGAGAGTCAAAAAATTATGATCAACTTTTGTTTGGTACTACTTTCATATATTGAATGTCTCTACCCTTCTGGGTTTTTCCCTGGTTTAGAAACAGAATTCTTGAAATACATTACCTGCCTGGAAGTAGATAGCACCAAAAAGCTTCTGAAATAGCTTTCTCTTTTAAGATTTCCAGCCCAATTTTGCAGACTGTGGAGGCTTGCACTGTTAAGAAAATCTCTGGACAAATAGCTAACCTGAACTTGAACTTTGAACATTTTGAAGACCTATGTCAGAGCGGAGCTCACAGAAATCACTTGATAAAATTGTACCAACACAGAGAAGAGAAGTTGGTGTGAGTCCCAGGTGTCTGAGGGTATGTCTTCCCTGCATTAAATTAATTAATTAATTAAAAAAGAAGTGTGTTTTTTGTCTTGAGTTAGCTAACGCAAGTTAAAATAGCAGAGAAGACACTGCAACTTGGCTTTCAACTCAGCAACTCTAGTTCAACCCCATTTTCCCTGTAAGCTTTAACTGGAGCCATTAACCCAAGCTGAAAGTTGAATTGCTGTGTTTTCACTGCTATTTTAACTGGAATTAGCTAGTCTGAGTTAAGGACATACCTCTTTTTGCAGTGAAGGCAGATCATGAGACAATTTGTTCCTTCTCTAGATACCGCTAAATCATCCCTGCCAAAGATGAGTTGCAAAAAGGGAATCCCTAGCTAGTGGACAGCCTGCTCAAAGCAACCAGAAAGTCAATAGATCTCACCCTTTAAGACTCTATACCTCCCCTCAAAGCCCACAGCAGCCAAGTCCAGTAGAAAAGGGGTGAGGTCAGGGAACCCTTTTGTCCCAGTCAACCCCGGCTGCCAGAAATGTTACTGTGGATATGAGGGGGGGGGGTATACCCCAAAATGTGAGTAAGCTAGTTGCAACCATATTATGTGCATTCAGCCACCATGAATTAATAAAATAGAACATCACATATAATTTGAAAGCAGGATTTTAGAGGCAAGGTCAAAACTGCCTGGCAGTATCTGCTAATCAGAATGGGAGGAGGGGAAAAACAAGTCAATAATTAACACTGAAAACCTTGGTGGATAAGAACCTTGAATTTGGACACCTTTGATTTAGAAGTATTATTATAATTAAGATTGCTAGGAATGTTTGTTGATAAGTAGTTTATTGAAAGTTAGGAAAAGGATGATTTACTAGAGGTCATTATGACCTGTTTGTTCTGTAGAAGTTAGTTATAAAAGACCAGCTAATCCAGTGTATTTTGGACCAGTCCTCTGAAACCATCTTGAGATGTGTTTTTCCTGACACCTTTTCTCCCCAGCAAATAAGCAACAGTCCACTGCATATCCACTGTTAATAATTCAATACCGTTCCAGATTTTAGGTAAATATCAGATTTAGGTCAATATCTAAACCTATTGCTTATGTCTATGTAGGCTAAATCTAATCAAGTGCAGTTTTAGATAGCTCATGCTTACTTGCATTAATCTTTTATCAGATGGAATTGCTGTGTTCCCATAGATTTGTTCCTGACATGGCCTGGAGTGAAATAGTTCAATTACCACTGCTGTGGGTTCTGAGAACCACCCGTTAGGGTTATGTGTTGCTGGATGTAAGTTAGAGCAGTCTCAGGGCTGATCTAACTTCTGTTAGGGACTAACCTCATCCCTGGTTAGTCCTGGAATTGAATGCTCATAAAGGTGTCCTCCCTTTCCCTGCCTCCTTCAGTTGTCCAAGCACAGCTTGACCAAAGTGGATGATCTATTGAGTCCAATCAAAGGAGGAAATACAAGCAAGGAAAGGAGACCATACCTAATACCATTATTGAAACCCTGGCTTAAAGTGGTCTACTGTTCTTTTTACAATAGCTATGTATTGCTAATAATATTTGCAACTCTGTTAATAAAGCTGTAGGAAAATGTTCTTTTTCACAATTGCTTATGTGGAAAACTATTGGCATCCTGCAGTGATTGAAGGTCATTGGAACATTCTATTATGTTTTTCCATCAACAGTTGGCCTTAGGCCACGTCTATACGACACGCCGTATCGGCGCATTACAATCGATTGCTCGGGGATCGATATATCGCGTCTCATCTAGACGCGATATATCGATCCCTGAGCGCGCTTACATCGATTCCGGAACTCCACCAAAACCAACGGAGTTCCAGAATCGACATGGCGAGCCGCGCATATCGATCCCGCGCGGTGAAGACGGGTGAGTACATCGATTTTAGATAATTGATTTCAGCTACGCTATTCTCGTAGCTGAAATTGCGTATCTAAAATCGATTTTCGCGCTTCGTGTAGACCTGGCCTTAGACGCTTAAAAGCTGAAAGAAAATAAAGTAGATTGCCTTGCATGACAGACAATCTTGAATGATTATTGTTTGTGTAGAGCAGTGTTTCCCAAACTTGAGACACTACTTGTTTAGGGAAAGCCCCTGCCAGGCCAGGCCAGTTTGTTTACCTGCTGCGCCTGCAGGTCTGGCTGATCACGGCTCCCACTGGCCACGGTTCACTGCTCCAGGCCAATGAGAGCTGCTGGAAACGGCAGCCAGCACATCCCTCGGCCCACTTCATTTCCAGCACTCCCATTGGCCTGGAGAGGCGAACTGTGGCCAGTGGGAGCCACGATCAGCTGGACCTGCGAACGCAGCTGGTAAACAAACTCGACCGCCAGGAGCTTTCTCTACACAAGTGGTGTCCCAAGTTTGGGAAACACTGGTGTAGAGAATTGGATATTATGCAATGCATGGTCTTATATAAAGATGCTGCTTATTCCTGCTGCGAGTGACACAGCATTAATTTGGTAGTGGGTTGAATCATGAAATAAGACGTAGTTTTATTCCCCTTCTTCATTGTGTAGATCTGTTAGTTAATGCTAGTTAGAAAATGCTTAACCCATCTCCAACTAGTCATTTAGTATGAAACGTCAGATATACTGTTTTCAATAGAGGTAAGTTTGCTTGCCAGCTGGCATTTATAAATAGCTACAGACAGAAGTTATTCTGACTTGACTCCATGTCTTACAAGGTTTAAAAAAAATTAAATATTGAGAATGGCTAAACTGAGGGATTTCTCATAAACCAGGAGAAATTGCCAGGTTGCTTTTCATGGAAATATGACAATTTCTCTATGGAAATACTGTGTCAGATCCTCTGCTGGTATAAATTGATGCAACTGATTTAAGTGGAACTACACCAATCTGGCCCTGTGCCTTTATGTAGTACTAGGGCTTCTACAGTTTGTTGTTCAATTAGATTTTCTTTCCATCTAAAGTGTAACACTATATAGCTCTGGCTCTGAAAACACAGAATGTAGTAATGCCAACAGTTGGTTAGGAACGAGAGAAGGTATTGTTTCTTTTCATTCTGTGACTGACTGTTACTTTCAATCCTCCAAACAGCCTGAAATACAATAATCTTCACTTTTGCCTTATTGTTGTGCCTGATGGGTAGCTATCATTGCATAATCCATATTTGTTTGCCCCCTTTGAACACTTTTTCCTGAAGCTGTGCGAGGAGTTCAGAAATCTGTCCTGACCCCACTGTCAAACAGTCCCTGAACTTTTCAGAAGATTCTGTTTTCTCTTACTCATCTTCGTTGCTCATGCTGCCCTGACTTCTGGTTATGCAGCCTTGTGTGTTCCTGTTTCTTCTTTTTTACTACTTAGTTGCTTATTTGGAGAGAAAAGGAGGGAAACAATCACTCTTCTCTTCTGTCTTGAATATGCAATTCAGTAATTGTTGGCCAATGCCACGTATTGTGTTAGTTTCTCATTAAGGAAATAGTTGTAAAGCAATCATCTATATTGTAATTAAGCATTAGCGAGCAGAGAATAGAGTTACATGAGGGGAAGTAGAGAGTAAAATGATGAGCTTGGTACGTTTCGATTATAATGTTTGCCATTGTCTCTAACTAAGAAGATCCTTTGCTATAAGATAACCAGTTTCCAGATTGGACTTTTGATCTACTACATTATCAAAATGTTGTTGCATAGATTCATATAGTTGCTCTTCACTATCTCCCAGGTACTTTTTCTACAGTATACCAAGATTTATAATGTTTGCAATGTGACACACTCTTGTTACTGAATCATATTCACTTGTCATGTGTTTTTGAGTCAATCACTGAAGATGGTGATAGATATTATCTGCCTACCTCAGTAAACTGGTCTGGCTGATTTTTGCCTGCTAGGATGCATGGTAATTTAAAAAACAAAACAAAAACAAATAAACAAACAAAAACTTTATTTTCTGCAGAGTGTCTGGTTATAATACAGGCATATATGTTTGCTATCATCACTCTTTACCTCTTACGTTTACCTGTATGTTTTTCCTTATGTCTCCACTGCCTCCATTCACTCTTTATAGCATGCATTTGTCCTTTAGAAATCACTCCCAGTGCATTAAAAGTTGCTGTATTTATTAGGATTCAGCATGGCATTTGTACATTTCTCATTGTGAAGTGTTTTATTATTACTGTACTAAATAATTTAGATGAACGTGATAAATGAGAGCATGTTGGTGTTGTTAAGGTTAATGGCCCAATGATTTACATGTAAAGACACATTTAAAGTCAAAATTATTGCATTAATAGTTTCAATGAACAATGTGAACTTTCAGTATACTGTTCAGGAATGCTCTAGAGAGGTATCATTGCTATTACATTAGTTGTGATATGGCATCTATTAGAGTTGAGCTAGTAATATGGCAAAATTGAGTACTTCCACATATGGTCGCTCTGTATCTTCTGAGTGCAGGTATTTCTCCAGTCAGCCATTAAAGGCCAAAACTGAAGAGAAAATTACCTCAGACAACAAATAGAGTGGTTATTGGTCTATACTATCTTTTTCACTAACTGAATAGGCCAAACTCAGCTCTTGTGCTTACAAGCATATCTCCACTGAGATCAATGGAGTTGCACCCATTTCCAAAAGAACTCAGTTTTGCCCAAATTCTTTCCATATTAATAAAAAAAATTGACAAATGATCTTGTTAAGTGTTTTCTGGGTAGTCTGGTAGAAAATTGAATGAGATGAATAAAGCATGACAAGAAGTATTGGAGTTAATTTGTTAACATTTGTAAAATGCTCACCTTGCTAGGTGATGTGTGGCTTTGCTAGGGCTGGGAGTAGTAGAGACACCTTGAGGGAGAACACAACTGAGAAGTGTCTAAGGCAGTGTCAATGTGCTCCCTCTCCTTTATTTTCTCTCTTTCATCAGTTCCTTTGCTTTCAACATGCTTTTTCTCCCTTCCCCTCCCGTCCCCATCTTCTTTCCTTGTGCTCAGGATGTGTCAGGAGGTCATATGCTGCACCTGGCGTCAGAACTCGGGGGTGTCTCCCACCCACTGCTGCTGCCGCCCTTGGGAGGTAGGGGTCATGCTAGGGCTGAGTGATTGTCTTGTGTCTGGAGGTACAGCATTGGGAGGAGGAGGTTGATACAGTTTTCTAAATAGGTGGGTTGGCCATGCTGGGTTCTCTGTGTCAAACTCACCCTTCCCACCTTTAATCTAGGTGTTGGATCTCTGGTGATGTTGGAGGTTAGGCTACTCATTAGTTCTGGGGTCTGGAAGAGAAATTTCCCACATGGCAAATGGCCAAACTGTTGGATGGAGTTTTCACCTTCCTCCAGGCATCTAAGAGGTCTAGTCTGGGAGATTTAAATTATAATTGTCACACTTTGGCAGGCTCAAGCATGGTTTATGCTTTGGAAATGATCCAGTTCAGGTCTGTGTAATTCAGTGGGATGCTCAGGCATTGGTCCTGAGCACAATATTGCAGGGTTGGCCTCTATGTCAGGCAGCTTGTGGCCGCCCTCATCTTAGCTTTTCAACCCCCAGCTTCCAGTCAGGGTCCCTCAGCAGGCCAGAGGGTGCAGAAATGGAATATCCTTCAGGATTATACAGTAACTCTTCACTTAAAGTTGTCCTGGTTAATGTTTCATTGTTATGTTGCTGATAATTAGGGAACATGCTTGTTTAAAGTTGTGCAATGCTCCCTTCTAACATTGTTTGGCAGCTGCCTGCTTTGTCCACTGTTTGCAGGAAGAGCAACCAGTTGCAGCTAGCTGGTAACCAGGGTGGACCGGCAGCCCCCCTATCAGCTCCCCACTCCCCTAAGTTCCCTATGCTGCAGCTCCCCAGAAGGCTATCAATTGTCGGGCAGTTCAGCTGTCTCTCCCCTTATTGCCATGTGCTGCTCCTGCCCTCTGCTTGGAGCTTCTCCCAGAGACTCCTGCTTGCTGTGCAGGAAGGAAAGGAGAGGGGCTAATGTCAGGGTGACCCCCTCCCCCCAGCTCCTGCACTCTACTTACCTCTTAGTGTAGAATATCAGGGTTGGAAGGGACCTCACAGGGCCAGCGCTTCCTTTTAGGCAGCCTAGGCAATCGCCTAGGGTGCCAGGATTATTGGTGGGCAGCATGTTGCCAAAGGAGGCGGCAGGCAGCTCCCGTGGAGCTGCTGCAGTCGTGCCTGCGGACAGTCAGGTCCTTGTGCGGCTCCGGTGGACCACCCACAGGCATGACTGCAGCAGCTCCACCAAAGCCTCGGGAGCAGCTGACTGTCTGCAGGCATGACTGCGGCAGCTCCACTGGAGCTGTGGGATGGTGAAATTGCCATGTGCCTAGGGCGCTAAAACCCCTAGCACTGGTCCTGGGACCTCAGGAGGTCATCTAGTACAACCCCCTGCTCAAATCAGGGCCAATCCTCAGGCAGAGGTTTTCCCCATATCCCTAAGTGGCCCCCTCAAGGATTGAACTCATGAACCCTAGGTTTAGCAGGTTAGTGCTCAAACCACTGAGCTATTCCTTCCCCCTAAAAAATAGCACTCATGGCTGAGCAGGTTTGTGACTTTAGATAAGGTGCAATGAATCACAGCCTATCAGGGTTAGAAGAGACCTCAGGGGGTCATCTAGCCCAACCCACTGCTCAAAGCAGGACAAATCCCCAGACAGGTTTTTGCCCTAGATCTCTAAATCAGCCCCTTGAGGGCTGAACTCTCAACCCCAGGTTTATCAGGCCAATGCTCAAACCACTGAGCTGTCCTGCCTCCCTCTTCTTTATATAGAGCAAGGAGGGGACATAGATGGAGAGAGAAAGAGAGAGCCTGGGGCAGCAGCTGCTGTCTCAACTTCCTGGTCCACTTAAAAAGACAATGCACTTTATAATGGGTCAGTTTACTTAAAGGGGTAGTGTGCATCTCTCTCTTTCTCTCTCTCTCTCCCCCCCCACACACAAGGTGTGTGCGTGTCTCTGTCTGCTATGCTATTTCCCCTCCCTCGTGTTTGTGCTGCCTTGTGTGAGAGGCTATATTAACAACAATGTGTTAACCATTGAGGGCTCAGCCGAGTGCTAGTTCATCATTTAGCAGCAAGGCATTCCCTGAGAAATATCTGTCCCTCTTTCACCCTCTAACTTCACCACCTCAGCCAAGCTTCATAATCATCATAGCTGTGAACAGTATTAAATTGTTTGTTTAAAACATATACTGTTCCTATGGAATGGAAGTTGTCTGTAACTCTGAACAAAACGTTATGGTTGTTCTTTCAAACATTTGCTACTGAACATTGACTTAATACAGCTTTGAAACTATACTACACAGAAGAACAATTCTGCTTTTAACCATCTTAATTTAAATGAAATGAGCACAGAAACAGTTTCCTTTTGTCTGGTGACAAAAATTTCCCTGGAATCTAACCCCACCTATTTACATGAATTCTTATGGGGAAACTGGATTCACTTATCATCGTTTTGCTTAAAGTTGCATTTTTCAGGAACATAAATCCAACGTTAAGTGAAGAGTTACTGTAGTCCAACAGTGTCGTTGGTGCCCATTGCCATCTGCATTGGAACAACTTGGCTGGGTAGTTTGGGACGGTTACCGCACTTAGGTAATTGTTTTAAATAAAGTTGCAACCTCTGCATTTAACCATATTATGATGTCTGTGATTCATTGTTTCCATATCCCAATCAACTAGGGCCACATAGCAAAACAGTTCCCTAAGTCAGTGGCTCTCAACATTTCCAGACTACTGTTCCCCTTTCAGGAGTCTGATTTGTCTTGTGTAAGCTCAAGTTTCACCTCACTTTAAAACTTCATGCTTACAAAATCAGACATAAAAATACAAGTGTCACAGCTCACTATTACTGAAAAAAATGCTTATGCTTACTTTCTTATTTTTACCATATAATTATAAAAAAAATCAATTGGAATGTAAATATTATGCTTACATTTTAGTGTGTAGTATATAGAGCAATATAAACAAGTCATTGTCTGTATGAAATTTTAGTTTGTACTGACTTCACTAGTGCTTTTTATGTAGTCTGTTGTAAAACTAGGAAAATATCTAGATATTGATTTACCCCTGGAAGACTCCTGCATGCCCTAGGAGTACATTTACCCCTGGTTGAGAATCACTTCCTTAAGTGTCAAACTAGATGCAAATATCTTGCTGTGATCTAAAGGGCATGACATACAAACATACAACCAAACAGTCTACCCCTTTTTCTTATATTGGTGCAATTTATTTATTTAATTTACTTGTTTTTAATTAAGGACCCATGAGAGTTAATAGGCTTGATCCTGCTCCCATTCAAGTCAATGAACAATTTCCCATTAGCTTCATGGTGCTAGATCAAGCCCAATGGAATTGCTCCATCCTGGAAATAAAGGCTGCAGGCTCAGATCCAATGTATTTGGTCTGTGCACAAGTAAATGAGCATATGCCCCATTATACTGGCTTGTTCAGCACCTTCTTATTTTATTGTGAAGGATGCCACATATGTGAAATTTGCTGTTATCTATTAGTAAGAACAGTCTCTGAGGTCAATGACAGTCAGAAGAAGCAGCTAAAATCTAGCACATGCCATTTTTCTATAATCTAATATTTTGATTCAGTACCACAAACTGAAATTAAAAAAAAGAAAGACTAGGAAACATTCCTCCTGTTAGGAACATATGTTCCTTTTACATTAACTGAAAGCTTTTGCAAATGTGAGAGCGGAAGCATATGTAGAAATGGCTGAATTTAATAGGTGGGGGTAAAAGTGTTTTGCTAAGAATAAAGTTGCCAAAGCATATATGATAGGCTGAAAATTGCAGATTAAATGGAAGCACTTTAATTTTCAGGATCACAGAGGAAATGCAATGAAGAATCAAGCTGAGCATTTGGGTTTTACTGTGCTACAACAGCACCCTGCTCTGTCTGCAGTCACCAATGCCAACATCATTACAAGTGGAGGAAATCCAAAAATTGCAAATAGATACAAACCTCTTCAGATACTCCCTTCCCATGAATTGAGTTTAATGAATTAATGATTATATTGAATCATGGCCCTTAACATCTACCAAGGAAAATACTGTATGACAATAAGATGTTAGATTTCCAGGTGGAAAGGAACCAGTTTTTAATAAGGTTATGATTTAGTAATTGCTGTAAAGTAATTGCTGACTTTTCATGAGGCACCCTGAAATTTTATATATGTGCTTTGTGGAAAAGCCTGAAAGGGACTTTGCTTCATTCACAAAACAAGGTCACCATAAATAAATTCTTCAGAATAAGGAGAAGAGAGAGTTAAAATAAGGGATGATGATTATTGCATATGGCATATAAGATACCTTTCAAAAAAGAAAGAAGAGAGAGAAAAGACAAAAAGCTGTAGAGGCAAGGCAAGTTCTGGCAGTGTAGAAGTAAAAGCAAGGATTTTAATTGGGAATGAAAGCTACAGTGAGATTGACTGAATGTATCTATAAATAAATATGGTTAAGGAAAAAAAAATGTTGAGCTTGTGAAAGTTTAAAACCACAAAGGGACAAGCTACAGAACACAATCAGATAGTAACAAACTTCTCTCCCTTCCATTCTTGGACTTCTTTTTGTCCTTTCTGCTATTTAGTTAGTCTTAAAGATGTGGTTTGCATACTCACTAGAACCTCAAAGTTACGAGCACCTCAGGAATGGAAGTTGTCCGTAACTCTGAACAAAACATTATGGTTGTTCTGCAAACATTTACAACTGAACATTGACTTAATACAGCTTTGAAACTATACTATGGAGAAGAACAATTCTGCTTTTAACCATCTTAATTTAAATGAAATGCACACAGAAACAGTTTCCTTACTTTGTCAAATCTTTTTTTTTTACTATTTCCTTTTATTTTTTAGCAGTTTACATTTAATGCAGTACTGGACTGTATTTGCCTTTTTTCCTCTGCTGCTGCCTAATTGTGTACTTCCAGTTCCGGAATGAGATCTGTGGTTGACTGGCTAGTTCATAACTCTGAGGTTCTCCAAAGGTTCAACTGCTTATCTTCTGGCTTTCCATATCCTTTTTGATTCTGAAATACTGGCATAGAAATCTCCTGAGAAAAGGCTTTCTCATGAAGATTCCAGAATTTAGGCTTCCAACTGTGTCCAGAAATACTTCAGCCACAACATTTCTAGTGTTAGTCCACCATTTATTACTTCAGTCCCAACCAGAAACTGAAACTGCAAGTTAAAAATAAAGTTATTTGAACATTTCAGAACAACACAAAAAGATTTGGTTCTGAAAATGGCTAAAGGTTCAGAAAGATCTTATTTTATTCAAACCACTTTGTCTCAAACTCTGTTGGAGCTAAATACTGAGAGAGTTATACACGTTCTTCCTCTCTGATTTGATGCAGGCTAATCTATAGATTGCTTTTGGGATTAGAAAAAATATGCTTTATTGTACAGCTGAAAAACCTGATTCAAAGGCTTTACCAGTTGGCGCAATCAATTGCCTTTCTTGGATCCTGTAGTTGTAAGATTCTTCACAACTCCATTTCAAAGTTTTATCTCGATCCAGCACTTTTCCATATAGCCTCTGTCATAGATTGCAGCGACCGTGAGTGACTATTGATTGATAGCTGTGAAAAACCTCTTCAGTCTCTATCAGTCTAATAACCATAAATGGTTCTTTCTTCTGATCTTCAGATGGGAATTCCATTGGCATTATGGTTTCTGGCCAGTTCAGTACTTCACTGAAGTTCTCAGTCCTTCTTAATTTTTAACAGTTAAATTGGATGTATTGCTTCAAGCAGAATTGGTAGAATAGTGTATTTTATCTACTAGTAAGCAAACATTCACAACATAAAGTGACTTTATGGATCAACTGTTCAAATATAGGTGCCTAATTTGCATTCTCAAAATATATGAATGCATATCCAAAATGTAGTCATGCATGCGATTACCAATTTTTGACATTAATTTTCTAGTTAAAATGGTATTTATATATATGGGAAACAACATTAGGGTCCCAGATTGTGTTTTGCAATTTGTCTATGGATGTTTCTTAGTTAGAGCCTGATATTTAATAAGGCTTCAATCTGTCCTTTGCTTGTGCATCTACGTAGATGGACTCGTGCTTTATGTTCATGATCATCTATGTACCTACGGGGAGAGAGGTTGGCTGGTAATTCATGTACCCAACTAGGACTCAGGAGATTTGAGTTCTAGTACTGGCTTTGCCACAGGGTTCCACTGATATTTTATCCAAGTCTTTTAACCTCTCTGTGCCTCAATTTCCCATCTGTATAATGGGGATATATCCCTATTTCTCAGGGGTATGTTAAGCAAAATTTGTTAATAGTTGTAAGGTGCATAAACTTGTGTATGGTAAACATTATAGAAATGCCTTTAAACAAATACACACATAATAAATAAATAAATTCCGGCACTTGTGCTTGTAGATGATAGGATTAAAAGGCAAAACATTTTTGGACAAATAGAATTTTCATGTGCAAAATGCACCTTCTATACAGGTGAAAATTTAAAAAATATGTACATTGATCTGTGAATAAACACTGAGTTACATGGACAGAAGTGGATCTCCCCCTTGGAAAATCAGGCACTTAAGGTCACAAAAGAACAGAATATGCACCCACACCCCATACTCAAGTTAAATAGTACTTTATTTCACAAGTACTCTCATTG
The DNA here is from genome assembly GCF_003597395.2 of Chelonoidis abingdonii. Taxonomy (NCBI): domain Eukaryota; kingdom Metazoa; phylum Chordata; order Testudines; family Testudinidae; genus Chelonoidis; species Chelonoidis abingdonii. Next base: position 47,479,019 of record NC_133769.1, on the reverse strand, counting down.
GTTTTAAGGGGACTATTTGCACAGTAAGAGAAGTTTTTCCTTATTTCTGATATTATATAAGGGGACTTTCTCTAAACAGAGAGGGTGAAATTCTGGTCCCATTAAAGTTAATGGAAAAATTCTCATTGACTTAAATGAAGCAAAGGTTCCATCAAAAAGCATATTGGCAGTCTATCCTCACCAGTGTCTAATCTAGTCATTCTAGAAAAATCATAACATAGAATTATATGTTAAAACTAATTTAAATACATACATATTTTGCCTTCATATAACCATGACCAGTAAATATCACTGCAATCCTATTCACAATGTTGAAGCTATTGCTCAGTCAGCCCACCAAAAGATATCTCTAGTGAATGCATTTGTCTTTGTAGTGTTAGTGAGGTGAACATCCTGGGTTTCTCATTCATTACATAAATTGGAAAACTATCTTATTTCATCCTTTTGACTAACTGCAATTAATCATGAAATCTGAAATAATCTAGAGAACATGCACCTATCACCTCTTTGTTGAGTCCAAACATTTCTAGGGATAATTTTAGATATCAAGAATAAAACTCAGATGAGACACCAGCATCAACAGCTTGTGGCTTTCACTGGCATCTGTCTCTTGTTATCTTCCCTGGGAGTGTTCTAGAGAGAGTTTGATGCATGACCGTTGGTTGACGTGGTGGAAATCTATGAGTGAGTTTAAGTAATCTGTCAGAGGATGAAAATATCAATGTGTCTCAGGTACATCATATGTTTTGTCATGCATTTTTCCAGAAATTCTTCCTCGAAGTGGCCCATGAAGAGGTTGGCATATTGAGCAGCCATCCCAGTACACATGCCTGTTGCATAGTTTGGACAAAGTTTTTGTTGTTAAATATAAAGTTGTAATGGATGGGAATGAAATGGATGAGTTCAGCAATGTGTGTAGGGTGAATATCTGAGCATTGTTCATTGTCTTGTAGATATTTGAGGCAGGCAGAAGAAGGAAGTATGTTGTGTCCTGGAGGAAACTGGCCCTTTGTCTGGTGTGTGGTCTAAGGATGGTTTCTATGAATCCCAATATTCCTTCAGTGAGGGTGCCATGGCCGCTATGATGGGGCAGCCTGGGTTCCTATGTTTGTGCATCTTGGGAAGCATGTAGAAGGTCCTAAGGTGGAGATATGTCAGATGAAGTTGTTGAGTTTCTCTTGGAGTTGTTTGGGGAACAATTTGATGACATCCTTAAATTCCTATGTGAAGTGTGGTGTGGGGTCTTCTCTGAATACTTTAAAGTAGGTGGTGTTGAAGAGTTGTCAGTTGGCCTTGTTGACATAGTCATCATGGTTGAAGACTATGATAGTGAACCTTTTGTCTGCTGATTTGATCACAGTCTGGTAGCTGGATTTCAGGGACAATATAGCTATCTTGTTTTCTGTATTGGAGAGATTGTGGTGGATGTAATTTTTGTTAAGGATTTCACAGTCAATTTTTTTCCTGAAGCATGGGGAAATTAGGTTTTGAAGTGGGGTATGATGAAGACTGTATGAATAGTGACAGTGGATTTAAGTGGTTTAATTTGATTTGTGTGATTAATGTGAATGTTAGATTTTGTAAAGGACTCCTATATGTATGCTTTTATTATGTGGGGTTAATAAATCTAAATGAACTCCCTCTGTTGATTATGTCAACTGTGTATCAAATTGCTTGCATATCATGATGAAATTATATATCTGAATAAAATCTGAAATTTTCTTCATAAACATTAAATGAATATTCCATTTCTGGTGCGTGCTCATTCTTCACCAGTATTCAAGGAAAACTATTAGGCAGTTCAATTTCACTAGCAAAGAAAGTAGATATAAGCTTGAATTATGGGGAAATTTGGATCTTAACTTTGCAGCTCAGGATCCCTAGCTGTAAGGCTCTTTGGCATATTATTCATAAATCCTTCATATCCGCTTTCTTTTTTTAACATGCACTTTCTATCAGCTTTGCTGTAAATATCAACATTTCAATTTTTATTCAGAAGTTATATAATGTTATATACAAAAATTTCAGTGGTAAGAAAACTACATTAACACAGAGTTAAAGTTGCTTGGTGGTATGTCATCCCCTTGCAGAAGGAGCTTGAGCAAAACTTAAACTTCTGAAAATGCACAGTTAAGGTAGCCCACGCATTCTTCTGCCCTCTTTAAACAATGCCTCAATATTTCCTGTTAACAGACATACCTTTACTCTTCCAATACCACAGTTGCTGAAATGTGCACGCTAATCACCTCTTTTTAAAACCCATTGACTTTCAGCCACAGGATTCATCTCACACTATTGAAAGACAAAAAGGGAGAAAAAGAGAGTGGAGTTGGGCAACCATTACTGTGCATTTCCTCATTTTTAGAAGTTTGAGTTTTGCTCAATTCAGCATTCTGCAAAGGAAAGACATAGCAGCAACTAACCGTAACTCTGTGTTAACGCGTTTTTTTGCCATGAAATTTCCTAGTTTTTTTTAACAGGGAAAGATGCATTGTTGTTAGGAGATAGTAGTCATTTCAGAAATTGTACATATGTTCTGCAATTTTCATGCTGAGCCAAATTAGCCTGTGTCAGCAATCACCATTTCATGGTATATTCCTTGCTTTGCCACAAATGTATGCAATTTTGTGATCCTGGAAGTGCCCAGAATCCATAGGCTGCCAACCCTGGCATAGCACATATTTCTTTTCCTTCAGAAGTCAAGCCCCTGTGCTGTCAATTCTCTACTTCTGCACTATATTTCTTTGGAAACACCTCTTTAATCTGCTCCAAGATCAGGAAGGAGCCACTTGCTCTTGCCTCCCCAGAGGCTAGAAAAATACAGAATACAAATCCAAGGCTTGCCTACCACCCATCCTCATTGCACACCCCTTCTGCAACTGTAACCCCTCCCCTTGTCCCTATCCGTCCCCACTCCCCCAAGTCCTCTGTGTCCAGCTCCTCTCTACCCAAAATAACATTTTTCATAGATCAGCTATTGACTATTCTGCTGCGTTCACAGTAAGCCTCTCCATAAAATAGGAACACTTTATATTATAACAGGCAACTTGTAGCAAGCAGCATGAATTATTAAATATTTTTTGCACAGGTGTGCAAAGGTTTGGACTAGAAACATCAGTGTTGGGGGGTTCGCTGGGGCACATTGGCACATTCCCTCAAACTACTCAGGCACGCGTAAAGTGGCTACACAGAAAACCTCTCACATTTTTTTTCTTTATTGGTGCATGCACACTGTAATCCTTCCAGACTGCACATCCATACAAGTGAAGACAAGGACACTTTCTTAAACATCTCAAAAATCTAGTGGGTTCCATACACAACCTTGGATAAAAATTGAGACCATTCTGAGCCGCGTCACTTCAATAGTTTGATCTCTGACTGTTTGCAAAACCTACCTGGAAATGTTTTGAAAAACTGCTCTTTTCTCAGAGCTTATATCTCTGAAACTATTGGTTCAAATGATTCCAAATGTGGACCACTAACCCTATGCTGCACTCCCACAAGACAATGCTAATTTCAAGAAATTCTGTGAAAATGTGGATTTTAGAGCACTTAGAATTATCATCTTTTAAACAGGAAAGATAGAAAGATGATGAAGGTGAAAGGGCTTCTCTCCACAGCCATCTGCAGCACAGGAGTCTCTGAAAAGTTTGAATTGCCCCATTCATGTCAGTATGATCTTCTCAGCTGAATGGAAACATCCATGGAGATGAAAACAAGCTGAAGAAATAGCTCTGAGACTTGTGAACCAGTCCATTCATCTCAGTGAGTATTCTCATCCTCTTCATAAGTGCCTTAGAGCCGGTGCCATGCATGGCATAGACCCATTCTGATGCTATGTCTACACTAGCACTTTTGTTGGTAAAACTTTTGTCAGTCAGGGGTGTGAAAAGAACACCCTCCTGGTCAATATAAGTTTCATCAACAAAAGCACCGGTCTGGACAGCCCTGTGCCAGCAGAAGAAGCTCTCCTGCTGATGTAGCTATGTCCATTCATTGGGGGTGGTTTAATTATGTCAACGGCAGAGTTCTGTTCTGTCAGCATAGAGCGGCTACATGGGAGATCTCACCGCAATGCAGCTACAGCAGTGCTGCTGTGCCACTGTAAGGTCAGTAATGTAGACATAGCCACAGTTCCCCACCTGAATGAGCAGGACTTCACCAGAATCTGTCTTACATGGGGGCAGGGAGTGGGCCTCAGACCCTTCCAAAAAGGCAAGCTCCCCCAGGACCTGGCACATATGAGAAGGACAAGGAATGTGCATGGTGCACACCCAAGTGGAAGTGAAAAGGACTCAGACACCTAGGAGGAAAGAGTCCCCCCAACCTCCATCTGGGTACACACATAGGAGGGAAGAATGTGGGACTGTCAGGTGACCCTTATCTCCCCCAGCCCACCTGTCAGTCATTGCCATGTCTCGCTTCCCTCTGTCTCATCCCACCCCTCCACTCCGCCTACCGTCCAAGGCTCACATGAAGCCTCAACCCCTCTCCTTTTCCCTACCACCCATTCCCATTTATCCCCCCTCCCATAATTCCCAATGCCTCACTTTCAGGGGATGCAGGGAGGTTGGGGTGTACTGGAAGGGCTGGAGCTGCATGATGGTTGGGGTGCAGTCTGGTTGGGGTGCATGGGCAGAGATGGGGGTGCAGGATGGTTTGGATTTACTGCCAGAGTTGTGAAAGGCACAGGGGATGGGGTACAGGAGGGTTGGGGTGCACTGACAATACAGGGGTTGGGGAGCATTCTGGTCTTAAGTGGGAGTTAGTGATTAATTTATCCTTAGTTATGTTAATCAAGGGGTGAGTTCACAGCCATCAAGCTCAACCAGATCTATGATTCATCCAGTTATTAGTATATCTCAGTTTAACAGTACAAGGCAGGAGAAAACCCTTTGTCGGGAGGGGGCCTGTAACTCTGCCCCCATGAGCCACACCAAATTTCAAAATCATCAGATCAACTGTTCATATTTTAAAGTACTTACAGGAGTCAAGCTTTCAAGCATACAAAATGGTAGGAATGGAAACCCTCAAGCCATTTGTCTGTATTGGCACATGCACAGTGTGTTCACCGGGGCAACGGTGTCATCACATTCCCTCAAACTACTCAGGCCAGCACGAAGTGAATGCATAGAGACCCTGTAACGTTCTTCTGTCTGTTTTTTATTTATTGGCACATATGCACTGTAATCCAGTGGTGTTGGAACTAGGGATGTTGGGGGTGCTGCCACACACTGTGGCTTGAACTAGTAATAACAAAAACCAAATACATGATCTCCATGGTTTCCATCATCAGCACCCCCACTATAAAAATTGTTCAAGAACCCCTGCTGTAATTGTCCCAGACTGCACATCTATGTAAGAAAATAAGTGAACATGTTCTTAAATACCATTCACAATGTGGACCCTGTGGTAGGGTGGACCAGGCCTTGAGGCCCTCTGCTGGAGGCCTTGCAGTCCAGCCACACATCACCCAGAAAAGGGCAGTGGAGAGGGCTCTCCAAGCTGCATAGAGTGGCTGTGGGGGACATAGCCAATCAGGGCCCAGCCAGCTAGTATGAGAACAGCTGCAGGGCCAGAATGAGATCAGCTTCAGCAAGGAGCTGGAGGAGTGTGGATGGTGTGCCTGGCTCGCTGAGAGAGTGAGAGGACCTTGGACAGAGCAGTGCTGGCAGAGACCCAGAGGAGTGAAAAGGACCTCCAGGCTGGCTGCTGGGATTCAACCAGAAAAAGGTCCTGAGATAAGGGTGAAGAATGGGCTGGGGCAGCAGGGAAATGGCCTAGGGAATTGTAGCAGCAATGCAGTTTAAATAAAGGGATGTGGCAGATGGTTGTTCTCTATAGGGTCCCTCGGCTGGAACTTGGAGTAGTGGGTGTGCCTAGTCTCCCTTCACCAGCCACTGACAAAGTGGCCTAGACTTTGATGCACCCTCAGAAGGGGAACTTAACTGGTTAGCAGCCCAGTTGGAGACCTGGGGTCCAGGAAGGCCCAGAGAGGTGAAGAGTGTCCAGGGAGGGAGCCTCGGGGGCAAGGCCCCATACCAGGGCCAGGACTGTTTGAGAACCAAGAAATACTGAGATAGGCCCTGTTGAACTGTATATGCCTGGAGGGGAACTGAACTGTTTAGCAGCTCAGCTGCAGAGCTGGGGCCAGAAAAGCCCAGAGAGGCAAAGAGTCTCTGGGGAGGGAACTCTGGGGGATGTGGCCACACACAAGGGCTGGGATTGCTTGAAGAACAGGGACAGGCCAGAGGGGGCTGAGAGACAGTCTGAACCAGGGTACTGAGATAGGCGCTGCTGCACAGATTGAGATCAAGCCCAAGGATAAGGCTGCAGATAAAGGGACCTTACAGAGAGCACTGAGATAGGTCCTCTGTTGGACTTATACCCAGGAAGGAATTTGATTTTATGTCACATACAGACTGTGTGTTACTCTGACAGAGGGCTGAGTGACTGAAGACTCCACTGCAAGCAAGAGACAAAGTGTAGACGTGCTCTCAGACAAGAGTGTGCTTGTGAGAGAGGAGTTCTACCTCATTACAGTCCCCCAAAGATTTAATGGGAGCCATGCACTGCCTTGGATAAAATTTGACAGGCTGAAACCATTTGACCTGTATAACATTAATAGTTTGACCTTTAGTTCTGAACTCAAAAATATCCCCCAAACCCTTTTTTAGAAATGGCTATTTTTAACTGGGTGATATCTCTGGGACCTCCTGGCTCAAATGACTCCAAATTTGGGTCACTAACACTACTTTGTACCCTCCTGAGACACACCTCATTTCCAAGTAATCAATTAAGCATGTCAATTTTATAGGACTTGGAAAGCTTGACATTTAAACAGATGTTGTGACTCCACCTTAACTATAGTAGTGCTGCTGTGCCTATATGTATATATCATGGATAATTACTTTTCTGAAATCTGCATCAATAGGTCACAAAATTCTGTGCATTGCTTTTGCTCAGTTATGTCCAGGAATACCAATTTTCTATTCAAATAGACAAGCACATGGAATACTGAATGATATCCCTGCCCAGAATTAAAAATTATATTCATTTTATTGAGTAAAAGAAAGAAGGGTACTTGGAATACTGATGTATGTTCTGCTGGATTTAGTGACCAGGCAAAGTAAAGAAAGCACCAATTTATTGTTAAAGGCATACCTATCTAGGGATTTACAATTTCTTAGTAATATAGTAGCACCTAGAGGACCCCCGGCATGATCAGGGCCTATCATGGTAAGCACTGCAAACACAAAGTCAGAGACAGTCTTTCTAGTTGATCTTACAATTTAAATATACAAGAATGTGGATATTATTAGCCCTATTTTGCATGTTGGGGAACTAAGACATGGAGAGATTAAGTGACTTACCCAAAGTCACACAAGAAGTCTGTGCCAGTGCCAAAAATAGATCCCAGGTTACTTGATTCCTAGCTCAGTGCCTTAGCCAGAAGACCAAACTTCTTGTTCAAAAATCTTCTGGCATTTCAGAAACCTGCACTCAGATTTACACATTCAGTCCCTGTGATTATATACATCAAAGTGATGACATGCATGGATGCCTAGCTAGAGGCATGCAATTCTGGCTGTGCATATTATGTGCAAATGGTTACATATTCACAGCGTGAAAATCTGAACCCTGATACGTTCCAGGACCTCCCTTTCTTCTTGTCTACATGGGAAAGGCAGAAAATAAATTACTGTGCCTTCCCCTCTCTGAAGGAAAGAAAAATTGAGATACCATCTACTTTTGTCTTAACGGTATGCAAATATATATATAATGGTGGTGACCTAAGGGAGAGGTGGAGAAAAGAGCATGGGAGCAAGGACAACAGACAAGTAATATCAAACTGTCCCTATTATCCAACAGGTGCCAGGTGCCTCTTAATCCCACTGACATCGACTGAGATGCTTAGTATCTTGCAGTATCAGACTCTGCTATTGAGGATGAAACCCGTACAATTCCTCATAGAAGAGTCTGGTTCTTGAAACACTTAGTGCTGGGCATATAAATTACTTCTCGGAGTTGTCCCATTAACCTCAATAGGACTACCTACTGTAGTAAGCACTATTTCCAGTAGTGGATATTTGCACACTCAGGCCCTGAATTCAGTCCTGTCCCACAACTGACTTCCCATTGAAAGTTTGCCTGAGTAAGGACTATGGGGTCAGATACACATTACTCTGGCTCATGTCATAAGCACAAGTGTCACAACTTAAGTTTAAGTTAACATAATATTTTTTGTTCTCTCAATTCACACGTGTTCCTCTACAATTTTAAAAGCTTTATTGTTGTTTTTTTCTGTCTTAATCGTATAGTATGTGTAGAGTATAAAGCAAATGTGTTCCAATAGCACACAGTATACAATCTGTTCTATGCATAGTGGGCCAGCGGCGGCTCTAGGCACCAGCAAAACAAGCAGCTGCTTGGGGCAGCCCATTTGCAGGGGCAGCAGCTGGCAAAGATCCAGCCTGGGAGCTGAGAACCAACAGAGGGCCCTGGGAGCTGTAGTTCTATGGTTAGCTCCCTGCCTATAGAGCCAGCCCTGGAGCAGGGAAAGAACTACATTTCCCAGCATTCCCTTGGTCACTATCAACAGAAAAGAGAAGGGGAGGGAGTATGGTAGCTGAAAACTCATGCTGCAGCTTGCTGTGAATGGAGAGCTCCCTGCTAGAGCGAGGTGGCACAGTGAATGGGGAACAAGTGTGCCCAAGGAGTAGAAGGCTTTGGCCCAGATATCCCCTTCAAAAGACATACCTGACTGGATTAGGGATACTGGCATGACCTCACCTTGCAGCACCCAATGAAGGAATTGGGTGGACTAAATGGACAGTGCCCCTCTCTATCTGAAGCCTAGTAAGGGAGGTATGTGGATCCCACTACTAGAATTTAAATGAAAAGTAAGGGAAGGGGAGGCTCTGCTAGGGGACTTCGGCAGAATTTTAGATACAGTACCAGGCACGTAGGAGGATTCACTTCTGAGGCCATGGAAGCAGAAATTGACTTTTCCTGGTCGCAAGATTTCAGGCTATATATTCAGAAAGGGAATCTAGCACCTTGCCTTTCAGATTTTGAGCACCTCAAAATTCAAGAAGTGCTCAGCTCTCAAATTGTGGGCAGTCTGTTACTTTCCATTTCTCCCCGAATCAAATATACTGATTCCACTGTAATTTGGTGTAGAAAAAGTAGGATAAAAAAACGTAGCACAGAAAATGTTTGCCAGGTGGTTTCTTGAACTGGAATTGCTATGTTCCAACAAGCCATTGCCTTTTTTTTTTTTTTTTAGTTTTTTTTATTTAAAAGGACAGTGACATTTCATTGGGCCAATTCCCTCATAGAAACAAAGAGTCGGAACAAAAAGAATAATAAAGGCCATCCTCAACTTTTCACTCAATTTAATGGCAGGACAGTGCTTATAATATGCATCCAGAATAACGCTCGCAATCAACACAAGCTGAAAATTATTCCACTTTACTGCAGTTCTGTAACCATATGGGAAACCACATCCCTGCTCGGTGTTCTGTGCACATTTCCAAAATTCCTGCTGAATGCCCCAACGCGCCATGGGAAGCAAGTTACCCGTGACCCCAGGGCCTGGGTGGAAGGAGAGTTTTACCCCATTAATTTTCAGGTCAACTTTTGTTGCTGAGCTTTCCAGCGTTTTAAGTGCTGCAGCTAACTTGATTCAACAACTAGCACGATGTCATCAACAAAATCAACATTGACCAGATTCTTTTCATCAAGGTATATGTCTAAAATGCGTTTACCTAGGTCATATCTACACTTACCGGGGACCAACACTGCGGTGATCAATGCACCGGGGATCAATTTAGTGGGAGGGGAGAGCCCAGGGCTGGGGCAGCAGGGAAGTGCGCGGGGAGCCCAGGGCTGGGGTGGGGGCAGCCAAATTTTTTTTTTTTTGCTTGGGGCGGCAAAAAACCTAGAGATAGTGGCTGCTATAATTTTCAATATCAGATGCTGTAGAAAATAAGATAGGTAATATCGCATTTCACAAAACATCTTTTGCAAAGTACACACAGAATGAGTAGCTAAAGCTAATTTAAATGAGCCTTGAAGAAGTAACATTTTCTGACTGTGATAGGAAGAAATCAATGTTTTGATACACACTTTTTTTGCACTAAAATCTGAAATTCAGGGCATGAGAGCTAATCCACATCAAAGGAGAATTAAACAAATGGGTAGCTGCCCATTTCAGTGAATGAACAGAAATGCATAAATCAACATTTCACAAGGAAATCAGTCCAAGTATAGGTGAATTTTTAAATTACTTTTGATCAGGGAAAGCAGATAGGATTACAGTTTAACTGGGGTATAATGTGCACAATTAACTTGTTCTAGGGTCAGCTCCCTGCCAGCAGAGTTTTACCTTGGCAGTAACTTAGAAATAAATCAGAGCTGAAGGAGTACATGTAACCTGGAAAGGGCAGAGGCCTGTGGAAATTGAAAATCATCTTTGAAAAAGGTAAACAAGCAATGATTTAATGACCTAGTAACATGTCTCAGCAATGGATTCGGTAAAATGCTTTTGTATTTTAACTCGTGATTCTGGATCTGTACTGTGTATTGATAAAAAGAGTAACAGAGCCCAAATATCCCTGGACGTTCTGATTAAAAACAAAGTCTTCCCCACTTCTAAGAGTGGTGTATTTTTAAAATCTAACAAAAGACACACCACAGACCTGCCCACCTAGGCTACCAGTCTAGGTACTAATTTTCCAGTCCTTAATAGCATCTTTCTTTAAAAAAAACACTAGAAAGAGTTTAAATCAGAGAAATTACCCCGCTAGCTATCTAACAAGCTATCCAGACTTCTTAGGTCAAACTCACTGGCTTGTTTCTGAACTCCCAAGAGTTCCTTCTTGGCAAGGTCAGCAGGTTGTACAGCCTTTGTTGGATTAATTGACAGGGTAAGAAGGAAGATCACAGGTAAAGTAACCTCACTTGTTTAACCTCTGCAGTAGCTACGGGGGAATAGATGCTCTTTGCATGCCCGCCTTGGAGCAGGATGTTGTCAGTAAAAGGCAATGACTGCTAACATGCTTACAGAGAAGCTACTGCAATGTAGGGGGTCAGGAAGCCCTCTGAAGCTCTCAACATGGAGTTTCCTACACATTCTTTGGTCAGAGGGGGTCTCACTATAAGAAATGGAGAATTAGGCCCACAAGTTTCTTGTTGGATCTTCTGAGGCACAAAGTCATCTGTGTAGAGGACCTATGACTTTGCATTAGTCCTTGGCTCCGATTGGCTCCCTGTTAACATGACTAATAGGGGCTACCTCAACAGCCACTGCTCCTGGAACCCCTCTTACTTCATAGGAGAGGAGAAAGTTAATGCTGGCTGCATGAACCTTATTAGCACCAACCTACCCATTAAAATTCCATGACGATGCAGGGGCTACTTCTGCAGCCATCCCTGCAGCTTGTCTTCTGTCCATACAAAGAGTCAACTTTGATGGGGCTTCTGATGAGTCAAGAGAAGTGTGGGTAGGATGCTATGTGAGTGTCCATCTTTTAGTCTTCTGAGTGCAAGATCTGCTAGAACCCTGTACCTGTCACTGTGGAAATGGAGGATCCAGTCTGCACTAGTATCTCTTCTCCAAAAAGCATATGTCTACACTGCACGCTTCTTTCAGTGGGATCTGAAGTACACACACCTTATGGGTATGAATAGCAGTGTAAATGGTGAGGCACACCTTAGGTAAGTATAGTACAGACATACCTGAAGGATGTGGGCAGATATTAGCATATATACCCTATAACGCTCTCTGTTTGCCCAAGCTGTGGCTCTAATCTACACTGCTTTTTTAGCATTGTATCCTTCTGCCTCTCTTCTGCTGGAGCCTTTCCCCACAGGAAAAGACTCCCCCTGCCCCAGTGAGGATAGGCTTTGACAGAGGGAAGGTAGCAGGGAAAGGCTTTGCCAGCTCCTCACTGCCAAAGCCTTTCCCTTCCATGGGGAAAGGCTTTGGCAGTGGGGACTCTAAGCTGTTTGAGCCTTTCCTCACCACGTGAAAGTCTCTGGCTATGGGGAGCTGCTGAAGCCTTTCCCTTCTGTGTCCTCTCTCCCAGAGACTTTCACTGACACATGTAGCTACAGATCGCAGCATGGATGCAGGCTGCTTTTCACTGTGGCATGTAGTTAAAGGTACTCTACATGTTACCACCAGTGCAAAATATGTAGACACATCTGAGCTAGCTTTGATAGATCAGATATGTCTACATGTGCAGCAATCATACCTACTAATTACAGTGTAGACATAACCTAAGTCTAGGCTTCACACAATAAGGTGAGGTTAAAAAAAAGAAGCTGGAAGAAGGGAGGATGAAAGTAACAACAACATAATCATGCAGTTGCCTTGGTCATTGAAGCTACTTTCTTTGTTTTGTTTGTTTTATTTCAAAGAAGGGCACACTAAGTTTTAAGTAAAGCTGCCTGAATTTTAATTGGAGACAAATTGTCTGAATTTAGCGCTTATTTGTTCACAATCTTATCCTCCGTTCTGCATACTTTTTTCATAAATAGCCACTATGTAGCTTATGTATAGCTTGGACAGTTCATGGGCTACTTATGAGCGCATCACCTTGAGCATTTATTATTTGATCTGGCTAATTGGTCACATAAATCATGTTGTATTGTTTCCACTCTTTAATCAGATGAAAAAACTTTTAAAATAGGAGGATAACAAATATTAAATGCTAAAGAGGGACTAGCAAATAGGAATAATTTTCATTTGCATGACAAATAGCTATTTCCCAGGTGTACTGAAAACCATCTGTGAGAATATTCATCAGTAGCGAAAAAGAGGAGGTATGAACATGGTTGAAGTAAACAGCCATTTTGAATTCAAAGAAATGTTTTCAAACTTTTTTTTGACAATATTTGACCAGCTCGGTTTTGTTGAAGTGTGTTTTAGGAGAGGCTTGAAGGATGAGTAAAGGCATAAAGTAAAACTAAGCAGTAAAGCTAATCAAAAGCTAAGTATAACAAAAATCAAGGCTATTTAACCAGATTGTTATTCATCTAACTGTTTAAGCATGAATTCCCTCAAGAGCATTCAGAATAAAAGACATCTCTGAAAATTGTGTCTAAAGGATTTAAAAGCTCTTAGTCTAAAAATGTTTATTTAAATGTTCTAAATACCCCATTTATGCAAACTTGAGTTTATCTGTCCCAGACCAGTTTTTATGTCAGTTGTGAAGCATGACCAAAATGTTTCCAGCCATCTTTAGAAGATTAGACCAAGTTCCGGGCTACTATTTGGCTTTGATTTTCTTTTATTCCCTTGATATTATTTCAAACAAGAGGCAAGCATAGTGACCCCACTGAGGCTGCTCTCACGGCCATGCTATGACCTGTGCTGCAGGTAGTCCATATAGGTGAGTAAGCAGATGCATAGGCCAATCCACAATCTTGCCCTGAAGTTTTTCTCATTAGTGGACAGTTTTCATTGACTTCTCTTAGAGACATAAGTGTACATTCAAGGTTAGCAACTGGCCCTTAGCTTGCACATTAGGAGTATGATCAAAAGAAGTAACAGATACAGATGTATAATCAGTATTAGCTTTCTTAGATGCCAATTATTTATTATATGTAGGTTATCAGTCATAAGTGGTAGGCATGAGCTCTTCTAGTGAGTGCTATAGTAGCTAAATGTCACAATCTAGTCCTGAGCTAGCATGCCGAGTTCAAGCTCTCTTTTTTCATTTTCCATAATTTAAACACAGGGCCAAGTGCTGTATGTTTACAATGAGTTATATTTAAAATGTTTGCAGTGAAGTAGGAGGGGCTACTTACAAGAATAAAGGTTGCAAGATACCACCAAGGACCGGGAGATTAGACTATGAACTGTAAGGGCCCTACAAAACCATCTTTTTTCCAACTCTGGGAACAGGGTAGTCTGAGGGTGCGAGAGGTCAGTAGGTCTTTAATTATGTGTCTGTAACCTTCTACACTGCATTCCAATTGATGAGATGGCACCCAGCGCATAAGAGCCTTTAAAGACTTTTATTAATTTAAAGAAATAAAATTAAATAAAGGTGGAAAAGAGGTTGTAGACACAAAAGAAAATCTGAGAATTCTTCATTAGGCATGTGTGGAAAGAAAAGGCTTGTAAGGGTTATTGGCCCAGTCCTCCATACCCTTACTGTCGATGGGACTATTATTATGAGTAACACTTTCAAGATCAGGCTTTAATAGGGTCGCCTATCATATAAATTAATATGTTTCTGTAGTACGTGTTGCATTTCAAAAACCTGTAAAGCATGTCACTCCTCTGTTGGTTTATTATAATGAAAATCTGTTTTAACCATTTCATCTGAAGACACACAGCTTTAATGTATTTATGGTAAGACAATGTGCTTGTATTTCATTTATGGCATTTTACTGTACTGTTGAAAATAAGCGGGGCTTTAAATAATACCTCGATTATTTCTTTTTATCTCCACAATAAGTCTGCACAAACATCAAAGTGTCTCTGTTTGCCCTGAGCCTGTGCTGAAACAGTCTTCAAGATCTGTTCCCTTACAGCATACAGTTAAGTTCCAGAGATCTTGCTCAAAACATCCTGATTTCAAGCTAGTGGAATATATTTGCTTTACTGCTTAAAGTCCTTCCTTTGGGCTCTATTTAGTAGTCTTGAGTTTGTATTACTGAACATAGGAGGATTTGGACACCTATTGGTAATCTGAATATTTTACAGATCTGACTTGCCTCCGAGCAAGTTTGAGTTGTTTACTGTGGTGCCATTGTTGTAAGGATTACATTTACAGACACTACCCATGCAATAATTGATAGTAGAAATGTTGGTTAGTAACAGCAGGTTAATATCCGCAACAAAAAGAAATAGACACTTTGATGAATATGAGGTGTAATACGATTAATTTAATTAAAATTGTTTATGCTCATCAGAAATGTATCCATGATAGTCAGCCACTGGGAAGTTCTCCTTTCTGGCACACTCTCAAACAGCCCACATCTCCTTCCATTTTGGGAAATGACCTGGATCCACCTAACTTTGATGATCTTCCATTGGGATTACAGAGACCCTCCTTGTTCATCTCTGGAATACCAGCCCCTGGAGTTGAGCGGCGGTGACTTTGATAATTCCATCTCAGGTTTCATATCAATCCTGTGGACTAAGTGAGCACTTCTTGTACTGTTGAACTGGTTTTCTGTGTATATTGGATCATCAAAACAAGGGGGTTATTTTAGATAATAATACCTAGCCCTGAGATAGCACTTTTCATCTGTGGATCTCAAAGCACTTTACAAAGGAGGTCAGCATCATTATCCCTATTTTACAGATGGGAAAACTGAGGTACAGAGCAATGATGCAACTTGCCCAAGGTCTACTAGAAGGTAGTGGCACAGCCAGAAGTAGAACCCAGGTCTCCTGTGTCTATGTCCACAGCCATTTCAAGTAGGTCACACTGCCTCCCTTATGCAATATAGAGCTAATACAGGCATTGTAAAACTTATCTGGTTTATAGTCTTGGAATAGGAATTAAGATGGGAGACTTTGAAAGGCACCAAAAATGTTTATCTCATTGGTATGATATAATCGAATTTGTTAACCACAGTGCCCAGCCAGTCTGTTCAGATAGGCCTTTATCTTTCTGTGCTGGATGTTTTGTTTTGGGGATTGCCCAATCCATTACCAAAGCAATCTTGTACAATTGCTTACAGGAGTAATAAAACACGGAGTCATAAGCATAACAGGCCAGATTTTTTAAGATATTTAGGTGCCTAAAGTTGTAGATAGGCAACTGTTGGGATTTTTCAAAAAACCTAAACAGCTAAGCCTCAATCTACATCCTAAGGCCCCTAAAAACCTTTGAAAATCTGGCGTCTTCTGCTTATGAATATGTGTTTTTATGACTCCGTTAAGCAATTGTACAATCAGAGTTTTCTTTTTGCGGCCAATTCCTGACAGCATAGTATTAAATTTTGTATAAATATACTTTTCTAGTGTCAGTGCACCTGGAGGTTTAGCAACAGATGCATACTTTTTATCCTTCAAATGGTAGTCAAACTATACTGTAACTGTAAGAGGTCTGATCAAAACAGAGCTTGTATGTACAAAGCAAGAGAGAGATCAAGGGTGAGATTTTCAAAGCCTCATAGAGTATTTGAATGCCAGATTCCCATTAAAATTAATTAAAATTAATTTTAATAGGAATTAAGTATCCAAATTCCCTAGGCATCTTTGAACATTTTACATTAAAAGTAAATAAAATTAACACAATTTCTGATTAAAGGGCTCACATTATTTGCCCATGCTTGGCATAAAAATAATTTTAAAGATTGCAGCTACAAATAGTGGACAAGAAAGAGGTCTTGGAGTCATGGACAATTCTCTGACAAAATCGACTCACTATGCAGTGGCAGTCAAAAAAGCTAACAGAATGTTGGGACTCATTAGGAAAGGGATAGATAATAAGACAGAAAATATCATATTGCCTCTATATAAATCTATGGTATGCCCACATCTTGAATACTGCATGCAGATCTGCTCATCCCATCGCAAAAATATATATATTGGAACTGGAAAAGGTTCCAAGGAAGGTAGAACAAATGCTTAGATGTATGGAACAGCTTCCATATGAGGGGAGATTAATAAGACTGGGATTTTTCAGCTTGGAAAAGCAATGATAATGGGGGGATATAAGAAAATCTTTAAAATCAAGACAGACATGGAGCAAGTAAATAAAGAAATGTTATTTATTTCTTCTCATAACACAAGAACTTGGGGTCACCAAATAAAATTAATAGACAGCAGGTTTAAAACAGACAAAAGAAAGTATTTCTTCACACAATGCACAGTCAACCTGTGGAACAATTTCCCAGAGGATGTTGCGAAGGCCAAGACTATAACAGCATTCAGAAAGAAAAGACAGTTACTCACCTTTTTAACTGTTGTTCTTCGAGATGTGTTGCTCATATCCATTCCAGTTAGGTGTGAGCGCGCCGCGTGCACGTTCGTCAAAGAAACTTTTACGCTGGCAACACTTGGCAGGTCGGCTGGGCGCCCCCTGGAGTGGCGCCGTTATGGCATCGGATATATAGCCCAGCTGACCTGGCCATCCTCCAGTTCCTTCTTGCCGGCTACTCCGAGACAGTGGGGAAGGAGGGTGGGTTTTGGAATGGTTATGAGCAACACATCTCGAAGAACAACAGTACAAAGGTGAGTACACGTCTTTTTCTTCTTCGAGTTTGGGGGGGATTTTAGCTCCCCATATCATTCCAGTAATGGTGATTCCCAAGCCTTACCTAGGCGGAGGGGTCGGAGGAGATGTGGCAGCATGCAGAATCCGCTGCACCAAAGGCTTGCATCATCTCTAGACCTTTGGACCAGAGCATAGTTGCGAGGCCAAAGGTGTAGACCGATGACCAGCGTCGCGGTGCGCGGCATATCTCCTGAATAGGCACATGGGCAGGAAAGTGGCTGATGAAGCTTGAGCTCTTGGTTGAATGCGCAGTAAGAATAGCCCGAAGGGACATGACCAGGTCATAGCATGTGCGTATGCATGCTGTTACCCAAGAGGAGATCCTCTGGGAGGAGACTGGGTAGACCTTTATATCCTTCCACGACTGCCATGAACAGCTGGGGGAGACTTCCGGAAGGACTTCGTCCACTTCGATACAAAAAAGCGAGCACCCTGCGGAGCATCTAAGGAGTGTAACTGCTGCTCCCATCGAGAAGAGTGAGGCTTCGGGAAAGAAGACTGGGAGGAAGATTTCTGGTAGGTATGGAAGCCGACACTACACGTTAGAGAGGAACAGCCGTATGAGTCGCCAACTGCCAGCCTTGTCCTTGTGAAGACAATATACTCGGCGGGTCCACTAGATACGTGAGCGCTCAAAAGTTCGCAGACCCTTCTGGCCCGATGTAATGGCCACAGGAAGGACTGTTTTCCACGACAGTACAGGAGCAAGCAAATTGCCAGTGGCTCAAAAGGCGGATGCATTAGTCTGTTTAGACTAAGTTGAGATCCCCAGATAGGGCATAGGGCATCATACTGGAGGGTAGAGGTGTTCTAGGCCCTTAATGAATCAGTGACCAGGGGGTGGAAAACACGGAGTGGGCCACTCTCTCCTGAATGGAAAGTGGAGATAGCGCCAAGTGCACCTTCAGAGAGGGGATGTCGCCAGGCCCTGCTGCTTAAGATACCAGAGGTAGTCTAGGACCGGTGAAATCGAGGCCTCCGAGGGAGTAGCGTCCTGCGTGCACAACCAGCAAAGAGAAGCGTTTCAACTTTGCCAGTACGTGGATCGAGTGGAAGGCGTTCTGCTACTGAGAGAGAATATGCTGTACCGGAGCGGAACAGCATAACTCCACTGTGTTTTAGGGCCATGCACGGAGCCACGCCGTGAGGTGAAGGCTTGCAGGTCTGGGTGGCGAAGCCTGCCGTGGTCCTGCGTGATGAGGATCTGGAAGGAGTGGGGGAGGGAGACTGGACTGGCCATGGACAGGTTGAGCAGGTGTTGGTCCAGTGCTGTCCTGGGCCATGCAGGCACATCAGGATCAGATGTGCTCTGTCCCTGCGTAAGTTTTATCAGAACAATTGTTGAATCCAGAGGGAAGCGATGGAAGGCATAATAGCAGGGGGCTCCACGACAGGAGTATTGCGTCCGTGATCGATCCCGATGAGAGACCCTGAAAGGAGCAAGAACTCCTGGCACTTCCTGTTCGAGCGAGGCGAACAGGTCTATGAGGGGAAACCCCCAACCTCTGAAAGATCGAATGGATGATGTCTGGTCTTATCGACCATTCGTGACCAAGAGAGGATCGGCTGCAGCCGATTCCGCCAGAGCGCTTCCGAACCCCGGGAGAAAGGACGCCACCAGGTCTAATCGAGGTGGGCTAATACAGAAGTCCCACAGTCGACATGGCCTCTTGACACAGGGGAGAAGAGTGAGTCCCCCCGTTTGTTGACATAATACATGGCCGTTGTGTTTGTCTGTAAACACAGAGACACAACGGCTGTGGAAGCTGTTGTTGGAACGCTGACACGTGAGGCGGACTGCTCTCAACTCACTCTGGACGTTTATGTGGAGCGTCAGCTCCTGCGGCGACCACTCAAGGCCCTGGTGCGAAGGTGACCTAGGTGAGCCCCCAACCGGGGATGATGCATCCGTTGAGGACAGCGAAGGCGGCGGTGGATGGAACGGTATCCCTGCACATACCAGGTGAGGGAGTTAGCCAACCAATCGAGAGGGCATAGGGTGCTCGGGGAACTGTCAGTAGGACGTCTATAGGGTCCCTGCCGGGCGGTAGACTGAATTGAGGCCACGTTGAAAGGGCGCAGGCGGAGCCCTGGCATATTTGGTCACATAAGTACATGCGCCATATGTCCCAGTAGGCTGAGACACGTGCAAGCCGAGGTGGTTGGGGAGGTCTGCAACCTCGAATGATCGACACAATGTCTGGAAGTGGGGCTTGAGGAGGTAAGCCCTGGCTTGAGTGGAGTCCAGCGTCGCCCCTATGAAGTCAGCCTTTGTGTGGGGACCAGAGTGGACTTCTCGGCATTGAGGAGCAGCCCCAGCCGGGAGAATAGGTCATCATGATCTGAATGCCGACATGCTGTTGGACCTGAGTCTGGGAGGCTCCCCTGATGAGCCAGTCGTCCAGATACGGCAAATACATGTATTTGTTTGCCGGCAGAGGTGGCGCGGCGACGACGGCCATGCCACTTCGTGAATAACCCTGGGCCGTGGAGAGGCTGAAGGGAGGACCGTAATTGGAAGTGCTGGTGGTTGACCACAAAGCGAGATGCCTCCTGTGTGGAGGAAAGATGGCAATGTGGAAGTATGTGTCCTTTCATCGTCGAGGAACGGCATACCAGTCTCCAGGATCCAGGATGGATAATAGTCCCTAGGGAGACCATACGGAACTTCAACTTGACCATCCACATTGTTTGAGGCCTCACAGGTCGGATAGGCCTGAGGCCTCCCTTGGACTTGGGAATCAGAAAGTAGCGGGAATAAAACCCCTTCCCCCTCTCGTCTGATGGTACCTCCTCTATAGCTCCTGCGGCGAGGAGAGACTGCACCTCTTGTAAGAGGACTTGCTCGTGAGAGGGGTCCCTGAAGAGGGACTGGGATGAGGGGTGGGAAGGCGGGGATGAAGCAAATTGGAGGTGGTATCCTTGCTTCACCATGCGTAGAACCCAGAGATCTGAGGTCAGTTGGGACCACGCTGGGAGGAAGTAGGACAGATGGTTGGAGAAGGGAGGGGAAGTATCCTGTCTTGAGACTGGTACACCGTCCTTGGGTGCACCTTCAAAAGTTGGACTTAGGCCCCGGGGGTGCTTTTGGGGGCCTGTGGTTTTGACCCCCTTGGGGTCCGGACTGGCGTCTACGGCCACCCCGCCCACGCCTCCTACTGAAGTCCTCCCTGTGCCAAGGTGTAAAGTACAGGCGGTGGGGTTGAGGTCTGAAGGGTCTACATTGGGTCACGGGGGTATGCATGCCCAACGAGCGCATGATGACCCTGTTGTCCTTCAAACTCTGCTACTTGGGGTTAGTCTTCTCTGAAAACAAACCCTTGCCATCAAAGGGTAAATCCTGGATGGTATGTTGGAGCTCGGGTGGCAGGTTGGAGACCTGGAGCCAGGAGATACGCCTCATGGTAATACCGGAGGCCAGAGTTCTGGCTGCCGAGTCGGCCGCATCGAGGGAGGCTTGAAGAGAGGTTCTGGCCACCTTCTTCCCTTCCTCCAGGAAGGTGGCAAATTCCTGGCGTGAATCCGGGGGCAGTAGTTCAGTGAACCTACCCACCTCCTCCCAGGTGTTATAGCTGTAACGGCTCAAGAGAGTCTGCTGGTTGGCCACCTGGAGCTGCAGGGCCCCCGCTGAATACACCTTACAGCTGAGGAGGTCCATCCACCTAGCCTCCTTGGATTTTGGGGCTGGTGCCTGCTGGCCATGGCGTTCCCTTTCGTTGACCGACTGGACAACTAATGAGGAGGGAGGAGGGTGGGTCATCTGCCCCTCCGTCCCAGCTGGAGGGGGACGGGTAATGGTGGCCTCTGGTGCCCGATGTTCTGAGGCAGCAGAGCAGGTCTGGACTAAAGGAGCACCTTGGGCTTGATGGTATGC
This sequence comes from Chelonoidis abingdonii, assembly GCF_003597395.2. Classification (NCBI taxonomy): domain Eukaryota; kingdom Metazoa; phylum Chordata; order Testudines; family Testudinidae; genus Chelonoidis; species Chelonoidis abingdonii. The sequence continues at coordinate 47,457,896 of NC_133769.1, read as the reverse complement.
CCAGGGTGTCCAAAAGGACCACTGTTGAGGTCCCATGTCCTGAGACCAGACGTCCTGGAAGACCCCCATAGGCACCTCTGTATCACGGTCCTGGTCATAATAAATGTCTGTGTGGGAGGACACCAACATCTGCCTGGATGGCTGTGGTGGAGCAGAGAAACCTGGAGCAGAAGTCCCGATGGACCTTGCTCCCCTCTTTAGCGGGGACCGGTGCTGGTATTCAGAGCGGTACCGAGATCGAGACCGGGACCTGCGACCAGACCGGTGCCGGGAAGTCTACCGGGATCTCGAGTCCCTGCGGCATGATTGGCTCCGGGAGGTATGGTGCCTGGGTCGGTGCTGGGAACCAGAGCGGTGCCGCGAATATCGAGGTGGAGAACGAGAGTCCAATTGGTGCCGCAAGTCCGACCAGTGCCGTGTAGAGGAACTGTGCCGGGACTGCGAGCGGCCTCTAGAGCGGGAGCGTTGTCTTGACCAGGAGCGCCTGTGGGACCGCGACCTTGAGCGGTGCCGGTCCGCTGAGCCGACAGACGGCGGTCTGGTCAGGGTCGGCTTGCCCATAGATTGGAATACCCGCGCCGGCGGTGCCGGGGGTAGAGGCAGTACCGCGTCAGTGATGGCAATCAAGTCCCTTGCCACCGAAAATGCCTCTGGTGTAGACGGCATAGTGAGCTCTACCATGGCGGGTGCCAGGGAGCTATCAGGCACCGGACTCGACGGCCCTCACGGGGTCAGAATCGATGGTGCCGGTTTAGGCGGTGCCATGGCAGGTATCGGTGCCGGGCGGTCCGATTTAGGCCCAGTCTCTGGCTGCTACGTGGGTGTTGCCGAAGCAGCAGGTGTCTTAGCCTTCTTCGACCTCGGGGAGAGGGAGCGGCGTGGAGTCGATTTCGGTGCCGTCAGTCGCAGGTGCCGGGAGTCCTTAGGCATACCAATGCGGTCTGGTGCCATGGGGGTGCCTCTGCTCACCGGCTGACTCGTGCTCGGTGCCAAAGGTGAAGGTGTCAAGGCCGCTTCCATGAGAAGCTGTTTTAATCTGATGTCCCGCTCCTTCTTAGTTCGCGGCTTGAAAGCCTTGCAAATTGAGCACTTAGCAGTTAAGTGCGATTCCCTGAGGCACTTCAAACGGGAGTCGTGGAGGTCTCCTGTTGGCATCGGCCTGTGACAGGCCAAGCACGGTTTGAAACCCGGTGAGCCGGGCATGAGCTCCGGCACCGGGTGCGGGGAAGGGGCTACTCCCCGAACCCCGCTAACAAGTATTAACGAACAAACTATTAAATTATGAACTTACAACTAAATCTAACTATATATAAATACAAGAACAACAACTATGTATACGATAACGAGAAAAAACTACGAGTAGCTAGGGAAGGTGGAGGTCAGCTAAGCCGCACTCCACTGTTCCAACGACCGACACGGGCAGTAAGAAGGAACTGGAGGATGGCCGGGTTGGCTGGGTTATATATCCGGTGCCATAATGGCGCCACTCTAGGGGGCGTCCAGCCGACCCGCCGAGTGTTGCTAGGGTAAAAGTTTCTCCAACGAACGTGCACGCGGTGCGCTCACACCTAACTGGAATGGATATGAGCAATCACTGGAAGAAGAACTAGATAAATTCATGGAGGTTAGGTCCATCAATGGCTATTAGCCAGGATGGACAGGGATGCAAAACCATGCTCTGAAGTGTCCCTAGCCTCTGTTTGCCAGAAGCTGGTAATGGGCCAGATGGGATAGATCACTTTATGATTACCTGTTCTGTTCATTCCCTCTGAAGCACCAGGTGTTGGCCAGTGTCAGAAGACAGGATACTGGGCTAGATGGACCATTGGTGTGACCCAATATGGCCATTCTTATGTTCTTATGACAATCCACATAATACAATACACATAATAGACAATTGTTCATAATAGCAAATATTTTATTTTCTGAACTTTGTAAAGATGCACACTAAATTAAGCTAGTTAACAGGATTAAGAATGGATTTTAACACCTACTTTAATAAATGTAAGAGTATGTATTGCAGACTTTATTTTTCAGAATAGATTTTCCAAATATTCAAGTCCTTTCCATTTTCCTAAAATCAGCTTTACAGAGGACCTTAAAAAACATTATTAGTGTGATTTACTAGGATGCTGGGTTTTTTTTCTTTTTATCTATCAGCCAGTTTAGAACAATGTGGTTATGACTTTACAGTATAACAACAATAAATGTCAATTTGCATGTTGAGATTTTGCACAGTAGAAGCCATGATGCAGACACTTTCACTTCAGAGAAGACCCATAATATTAGGTTAAAAGAATGCAATTAATTTTCCTTCTTTTCTATCAGCTAGCATCCTAAAAATAGAATTCTGTTGTGATATTTGCTGCCCTAACATAACTATTTTGTCATTGGTCTGTTTGTGTTTTTATTGCAGTGTGAATGATGAGAATAAGGCATCACTCTAAAAGCCTAAATGAAGATCAATGAGACATAAGCTTCTAAATCATTTAGGCTTTTTTAACAGTTTTATCCCTGGTGCTTCTTCTGAAAATTTTACCCCCCAAAGTTTACATCTTATGTATTCTGTGATAGAGCTAAAGCGCCATACTGCATTGACCTTTCCAATATGATATATTGATTAGCTAGACTTTTTGTTCCTCTGAGAGTTTACTGTCTTCCTGGTCTATGAGCAAAAGGGCAAAATGATCAGTCAATCAAGTTCCCAAATCTTAGTGGTGTTAGTTCCTAGTAAAATGTCAGTGGAAGATTAACTGCATTTGGCATTCATTTACTGAAAACAAAGAATATTTGTGTAGAATGTAAATTAGAGATTCCACTCCCTGTAAAGATTTCTTTAAAATCTTTGTTCTTTGTTTCCCCATTTACTTTCATTCCATCAGTACCTCTGCAGACTCTTCACCTTGCATTTTTGCTGATGATTCAAAATTTCATCCTATGATTTTCAGTCACAATATTTCAATGTTAAATAAGGGAGACTCTATTATCTCACATCTTCAGCAGCAGCCCTGGTTCTCAACACTTTTCAAGTAGTAATAGCTGTTTCTATCATCTTACAAATTGTAATGTCTTACAGTCCATGAAGAAAAAGTATTTCAAAAATGTGCACCAATGCAAAGGTCTTTGATTTTCTGTGAACAATTGTCTTTGTTTTAGCTAGACCTCCTTAACTTATTAATAATAATGCAAAAAGAGAGAATAAAAGCATCTTCAGGATTATTTTATTCTCTGAATCTGTATATCATTATAGTGTCTTAAATGGTTAGTATCCACTTCACTGCCATTGGAGGTCATAATTATCAAATATTCAAGACCTTATTCTATTGTGCTTAGTTTCTGTCTTACTTATCATCCTCATCAAGAACTGTGTGAGAGGGTAAACAGTACTTTAATGAGTAATACCAAGGTCTAGATTGTGAGTAAAGTATTGAAAGGTCCTACTGGCTTTCAATTACTTAGCTGCCTAAGTCACACAGGCAATTTTGACAATTTTACCCTAAGTCTAATTTAAAGTCAATGGGATTTAAACTCGTAGGTGCTTAAATTCTGTCCTTTTCTCTTCTATAAAGGTTCTTATACCATGTTCATCATCATAGTAGCTCAACACCTTCCAGTGGTTCATTAAGTGACATGACTACAAATCTGTCACTTGATGAGGGAACAACCAACCTCTCTCCTAGAGCAGTGGAGTGGAGTGGAATATCTTCTTATGGTAGGTGATGGTTGTTTTTGAATATTCATGTTGCTATATATTTAGCAAGGCAGGTCAAGAAAATGTGGAAGACGATGAGGATTGTGCTAGTCCTTAGTTCCTGGGGAGTTCATTCCATAGTCTTGGGTGGTCCCTATGGAAGTTCTGTCTCCCATGCAGACAAGTTTTACCCTTATTGTAGAGTTCCATTATGATAGAGGAGTGAAGTTGTCTATCCTTAAAGGGGCCCAGATATACTGGGCCCCTTGGAGCACCTTGTAGATAAGGACTAAGACCTTGACCTTGATTCGGTGTTCTATGGGAAGCCAATGTAGAGAGCTGAATACTGATCTGGTGTGTTCACAGTAGTCAATGTCACTGATGAGATGTGCTATAGGGTTCTGTATGAACTGGAGTTCCCCAGCTGCTGAAGACTTCATGTGCAGTTATATTGCATTGCAGTCCAGCTGTGAGGTACAGGTACTGCTACATGAGAGCGGTGTCCGCAAGAAATCTAAGAGCACTTCTAATTTAAAATCTGAATTAACCAGTTGTGGGTATGTACCTTCAGCAAAGGAGACCAACCAATGGCTGCAAATTATTTTGCCCACCAGCATCCCTTCTTTCTTACTTGGGTTCAACTTCAACCAGCTGCTCTTCATCCAGGAGCTGATTTCGTCCAAGCATTGGGACATCCTTGTGTTAATGTCATGATTGTACGTGGTGAAGGAGAATTAGAGCTGTGTGTCTTCGTCAGTTTTCTGGCACTTGGCACCGTATTAGCTGAGCAGTTCACCTAGTGACTGCATGTAGTTGTTAAAAAGGACTGAAGATAGAATTGATCCTTCTGGGACATCACAAGTGAGGGGTCTAGTGGCGGAGGTGCAGTTTCCCATTGCTACCCATTGTGTGTGTCCTTCCAGGATGGGCTTAAATCATTTTAGCACATTATCCTGGACCTCTGCCACCTCTCTAAGGTGAGACAGCAGCATCTCAGGCACTTTTGAAAATTTCACTCTGCATCTCTTAATTCAGCCTCTGCACTAGGGGCAGTGCAGAGCCATATCAACTCGGAGGCTGATGAGGGAAGCCTGCCCTATGTCCAGTGTACCTAGTCTACTTCATGGTTTTGGTTCAGAAGAGGGCCAATGTCATGACCCCACCGCTTGTATATCCCTTTTTGGATGATTTCCTCCCCAGAGAAGGGACTGTGATTGACTGTGGCAATTACATGGTGTGTGTTCCTGGCCCTCATGTAAGTATGATCTGGCCTAAATTTGCAACGGTTGCAAGTGACAGTTCAGAAAGAAAGAAATGGCAGTAGAGACTTGGGATTGGGCAGAGCTGTTCAAGGCCTTAAAATATTAAGACAAGAAGCTTGGATTTGGTGACCAAAGTGAGAAGAAATAAGTTAAAGGATTCAAAGGAATCGTGTTCAGATCTATATTTTATAGATCTGATAATATTTGGAAGATACTCAGATACCACTATGACAAATATTGTATAAATGTTTGCAGTGTTGTTGCACCCATATTGGTTCCAGGATATTTGAGAGACAGGGTGGGTGAGGTAATATCTTTTGTTAGACCAGCTTCTGCTGGGGAGAGAGACAAGCTCTCGAGCTTACAGAGCGCTCTTGTGATCTGAACAAGCTTGTCTCTCTCTGCAACAGAAGTTGGTCCAATAAAGGATATTACCTCACCCATCTTGTCTCTACTATATAAATGCACAGACTGGCTGGTTGGAGAAGATCCCATCAGAGCAATGAGAGAGGAAGATTACAATAAAAAAGGCAAGTCTTCATCTATATTTTGCATCCGACAAAGTGGGTATTCACCCACGAAAGCTCATGCTCCAGAAAGTCTGTTAGTTTATAAGGTGCCACAGGATTCTTTGCTGCTTTTACAGATCCAGACTAAGACGGCTACCCCTCTGATACTATCTATATTTTAGAGTAATGAGGTGAATTTGGCCAAGTTATAAGACTTTGAAAAGTCTCAGATTGCACATGCTCTGTAGAGATTTCTTAAAGTTTAGCAGCTAACATCTCCACAGATTTTGTATGCTTTGCATATGCCTTAGGCCCTCACCACTCCTAGTGCTGACCTCACTGTGCATGGGCCATTCCCACAGAGTGACTGTCATGCTCCAGCCCAGGGCAACAGGGGTGAAGATGGACTTTCCCTGTAATTGCTTCTATCAGCTGTTCTGGGATGTTGTGAAGCCAGACATTGGAACTGAGAGTAGAGAGGGTGTGTCTCTTGTATTCTTCCTGCTGATGCTCAGGCATCCTGGAGAAGAAAGAGGAAACAGCTTGTCCAAAAAGCAAACAAGTGAGGAGGGGTGGGCGGGAGGGAACAGATGGTGAGCAACAGGAGCTGTGAGGTAAGGGAGAGTCATGGGCCTGGTCCATCCTATCCCCTTTGTGGGGGAGGGGGTGTTATGGCCCTGTAGCTGAATTTGGATGTGCACCCCTGGCCTTGGGGCAATGTGGCTTAATGGCCAGTGTCAGTAGTGTTGTTCTCTCTATCAAGGCCGGGTGGCCTAATGGCAAGAGTCAACAGGATAGAGCCCCTAGAACAGCCCTTTCTTTTGGGCCTGTGCAGCCTAGTGACCAGAGTCAATAGAGCTGCCCTTTCTGTTGAGGCTGCATGGTCTTGTGGCCAGAGTCAATAGAGTAGGTGGCAGCCAGGGTAGGGGACCCAGGCCCTCCCTGTCCACCAGGTCTCAACCCAGGGCTCTGTCGATGGCGCCGTTGCCCCTCCTCTGAGTACATTAAATAGGTGATTATATTTCTAAATACTATCCACTTTTTGGCACTTCTCTTGTGTACATACTTGATGTGAAAGCTTTTCCATTACAAGAAAAGTTCATATTTTTACTATACCACAATTCCCTAGGAGAAGAAGTCACATTTTTCCAGTAATGTGCAATAAAAAGTCTTATGGCTTACAATAAAAAGAAATTAATTTGTTGCTCTGTTTAAAATGTAAATCCTTTACTGCAGTATTAAGTAAGCAGGTCAGGGGATATCTAGGAATCTGGCATTTTGTCATAAGAGGAATCTCTTTAGTAATTTCCTCCCAAACTATCAAATTTCTTGACAACACTATATATGCAGTATGTAAAATAATGAAAGAATTACGCGTAAATTCTGAAGGTGCTAAATAAATTTGCGAATGCTCCTTAATCCTCACCTCTCCTGCATGTGGCTGAACCCTCTTGGTAAAAGTCTGTAAATGACAGGCCTTTGTGACATGCTACGGAAAAAGTTGAGACCACTGTCTTTCTACAGACAGTCATTTTGCAGACTATGACCAGATACAAGATAGTCATTGTTACATTTCAAATTACAATACACCATGACAATCTATGGAGTAAGGGCTGATACATGAAAAGAAATTTGACATCCCTCCATTCTATTATTTTATATGGAGCAGGACCAGGTCCGTGATCAGAGTATGGCATATAATAATGGTCGTATACCCCACTGCATGTCTGGAAGCTTTGCAAGATGCTCTGTATCTATGAGGTAGAATGTCCCTCTGTTCTTCCTGTTGGGGAGAAGTGTTGTCACATCACCCCTAATACAGGGCTTTGCCTAAGGGCTTGACTATGCTCTGCTTTAGTCCACACTAGACACGTTTAAATTCTAGTGCACACTAGTGTGTTGCACACTAACTGGCCCATGTGGATCCTGCTGGTGCACCCTGGAAGGTCCCTAGTACTGTTTGAAATGGCACCCCTCTAGAGCAGACTAATGACCATGTAGTCAAGTCCTAAACGTTTAAGCCCTTCAGAGAAGGGATGGTCTCTTTTTTATATGTTTAGTGCCTTTGAGTGCTGCCACAATATAAATATCTACTAATAGTAAGAATCAAAAGTGGAGACATACAGTACAACTGGCTGAATTAATAAAAGATGTGTTTATATCATACTAATTATTTATTTTACTCTTTTTATTGTTTAGTTTCACCAAAAACGGTGCATTGATTATATCACTCGGATTACTGTATTAACACAGCCACCCAAAAACTACAATCTCACGTAATGCAAAAGGGTGATCTGTTTCTCTATACGCGGATGTACCTTACTGAGAAACCATCATTGCCTGTTAGAAGTATTCTAACAGAGACAGTATTGACATACATTTAGTAATCAGCAGTAGCACTTTGATCTTTACACTTATTATTTTATACAGATTATTTTTGCCATGTAACTGTACAGCAGTAAAAATGACTTTTTATCTCTCTGCCTGTGATGCCTTTATATTAAATGCTTATACAAAGCAAACAAAAGAGAAAAGATGACTGATGACCATTTGAGAAGAATGAATTTGGGCAAGTTAACAATATGCCTTTAAGATAAAACCAACAAGTGAAGTTACAAAAAAAATGACTAATCTAGTTTTTCATTTTAAATAATTGTATTGTAGGTGTAACTTCATCCTTAGGTGCAGGAAGTAGGGATGCAGGGGGTGCTGCAGCACCCCAGCTTTTATGCAGGGACCCCAGCCCCACGCCCGGGGCTCCTCTCCCCAGCGTGGGTCCTGGGGACAGGCCCTGCACCCCTCTCCCCAGCTGCTGGCTCCGCACCCTAGGCACTGCTCCTGGCCCTCTGCCCAGAACTCTACACCCTGGCCCTGCGCTCTGGCCTGGCTACCAGCCCATCTTCGCAGCCATTGGGCCCATTCCCCAATCTCACACCTGGGGCTCAGGCCCTGGCTGCCAGCCCCACTCCTAGGGAGACCAGGTGTCTGGTTTTGGACTGGAACACCCAGTCAAAAAGGGATCCTCGCGGCACGCACGGCTCCCAGGTCAGAAAGCAGCCAGCATGTCCAGCTCTCAGCCTTGGGCAGCCAGGGTAGGGGGGTTCACGTGCTGCCCCCCTCCCTGCCCACAGGGGCAGCTCCCATTGGCTGGGTCAGGGCAGGGGAGGAACTACTGTGACTCATGCTCAGCAGGCAGCTGTTGAGGGGTTGCATGATATGCACCTCTCCCACTGCTGCCCAGCCATCTTCTCCTCATGCTACTTGTGTGGCTGGGCTCAAACTGCAATGCGTGCCCTGTGGCGAACCACAGTCTGTTGCCCCATTGCCAGCACCCAGGAGTTTGTGGTATGTGTATCCCCATCTCCGAGTGCTGGGAATGGGGCTGCACCCTCATCCCCCTCACTGCATCCCTCCCTGTCCCAACCCCCCACATCCCTATCCCCTCACTGCATCCCCATCCTACCCCACACCTCCATCCTCCTCACTGCATCCCTCTCCATCCCCCCTATACCCCATCACCCTCATTGAATCCCTCCTCCATCCCATCCTGTCTTGTCCCCCACACCTACAGTCCCAGCCCTGTACCCCTTACAGCACTTTCCCACCCATCCTTGCCACCCCCATGTCCCTCACCCCCCATAGCCCTGCACCCCATCCACCTCCATACACTGCTGCACTCCCCTTATGGCCCTATACAGCCCTGTACCCCCAACATCCTCATAGACCTGTAGCCTTCTGCCTCCCCCTGCATCCCCATCCACTTCACATACCCCCCACACCACCTCCTCTCTCCTTCTCTGCTCCCTTTCACCCCCACTCTGCTCTCGTCCTTGGCCTCTTTCCCTACTCATCTTTTCCCCTCCAGCCCACCTTCCTCCCTTCCTGGCTGGATGATTTAGGCAATCCCTGATAAAGTGTATGCAAAAGTGTATCTGTGTAGGCAAGTGTGTGCATTCATACATTGTATGTGTATAAGAGACTTGTGTCTTTGTGTATGGAGGTGTGTGTATTGTCGCATGTGTGTATACCTGTGTGAATAAAATCTGCAGCTTAACTCTTTGACTTTTATTTCTTTTGCTGGCTTGTGCACAAAAAATTGACATGAAATGTGTGTATTCATTTCATAACAAGTTTTTAAAAGAGAAAGGAACCTAAAAGAAAAGTATTATTTCTCAAAAAGTGAATGTTGTTGACAATGGATCATACATTTCTCCCTACCTTTCTCTAGCTACATTATAAACTCTTTGTTGCAGACTCTTTCTTTTTATGTGTATGTCCAGCATCTACCACCCTGGTGCCCTGATCTTAGTTGGGGTCTCTAGGCACTAAACAATAATTATAATATTAAATAATGTGGAAGTATATGTGTTAGTGCATGCTAGGTGTGTTCACATGAATACATGTGTGCATCTGCATGTAGGAGTGGAAGTCAGTTTCTACAGATTTATTTATATAGGTATCTGGACAGGTGAGCATTTCTGTGGCTGTGCTCTATGGATTTGTAACTAAGAGATGGGGGAAAGCCGACAGCTGCAGAGGAGCATGTGGATCAGACAGAGACTTCTCTTACAGGACAGTCTATTGATAGAGATTCTCTAGGTTTTAGTCAGGAGGAGAGGATGGAAGAGGATAATCTAGGGGTCAGATCATACGAGAAATATTCACATAAAAAAGAATCGGACACATCAGAAAAGGGCAGACAAATAAACAATGACAATTTTTTTAAGTGCTTGTATATAAATGCTAGAAGTCTAAATAATAAGATGGGTGAATTAGAGTGCCTCATGATAAAGGAGGATATTGATATAATAGGCATCACAGAAACCTGGTGGACTGAGGACAGTCAATGGGATACAATCATTCTGGGGTACAAAATATATCGGAAGGACAGAACAGGTGAATGAAAATGTAGAAGTATGAAGTAAAAATCTTAAGTGAATCCACATGTTCCATAGAATCTCTTTGGATAGTAATTTCATGCTCTAATAAGAATATAACATTAGGGATCTATTATCGACCCCCTGACCAGGACAGTGATAGTGACGATGAAATGCTAAAGGAAATTAGAGAGGATACCAACATTAAGAACTCAGTAATAGTGGGGGATTTCAATTATCCCATATTGACTGGGAACATGTCACCTCAGGACAAAATGCAGAGCCAAAATTTCTCAATGCTTTAAATGACTGCTTCTTGGAGCAGCTGGTACGTGAACCCACAGGGGGAGAGGCAACTCTCAATTTACTCCTGAGTGGAGTGCAGGAGATGGTCCAAGAGGTAACTATAACAGGACAACTTGGAAATAGTGACCATAATATAACAACATTTAACATCCCTGTGGTGGGAAGAACACCTCAACAGACCAACACTGTGGCATTTAATTTCAGAAAGAGGACCTAAGCAAAAATGAGGATGTTACCTCAGAGGAATAAGGCAACGCTTCAAAGGAAAACTTTAGAAATGGTAAGGGAGAAATAGGAAAGGAAAGCCCCTTTTCTCAGAAGATGCAAACTCAACTCCCTCCTGTCTCTATCACCAGTGGATTTAGCCTCCCTTCTTGTGTGGTGTAAATAAAATAAAGAGGAGACAAGGTGATCTGGCACAAACAAAGATAAGTGTATTCAGGATAAAGGTACAGAAAACTGGGAGGAATAGGGGAAAATGCAAATTTAATTAATACAATGAAACAGTGACTGGCTTTGGGAGCTTAAAGCTCAGGCCCATAAACCCTCCCTTGGAAACTGGAAAACAATAAATGATGTCCCAACAGAGAAACCTTTTCCTACTGTTCAGGTGCACTGGATACCACGTACAGGTGTGATGCCCAGGACCTTCCACTTTCTGGCTGATTTAGAGCCTTTGAGGAGGAGCACTGGCGAGTCCAGACGACTCTTGGGTTTCGTCGCTGGCAAGGAGGCCCTCTGGGATGATGGACACCAGGAATGCAGGATGGCAGGAATAGTGGTGACAGGCCTCCTTTTCCTCAGTCTCACTGCGGGACCGATAGTATTCTTCACTCTTCTGCTCTGGGGCACTGTGAAGATCCGACCGTGTACGTACTGTTACTGGGGTGGACAGCCCTGCGCAGGCACTGAACAAGTCCTTATATCATTTTTGTGGCAGGAAACGTTCTGAGGAGATGGAATGCTGAGGGCTGGTTTTGGTGGGAAAAACTGGTTTTGACTGGTTTGAGCCTGTGTCTTAATGGTAAACAAGTCCACTCTCAGAGATGGAGTCCAAGGGTCAATAGCTCCTATACTCCATATTGGATCTTATTTTAAAGCCAGTGATTTACTTAACATTACTTCATAAACACCTTATTAAACAAATAATTGAACATATTAAACAGTTTATACTTCTTACACCTAACAAGGGGGTTAGTTAAACAGAAATTAAAAGGTACAGTGACTAAAGTGAAATCCCTGCAAGCTGCATGGATGCTTTCCAAAAACACCATAATAGAGGTCCAACTGGTGGGCCTTTAATGGTGGGACCCATTGCAGTTCTGATAATGTCTAGTCCTAATTCCATACATAAAATTACAATAACTTTAGTGAAGAAAAAACATGGAGCTGGTTATGAAAAATGTGAAGAGGGGAAGGAGAGAATCATGAAAACCTTTGTAAAATAAAAAAGACTATTTTGCTGCCAGCACTAGCATCCTGTAACAAATAAAACCTGAACTTAGCATCATATAGCTGTCAAAACAATAAATATGCCTGTTTGGGCCTTGCAGTGAAAATGGGCCTGTGAGAGAGGATGGGGGACAGCAAGCGATGGAGGGAGCGGGGATGGAGTGAGCGAGGGGTGAGGCAGGGGTGAGGTCTCAGGAAGGGGGTGGGGCAATGGGCAAGGCAAGGGTGTTCAGTTTTCTGAAATTAGAAAGTTGGTAAACCTACCTACTACCCGGCCGCTGGTCCTGTGCCTGGCCCCCCGCTCCCAGGACTCTGTTCCTGGGGCCCACATCTATCCCCAGCGCCAGGGCTCCACTTCTTGCCCCACACCCACCCCTAGCTGTGGCCACAACCTCAGCCCCCTTACACCTGTCCAGGTCCCCCTTTCCTGGAGCCCCTGTTCCCGGCCCCAGCCCAGGGGGTGGGGGCATGGACAAGGTAAGGAGGCTGGGTTTCAGCACCCCAACTACTAAAAATGTTCCAGCACCACTGACCTCATCAGATATAACATCAAGTAATGAAAGTGCATTTTACTTACCATGAAATCTCAATAGACCTCTCCTGAAATCCTTACAGGCATAACTCCCACTAATTTCACTGAAGTTAGCTTGAGTAAGGACTACAATATCAGCCTCAATTCATGTGTACATTTTTAATTTGTATGTTTAAAATAGGAACAAAAAGATAATCTCCCAGTAACTGGCAAATGAATTCCAGGTAATCTCAGGTTAAGAATCAAAGGTTATATGCTCTTAATTTACATTTAATATTTAATTGTTTTACAACTATAAGGTCAAGACTTTAATTCCCAGAATAGTCTCTATAAAAATATATTTCTTCCTGCTGGGCTTGGTTTTCTCTGCTTGTCTTTTTTGCCTTTAAATATCTGCTAAATTTCCTAACTGCTCCTTCTGAGAACTTGTTAACTTCTCTTGTGTGTCTTTTAGCTTCTTAACTGCATTTTTCAGTTACTCTGACATCTTTTGGCTCCCTATGTCACATCTCAGTGTCAGCTCTCCAGGTTCCACTCACTTTCATCAGTCATATTTTTAAACTGCCTATACTTTCAGTTGTAGCTCTATCCTGTGTTTCCTTTATTATAAATGCCACTGCTAACTCCACATACTTTCTGAGTTTCTGCAGTGCCAAACTCTTCCATGTCAGTGGTGGATCCCTGAAATAATCAGCCTAAATTATAAGCACCTTATGGATGTATCAGAAACAGAAATACCCTCAGTAAGCTGGACAGATGTATTTGCATACATGATATAAAAGTACATATTGGGATAGATTGTGCCTGTAGCAAGGGATAGCATTAAAAACTACAACACTTCAGGTCACGTGCCTCTAAGTCACGATTTCCTTCCTGTTTGCTCCAAGATGGTAAATATTATAGGAGTTTTATATAAAACACACACACTCACACTTACGCATGCACAGCTATGAGTATGCAGAAAATTAATATAAACAGCACCAGCTACTGACACATAAGAATATATAACATAGGTTGTAAGATTGTTGTACCAATAAAATTATTGTTGCCATGCCTTGCAAATGGCTTCTGGATTATACAGGTTGTTCCTAATAATTTGCTGCTGGGCTATACCAATAGCAAACTGATGCCAGGCCCACTGACTCAGGAGAAGATGCAGCCAATGCTCTGCCCATTCCCAGCCTCTCCCTGCACACCTGACCTATGTCCCAATTAGTTTAATCAGGGGCATTGAGGAGGTTCTTTCCCGACTGTATAGGTATGTGGCCAAAGATACAATCTAGCCCATTGTTATTAATTTAAAATATCATCAGCTCAGACTGAATTATGCCCTCCCCCCATTAACTTCAGTGTTGCCAACTCTTGTGATTTGATCATAATTCTTACAATTTTTGGTATTTTCCATAAACGCTCAGCTCTTGGAGTCAGATTATTACATGAAAATCTCACTTTCACTTAAAGTAAAAAGTAAGTTTCTAACCCTCAAGCTTGAATTTGTAACCCAAACTGACTCTAAATATACAGAAACACACAGGCAAATTAAAAGAATCTCAAATTTATTACTTTTTAAAATCTCATGAGTTTTTAAGCCAATCTCAAAATTTGAGGGGACCTGGCATGATTTTTAAATGCTTGAAGTTGGCAATACTGTAATAATTTGTCTTGAAAAGGTACAGCGCACATAGGTTTTGTTAGTTTTGCAAAGTACACATAAAAATATATTAATGATGACAGAATTTTTAAAATATGTACTTTTATTTTAAAAGATCCTGAGAACAACTCCTCAGCTATTTTTTTGATTTGTTTGTTTTGTCTTTAAACAGTTTGACAAAGGGTTTAGCTCTCCAACACAATACTGATAAACATGTTTCTCCCTCCCTTTGGAATATGAGGGTGCTTCATCATAAACCGTGTGAACAGTGAAGTTAAGCACTTGCTTTTCAATTTAATAGGATGATTTTCTCTTTGCCACTGCACAAATAGGCACAGACACAGAGGGGATTCCCCAGAACCAATGTATCAAGAAAGCATGTAGCTGTCAAGTCTCTTTTGATAATGCAGTCAAAACAAATATGAAGCTGTAATTTTTTAGCAATGGAATAATCCACATATAGAAACTCATTAAAACTCTTTAAATCTATTAATCTACTGGTGTAATGCCAATCTCATCATCATTTTGTTCCTAAAGAGAGTGGGGAGATCATTCCCCCTAAATCAACACATACAAGGGTCCCTCCTCCATGCATTGCTCTCACTACCCTGTGGAAGGAGGACAGGAGATATCCACCCTTGTCTCAGGAGCTGCCAAACATCCTTTCCAATCGGGGGGCTCTGTGTTGGACAGCAAGCAGGATGTGGGAGGGCTTTGGGTGAAATATTGTCCCCTCCCTACTCTCCTAGTAACCAGCAGGCTTGTCACAGAAAAGATATTATAATTCAAGGCTGTATTCCCATGTCTACAATGCCCTTGCACACCAGGGAACCCCCTTTCCTGATATGTTTTACAGCAGATCCTGGAATACACTCCATAGGACCACAGAGCTGGGAAGAACAAACGGGGTTTGGGGAGCTGGTGCACAGAGACAGGTCACACGGCTGGATGGCCCTACCTGTGTCAAATCCCCTAAATTAGCAGATTAGTGGGATGAACCTTCTGCTTTTTCTTGTGAGAGGGGGAATCCCATCCCCAAAAAGAAGTCTTTCAAGGAGACTGTGACTAGAACATAACAATATTTTCCTCTCCCTTGGGCCCTTCATTATATATGGGGGTTTTTAGCCAAGATTTCAAAGCACTTTACAAAAGTAGTTAAATAACAATGGTGGGAAACTGAACTATAGAGAAGTGAAGTGATTTGTCCGATGTTACACAGCAAGTGAGTGGTGAGGTAGGGAAATAGAAGCCAAATCTGTTATACCCATGTTAAAAACCCTAGACTTTTTTTAAAGATTGTTCTCTCACTATGCCAAGGACATCTTCTTGCATGTCTGCAAAGGGCCTACTGCAATCTAAATAATAACAATAATGTAAGTAACCAAATTCTCAGCCAGTAAACTCTCAGAAAACTGCATGCAACATATAAAATGCAAATGTCATACATAATATCCTGTGTGGGGAATGAAAGTTGAACTCTTCTTTTGTCCTTTCCTTTCCCTTTTATTATTGGCTGCTATTGCTGGAGCAACTAAAGCCATAAATTTGTCCTAAATCTCATCTAAACTTTCCTGAACAGAATGCAGTGAAGTGCTGAGATAGCCTCTTTTAAAAGCAGAATAAAAGTGCACCTTGTAACAGCATGTTTTATCAGACCCACCTATATTGTACAAATGCTGGCCTTAGGTGGTAAAGAATGTGCTTCTTTTTGCCTTCTTCCATCATTAATTTCCCTTGATTCTATCTACTCCCACTCTTGCACTTGGGTGTTTAAAAAAAAAAGAAATATAAAAGAAATGAAAGAAACCAGCGTATACAGCTTGCTTTCCTTATAAAAGATGAGCAGACTCCTCTTCCCATTGTTTGCTGTTGTCTATCTTCCTTCCCTGCTTCTGTGGCCTTTATCTTTATTAGTTTTGTTATTTGTCTAATTATAGCCAGGGCTGATAGCGCTGGCTATTATTACAGTTGCCTGACACTATTAGAAGCTTCTATTTTCAGTTGCTTATATCTCTGCCAAGCTTTAACCATTTAGGCTGAATTTTTACATACCACATGTCTGCCTCAGGCTTTTTTTTTTTTTTTTTTAATATTCAGTCGACATGGTTCAGTCATTTCCAAGAATGATGGGAAAATACATTGTTCTGCCCACATTAAAAAAATTATTGAGACCTTTTATTTGAACAGTTCAAGTGACCCATGCTTTGGAGCAGGGACTTGAAATTAGAGCTGAGATGTATAGTTTTTGTGTCAGAGATGTGCCTTTTGACACCCTTGTGAATGTCCACCAAAATTTGGCCAAGTGATAAGCCTTTGGAAAATTGTTCTTTACATGTGCTCATTTGAAATTTTGACTTTAACAGCTAGAATCTCCAAAGATTCCATCCTCACTGAACAGGCTTGGGCCTTTCACAGGTCCTACTAATGACCAGACTGTGCATACACCATCACCCCAGAGCAATTATAATAGTGGTTCTACTGTACTAATTTACACAGCAAACACAACCCATGTACATATGGGCCAAATCCTGCTAATTGTTAAATCAAGTGGCAGTTTCGATACTGACTTCAGTGGGAGCAAAATAGGGTTCTAAAACTGCAGTTTTTCATCAATTAGCTGTCTGCTTACTCTCGACATTGACCTTTTATTATAGGGTTGTATCAGTATTTTAATCATAAGCACAAAAATTCACTCCACACTCCTAGCATGCAAGATCTTAGCCAGGAAACTTCACTTATTGTTATGTGCAGTTTTGAAAAGAAAGTAAAGAAGAATACAACTCAATGGTGGTTTTCTATGAGTGTTTGCACTGCTTTGCTTCTTCAGGCATACTGACCCTTACTGAGGATTATAAACCTAACAAGAGATCCCATCAAAGTTCATCAATAGTCAGCCAGCCCAACCTCTCTTACTACACCGTCTCCCTCCAGAATACAAAGTAAGATCCTCCTCCACTGTTTCTACCAATGCAACAACTTTCCTCTTCCACATGTTCATTTCCCCGACAACAGTGTAACTAGCGAGTGATCTGGAGAATCTATGTATTCTAGTGCATTAGCTCAGGACATCTGAATTGAAGGAGTGATCATATATTGAAAAAAACCCACTGCTTTGTGTGACAATAAGGGATGGGATGAAACAATTAAAGCTATTTTTAACTTTTATCACTATAATTGTGCTGATCTTAACAAAATGTTGATCAATATTCAATATCTGAATGGCCATAACTATAGTATGTTGTATCAAAATCCTTTTATTTTTGTTTACAAGAACAGCAAAGATATATTCATTGTTACCCTATTACCATTATAATCACCCTATTGAGAATTATGTGGAATTTCAGAATAAATTCCTACTTTTAAACTGTAGCAGGTTTTGAAGAGGTCTTTTATTTTCTTTAAAGTACAGTTAGTATTTCTAGAAATGAGAAAAGGGTATTGTTCTGGCCTCTCAATAAAGAAACAACTGACTAAAAGAAAATATTTGGACAAATACTCCACATTTTATCTCTGAAGCAGACGACTTCTCAAAAATTGTAGACCAGTGTTATCATCTTAAGGACGTGTGTTACAAGATCCTCAGAACTTTAAAAGCAAATAATCAATAACGATTCAGCCCAAGGCATTCTCAGCTGAATACCAGCTGATACAACAGTTTCTAACTATAGCACAAGTGAAATTGTTGATTTAAAGAAATCCAGATTGGTTCTGACTAGTAATTGTCTTTTATTTCTAATTTATTAGACATTTCCAGATAATGTGTAATCAAAATTTGAAGGAATACTAAATGTCAAAAGTCTGTCTGCAAAATTATACAGCTTATCTAATAGACAGTATTGAGAGAAAAATTGCCATGTGTCTCATGATTAGATCTATACGGCTTTCATCTAGATGTCTTCCTTATTTTGAACTGTTAGTTTCTCCCTGGAGTAGTCTCATGGTTTCAGAACTACAACTATAAATAATGTATTTTAAAACTTAGAAAGTTATGTTTGTTTTAATATTCTGCTGATAAGAATTTACCATATTACTATGACATACAGTGTACTCTGAATAACTTATTTCTGCAATTTTCGTTGTTGCTATAGAAACAGATGCAGACTGCCTACTGCTTTACTATAACACAATTAGCAGTATTATGGAGTCTTTAATTGTATTCCTTAGAAACAACCACAGTCAGAGAGAAGCTATCAGTCTAGGCAGTTTTGACGTAATGCTGCAGGAAACCCTTACCAGTGATTTATTTAATTAACAGTTTCTCTGCCCTTTTCTCTACCCTCTCCTCCCACCACACACACACACAATCCATACACTGAAGGTCTATTCTACACTTAGTATGTCCTTGAAATATGTAGGTAAAAAGAAAGAAAGAAACAAAGAAAGAAAGAAAGGTCAGTTGCAAGGCTCCCCAAAAAGAAGATGAATGCACACCATTCTCTACAATGCCTTATCAGTCTGTCCCTTCCTTCTACCCTAAGTCCTCTCCCAAAGCCACAGGAGTTACTCCAGTTCAAGAGGAGAGTAAGGATTGCAGCCCTGTGGAATATCTCCAGCAGAAAGGGGGATATAGAAGGGAGAGTCTCTGTTGTTTCAGGAAGAAATCATATAAAGCTCAGCACTCTATTATGGTTTTGGTTCTACCTCAGACCAGACAGAATTACTCACTTTTTTGGCGGTGGGGGTTCCTTTTGAATGTATTGCTTCATTTGAATGCAAGTATGTGGTAATGGTAATCAGGCAAAAGCAAAGAAGTTAAAGATTTGACTGATGACCACAGAGCATCAGTGACAAGTATGGAAAGCATGGTCCTGATACAGATCCTGCCATAGCTAGGGAGTGAGAATGTGAAGAACCATCATCTAGGCAGTGCTGAAGTTGAATTAGGAGAAATGAATAATCTGGATGACTACCACATGGAGCAGCTTGCTACGGATGGTACAGATAGGAGTGCATCCTCACAGCTATAATATGGCTCACTCACTGTTTTCTAACTAATCATTACTACCTTCTATCATCTTCTGCAGACACAGATAACAATAGTGAATTGACACATATCTCACAGAACAGGAGCACTGAAAGCAAGCTCATATACTATTAGTATGTAGCTGATTGCATACAATACTCGTACACTAACACCAGAGTGACAATTGATCCCCACAGTCACAGAACCACAATTTTCATGCAAACAGCTTGCGAAAATGGTGTTCATTACTGAAGTTTGTGGCATGGTTTTAGATTCAGCATAGTAACAATAAAGAGCTACATGGTTTCTTAGAAAGCGTGTGGGATACAGTATGCAAATCAAAACATTTACCTTGGCTTTCTCCACTGGAATGGTGATATAAATTCATTTCTGTGCATTTATTTTTTTAAGAGAAAATAAAACACAGACATGAAATTATGTGAGCTATTTGCAAGGAAACAAACAAAACCTCAACATCAAAGAGATGATTGTGATCAGAATTTTATACAGGCATTATAAGAAAGAAAGAAAGAAAGAAAGAAAGAAAAGCAACCTGAGAAACTTGGATAAATGCCTTTGTTTTATTTTCCATCAGCATTGGTTGTCCACTTTATCTGAAATATCAGTGCAAGTAAACATTTATTCCATTAAAGTAAAGACAACCAATATCAGCTGGAGAGTGTACGCTTGTTTTCTCTTTTTTATGGTTCCCAAAATTGATATTGTTCTTCATGTTGGAAATATAAAGAACATCTGTTTTAAATAATATCAACTAGCCTTTGAATGTCTCAAATGGAAACAGCAGGGGGAAATGAATTTACTCTTCGACTCAGAGCAGAAAATTTAATGCAACAACTAAATGTACATATAAAACATACCTACATGCAGCACACACAAACACACACACAGCTGCAAATCTTTATTGTGCGGAAAAAACTTTACTGTGAAAACAAATAAAACCACACAGGTATAGGCAGTGGGTCACATCATTCTATATTTATCCAAAACAGGTGAGTATGTAAAAATATACTCAAAAAATTACTCTTAAATAGGAGAGTGGAATACACCCTCTTCTATCATCAAACTATAAGAAATGCATACTAGATCAGAACAATGATCCAATGTAGCCCAGTGTCCTGTCTTCTAACAGTTCCTAATGTCAGATACTTCAAAGGGAATGATCAAAACAGGGCAATCATAAAGACTTGATTGCATTGTTTAAAGATTGGGAATGCTCTGTACTGGTAAATGGCTACACTAATACCCATGCTATAAAGCCCTTCGTTTATAGTTTGTGGAGACCCCAAAAAGTACACATTGACCCCTAACCAGAACCATCAGTTCCAGTCTTAGAGACCCCTCTTGTAGCAAATTAATCACTGAGATAAGAAGCCCTCTTTTTTTACTGGTTAGACCAGTGGTGGGCACCTTGCAGCCCACATGCAGCCCATCAGAGTAATCTGAATGCAGGCCGCGAGACATTTTGCTGATATTGACCGTCCGTAGGCACAGACTTCCACAGTTCCCAGTGGCCAGGAACAGCGAACCATGGCCACTGGGAGCTATAGGGGACCATGCCTGCAGATGGTCAACATCAACAAAATGTCTTGCGGCTTGCAATCAGATTACCCCGTGTTGCCCACCACTGCGTTAGGCTATGTAAATGGTTTTACTAGGAAACTGATATATTGGCTTTAGTAGTTTCCTGTTATAACTAATGAATTGGTATCACCAGCCTCCCAAAGTTACCATATATAAGAAATACAAGGTTGTAAAGAGAACAGGAGTACTTGTGGCACCTTAGAGACTAACAAATTTATTTGAGCATAAGCTTTCGTGGGCTACAGCCCACTTCTTCGGATGCACAGAATGGAACATATATTGAGAAGATATATATACACATACAGAGAGCATGAAAAGGTAGGAGTTGTCTTACCAGCTCTGAGAGGCCAATTAAGTAAGAAGTGTGAGAATACTTACAAGGGGAGATAGATTCAATGTTTGTAATGGGCCAGCCATTCCCAGTCCCTATTCAAGCCTAAGTTGATTGTATCTAGTTTGCATATCAATTCCAGCTCAGCAGTTTCTCATTGGAGTCTATTTTTGAAGCTTTTCTGTTGCAAAATTGCCATCCGCAGGTCTGTCATTGAATGACCAGACAGGTTAAAGTGTTCTCCTACTGGTTTTAGAGTGTTATGATTCCTGATGTCAGATTTGTGTCCATTAATTCTTTTACGTAGAGACTGTCCGGTTTGGCCAATGTACATGGCAGAGGGCCATTGCTGGCACATGATGGCATATATCACATTGGTAGGTTGTAAAGAGTATCAACAGATGTATACAAAATACATATGCACAAAATGAGTGGCTATGGGCACTGAAGTCTTGAATCCCAGAAGAAAGATCAACATAATAGGGTCATCATCAGAAAGATACAAGAAGATATGGTCCCCTGAACTTGGGGCAAATTCTTCAGCTGTTCCCTGTTCACTTTTTTTTGTTCTGAAGGACAGTAAATGGTTTAGCTCTGAGCACACCGCATTTTTGGCAAATGAGCAAGTCCTAGGCACTGAATTATGTCCCTCATCCCCTAAATTTGCATTTTTTTAATAAATTATGCTCCCTTTGATAGAATTGCTAGTAACTTGATCTCTTTGGGTCACTACACAATACAAATTCAATGAGAGACTTGGACCCAGTAGAAAGAGAAATACACAATTTATTTTCCCAAGACAGGGATGACCACATAACAGCTGGTGGATCAAAATGAACCATGAATCAGTTATGAACATTCAGGATCAACAAATGAATATAATTAATGTATTCCAATTTCTCCCCTTCCTCTCCCCATTTAATTTAGTTTCTCTTGTCCCAGCAGATGGGCTGCGGAGCTGGAAAAATTCTAGTGTAACCTAGAAAAGATCAGTACTGCATAACTTCAATTAGTGACGTGAAGGGAGGACTGGGATTTTGAAGCATTAGATAGACTCTGACTGAAATATATTCCTGTCCTCACCTTAAATTTAAATTTTTTGATGTTTCCTTTCTTTCAGATGTTTCAGTCAGCATATCTGACCAGCATCAGAAGATAAATCAACTTTCAGCCACTCTGATCAGCTGTTTAATTCCCAGCACAGACCTGAATGATTTAATGGAAAAACAGATTAAAAGAAAAAGGCATGGTACGTTAAAGGCACAAAGTTTGGGGATTTTTAAAAACCTGAAGCACTGAATTCTCAGGTTTTTATGGTATCAGAATATTGTCTTCATTAATCAAGCATATGGCCACACTCTAACATTTACTAATTTGAAGCCCTTCCTTACATTTCCTTTCCCTGACTGAAAGAGGCAGATTGCAATATACAGAAGCTATTCCTACAGGAATGGCAGGAAACACCGTGCTTTTACTTTGCAGTACTTAATAAAAGCTTTCAGGTCATGGGGGTTCACAAACTTCATGCTCTTAAATTTTGGAACGGAACTTGGGTTCAAATGAAGCAATAAACTCAAAGGGAAAACTTACCAAAAATAGAGTAATTCTGTCTGGTCTGAGGTTGAACCAAAACCATAATAAAGTGCTGAGCTTCATATGATTTCTTTCTGAAACAACAGGGACTCTCCCTTCTACATCCCTCTTTCTTCTGAAGGTTTTCCACTGGGTTGCGATTCTTACTTTGCTCTAGAACTGGAGTAACTACTATGGGTTTAGGAGAAGAAGTTAGGGTAGAAGGAAGGGACAGACTGATAAGGCATTGTAGAGAATGGTGTGCATTCATCTTTTCTTATGGGAGCCTTGCAACTGACCTACCTTTTTCCTGAGCAGCAGCCTGGGAGTTGAGTGAGTGTCATGATGGGGGGTGGGGGTTGGAGAAGGGGGACCCTCCTCTGGAGCTCGCTGCCGCTGGCGGGGAGAGTACTGGGGGGAGTCCTCCTCTCTGGGCCCAGCCCTGGGGCAGCCTGCCTGCTGCACCCCAAAGTTTGAATGCCTCATCCTGGGCCCAGGCCCACCCCAGAGCTTGCACCCCCAGCCAGAGCTTTCATGCCCTGACCCCAACCCTCTGCCCCAGCCCTGAGCCCTCTCATGCACCGTGAGCCCCTCATCTCTGGCCCCTCTTTGCTTAGGAGTTGGCATTTCTTTCCTTTGTTCTTTATAAGTGGTTCTTAGGGGTGCATTGCGTAGGTGCTAGACTGTCTGACTTGTAAGCCTTGTCTGCACTGCCTTATTTTACACCAACATAGCTGCATTTGTGCAAGCTCCTAGTGTAGACAATCCATGCCCAGTTAACCATGAGTTGTACTGGAACAGTTTAACTCAGTGTGAAAAACCAGTGTGGACAAATTTCCATCAAGTGTTCACAACCCAAACATTACAGCATTGAACACCTGGAAGCATCTTAATTGATTTTCATTGTCCAAGATATGAGATGCGCAGACTGTGAGAGAGTCATAAATAGGTAAAGAAATAGTTGTTTATAATATATGGCTTTCAGGCTGGCCATGTCTCCAATAACAGATTTTCACATTTACCTCCCTGTCCACATTGATGAAGATTTACCCTTTTAGACTCCTTCACCTTGGTTACTAGGCAAAAATATTTATGTAATAGTTAAAACAACAAATCCAGTTAAATCAGTGTACATCATCCTAGTAGCCTTTTTCTGCATTTGTTCCAGTTTGTATTCATCTTTCTTAAACATGGTTTTTTCACCAGCAATCTCAAAATATAAATACAACACATAAACTCTACTGAACGAGAAATATAAACATTATATATGTTCAGACTAGAAACCTGGCTATGTTCCTTTCCATGCAAGTGTCTGAGAGATACTTATGATGCTACCCAGGGATTACAAATACCTAGTGTTCGTGACTGCTTACCCACTGTGGCATGTACCATGGCTCCAGAGAATCATGCCCCAGACCTGCTCTCTCGAACTGTGTAGTTTCCCTGGGCAGAACAGCCCCCAAAGCTTCCCAACTCTACCCTGACATCAGACATTCCATGTCTGATCTCACATTTCCCACCCCTGCCTTCCCTGGCAGTGGGAATCCTGACCTGATATCTGACTGTACTGACTATCATTCTTTGATATTCAGACAAATCCAACAATTGTAAATCTATCCCATCCCTAACCTTGACAATTTACTTGCCTTGCTAGTATCTTTCTCTTATGTGAAAATCAAGACATGAAAGTGAGTATATACAAACCATGGAAAAAGGGAAGAAACTATGAGCTGGATTTTCCACTCTGTTATACCAGTTCTATGTCAATGTGACTCCAAGTCACTATGGTGTGAAATTGATGTCACTGACTGAAGAATCAGCCCTATATGTTTTCCCTTAATATATTTTTCAGTATTCTCAATTTTTATGAATAGTAATAGCAATACATATAATAATCATAATCATATAATAACATGCTTTGACCTTATAGTGTCCCTTTAAAATTTTGTAGCAAAAAATATGCTCCTGGGCACAGAGTTTTCATGCCAGGTTTCAGCCTGGAGCAAAGTTTTAGTGCTGAATTATAAACTCCTGAAAACAGAGAATTATAATGGAAACACTGAAGAGAACCTTAACTACTGGGGCACAAATGACAGCACTGTAATAAGTAGCCTAGTGCATTTTGCTGTACTAATAAATATGCACATGATAAATTTTGCCATTCTAAAATGCTAAACTAATATAATAAATATGCTAATATAACATACTATAATACACTTTCCTAATATATGGAAATTCACTATGCTGTTACAATATTCCAGCTAACTAGAAATAAATAAGAACGCCACTGATATCTACATAATTGTCTTTGCATAACAAATTATATATCACAGCAGCTATATTCTTTTCATTTTGGGGTGTTATTTTGTTAAAACTTTGCTCAAAACTTATTTTTTCTACATATGATTACAATAGAGAAATAACTGTCTGAATTCCAGCAATAAAATATTATTTTTAAATGTCTTTAAGGCTTGCACTTGATCACATTCAAACTTTAGAAGTAGCAAATGTGATCTTCTGGGTGTCTTTTACAAGCAATTAAATACAAAACCAAAATGAATAGTAATTTACAATTGTTGCCTAACTAAATCAAGAAGAGATTGTGCTACTTCATCAGGAACAGGTAAAAAGCTCATTAGAAGGCAGATGAGATAGCAGGTATTATCCACAACGTAAAATAAGATTTCCTAAGGCTGTGATATGAGTTAAAATTAAATTAAAATTATAAGATACTACACTTCAAAGGGCTTGATCTCATTTAATTTAAGATTCAAAACTAAAGCCAACCTATGATTGCATTCTGACATATCTGTTTAGCATAAAGAAGTCATCATGACCTCGGATACAAAGCCAGTTCCAGTAATTCAGGACCTTAATTTTATACTTAAAGGGGGTGGCTTTTCCGTCTACCACAACCCCATCATCCTGAAAATGTTCTGGTATATCTAAGAAATGTTGGTATTTACTGCTTATCTCTTAGGATAGATTAAGGCTTAACAGTGATGATGCAGATTAAGTGTATTTCATGTCCCTGAAAGCATAGACGTTTAAAACCCTGTTAATGAAAGTAATTCAGTTTAGATTCTTGGACAGCTGTTTATGAAAACTATTCAATAATAATAGCTGTACAGTGATTTTGGCTTGCCCTTTTAGACCACTTTCTTAGTTAAGGGCGTAAGATGTATGTAATGCATGACATATTTCATATAGTTACACACAATGCTTTGTAGTTTTAATTATTTTTAATAAAATCCGGAAGGCTGGGGTGCAAGATTTGGTAATCGGGCAAGGAATTTTTCACCTCTAGGATGCCAGTTCGAATTCAGCCAGTGATCAGAGATCCTACTGGACAATGCATATTTGCCAGCTCCTGCAGTTTTTAGTGGACAGGTCACAAAAATCTTGTTGTTCACAGGAGACAGACTAAGGACTTAAAGGAATCATGGAAACTGAAAAACTTTCTCACTTATAGATGGTCCCTCCAGCACCAAATTGCTACATATTAATGGAGTAGCATTGGAAAGGTAGATGTTCAGCTGTCTATGTTGCATGTCTTTTGGGGATAAAGAAAAGAATTCAATTTCAAGGGCTGTCACACTAGTACGTAAGTACGAAAAATTTCCTCTGCCAAAAAAAGTTGTGAAGGTATTTCTCTTGTTTAAGTTACATACATTCATCGCTCTGTCTCTCTCTCTGTTTGTCTCTCTCACTCTCCAGACATTTTCTGTATCTCTTGAACTATCAGGTATATAAAGTGGGAGCACGGGGCAGTAAAGTCGGAGTACATTTCCCAAAGATGGTGGGAAAAGTAGAAACCGGCATATTTATTCCAGAAGTTAACCTTCCGTGGATGGTATAGCTACAATATTCTGAAGTCTCGGAACAAAACCAGATATATACATTACAAGCTGCACCTAGGTACTGAAGCTTTAAGTGTGCCCTTGCACTCAGCCCCAAGAGCTCCCTTCCAGCACATAGCCTGAATATCGTACAAGGCTGTGCCTAGGGTAGCTCCATGGGAATCTGGGAGGTAAGAGTCTTCTCTCTCTAACTAATCTTTCGACCACCTTGGTTAGGCCTGAGTTCAGCAAAATTCTTGCACACAGGCTTATCAAAGTCAAGGGGATTTAACATGTGCTTAAGTGCTTTGCTGAATCAGGGCCTTGCATTTTCAATTTATTTATTTATAGTTTGTTTCTTTTTCATGTTGAATTTTCTTTCTATTCAGACAAGAACTGACACACCATCTTACATACAGTCAAATGTTTGTATCAGGCACTCTGCATTTTTCTGGATGGAGGGGTGGGACTGCTTTCTGGCATCTTTTGGCCCTGATAAGGACAAGGAGCTAAAGCAGCTTTTGTTTGTCCGTTTATATTTTTCATAGGAATGGAATTGGAACTGACTAGCTCCAACTTGGCTTGCATAAGATCCTTTGTCAGAATACTTCTTAATATCTATGGTTATGCTTTTCCATCTGCTATAAGTGTTAGTGCCAGCAGAAGGGAGTGTAGATGTACAACCTAGCAGTATCCAAAGTGGCAGAATCAGAAGCATTACTGTGACGAGGGAAGCCGGGGCTTGACCCTCCCTGTGGAGGAGGGGAGCCACACCGGCCTCGTCCTGTTCTCACCGGGTCCTGTCCTTCGGGTCCACGGTCCACTGTCTGGGCGTTCGGTCCCTGTGGAGTGGACTGGGACACGGCAAAGTCAGTGGGGCCCTGCCTTGGACGCAGGTGGGGTTCTCGGTTGAGTAAGGGGCAGTAGGACCAAGGCTGCATAGTGATATCACGCAGCTCGTGCTCCACCATGTCTAGCGTGTGACATGGATTCTATGACACGGTTTTTCCAAATACGGCTGGTCCGAAAAGCCAGGAGCGGCAGCAGGCAGAGAACCAGCAGCAATCGCTGCGTGAGCAGAGAGACTACGCTTTCTCTGCAGCAGCCAACAGCAGCAACACACTGCCCCCACCACACCAGCTGGAGCAGCGCACAGCTGTCCTCCAGCAAGCTCGGGGGAGCTAACAGACGCTTCGCGGGGCCGGCCGCCCGACCCGCCTACAAGGACCGGGGATGATAACGCCTGGGACCCAACAAACCGGCACCCACCACAACACACCACAACACAGCACTGACCCAGGCCTTCCTCACACCACACACAAGTAGCCTTGCGCCGACACACACAGACAGAACACTGGGCCACTCCGCTGCCTCCGTACCTAACGGGCGCCCAGCTACACGGAAACACAGCCAAACGTGATAGGCAGCCATCCTGGACGCCTTGGGACACACGCACTCGAGAACACACAGGGTGCTGGGCGCCCGACGTACCCACCAGGTGCCCGGCCGCCGACTGGTTGTCCAACAAGAGCCTGAAAAGAGGCTCAACCACACACACACACACACACAGCCAGAAGGCCCGTACCCGGCGGAGGAGTGACAAGCAAGTGGTCCTCCGAGCAGTGTCACAACACACACCACACCACACACAAAGGACGAACCTTCGGCTCATCGCCAACACACACCGCGACGCTGGGCCGGCGGCGGTCTCTGCTGATGGACGGATTCCTTCGCGCAGAAGTCCCGGCGGGCCCCCGTCCTCCGACCGCCCCCCGCGCCGGACACACACACAGACGAGGAAGCGAGGAGCCACTAACCACCGGATCCCCGACGTGCGCCTCCGACGCGGTCCCACGACCAACCGGGCGGGCAAACCGCCCGCACCAGGTATTCCCTCTCCGGGCCCCAGCAGGTGCCCCACCGAAGTCCTCGGCGCGGGCACTCGGACGTCGGCCCTGTTCGACAATGTGGGAGGGCGTCACCTCCGACCGGGGACTGCCCACAAATGGAGACACACAACACCAGGTATATACTGGGGAGGCGGCGTAGATGATTTCAGCCCCCGACTCACGAATTCCCGGGGCGCGGCAACCCACAAAACAACACACCGCTCGCTAGTCGGCCGTTTGCGGGCAGTTGGTCTGTCGGGACCTGAGCCCCCCATTGATTCCTAACCCCTCTCAGGCTCCATCCAGCTCGCAGTGCATTCATGGGGACATCGCCCTAAATCCCGAGTGAGGCCGCTCACCGTCAACGGTCTCCGTCGCGTTGTGGTCGGGTGGCACCCGTTGTGGTCTATCCCGGTCATCTGGGTTCGGGACTGCACACACACACAACTTCAGGGGGCTCCGCCTCCGTCCAATTCACCGGCCTAGGGCCACGCTCCAGAGCCCCGGAGCAGAGAGAGGGCTCCTGAGGACACCGAGCAGGCACTTCGGAGGAGGAGCCCCGACTGAACGGGAACCCCCCGAGGCCCCACCCGCTTCGACACCGACTTTTGCCGGGATCAGCGCGCCGACCCACCAGCGCCAGTAGCTATGAGCAGCTTCGCGTGGCCATAGACGGGTCGGTCAAACACATCACCAACCACACACAAATGGCCAACACTACACACATACCGCCGGGACCCAACACACAGGTCGGCGGGACCCGACAAAGAACCTACGCAGCCCAGCTCCTCGGCCCCGCTGCCACCGCGTCCGCCACACGCCGATTGAGCTTAGCCCACGACGTACCAGCGGCGGGCCATGGGAACAGGAAAAAGACACAAGCAAGGAGTCGGGCTCGATCTATCTGGCCAGCGATGGACGGGGAATGTCCAGAGGATACTGCAGCTACCTGTCGGGTTGTCAACTGGCCGCCACCACCACCACCACACCAAACACCACACACCACTCGCTAGTCCCAATGCCCTGATCGACCCCGCCCTTCGAGCGAATCGCCAGGGACCTGGTGGCACACCACACCCCGCTGCCACGGAGTAAGCGGGATTCCGACGTTCAACGGTCTTAATCGATTTATGCCCGCCGAATCTGGAATGGCCGGGTGGAAGAGGGAGCGGTGAAACCCGGCCTGGGAAGCGTCCTGAACAAGAGGAGCGCAACGCAAACAAGCCCGAGAGGCCCTGGTGCAGCCTTTCGGAGCAGACGTTCACGCACGCAGGCCACACACACAAGACGCCCACACACACACACACACACAACACTGGACCACGGACAGGTCGTTTCCGAGAACGACCTCGGCCCATCCCCTATCCGCACGCGCCAGGAGGCTTTGAGGAGTGAGGTAAGGGCATGTTGGCCTTTGGGGGTCATTCCGAGCGTCTCGCAGGAACTGCGCAGTCCGTGAGTGCTGGTCCCTAAGCCGGACGCCTCGGCGGTGTTTGCATTGATTTCGCCCACACACACACTTATGCACACACACACCACACACCCCTGGCACGCAGTACCCCGATGC
Source organism: Chelonoidis abingdonii (assembly GCF_003597395.2). Lineage (NCBI taxonomy): Eukaryota > Metazoa > Chordata > Testudines > Testudinidae > Chelonoidis > Chelonoidis abingdonii. The sequence goes on along the minus strand of NC_133769.1, from coordinate 47,427,853 downwards.
CTCACACACACACACACACCACCACTCGCACACCACACACCACACACACACCTTCCCTTAGGAAAGCCCGATATAACACCACCACTAGAGACCTTACAAAGGATATTGGCAGATCACCCTTCACGAGGCGGCCAAAACGCACAGACCAGCCTTTGCTACCCGTCCGAGCTCTATCATTTTACTCCGTGCAACCACCCCTCGCACCTCCCTGGCGCCCCCGCGACCTTTCAGCGGCACACGGCACACCGCCTTCACACCACACCAGAAGTATGCGTGCTGCCTACCTGGACCCTGTGTAGTGATCCACTACGCCGCTGCTGGGATTAATCTGCAGCAGGTAGCGGTGGATCCTACGGATCTCGGATGAGGCTCACACACCCAGGACGCCCAAGAAAGTGCCGCATCGCCTGGTGATGAGACCAACTACCATCCGGTGTTATAACGTCTGGCGGGGACCAGATAAAGCCCGTCGGGCAAGGTCAAGCCCTGGAATGGCACGAACCCAAACCAAGCGACAGGATGCGGCGCTTCTTGCCACTCGCGCTCTTACCGAGATTCATTACCACAAGTTGCCTCATAGCCGTCACCCCACACACTGCTCGACTAAGAACAGTCCCCGGACGTGCGCTGCAGGCCCGAGCGACATGTGGAGAGCGCTTCAACACGCTCGCAATACTGTCTATGGCCAAGAGCCGGTTCTTACAGTCCCGACTCAAGACTCATCCTCCAGACGGATGGGTCAACGTGGGCTGGGGGGTACTCTCACCAGTAAGGAGAACCCAGAGGAACCACCCGTCCTCTTAATGCAGCCGGAAGCTATTTCCCGGTGAGCGAACCTACGCCAACCGTGAAAAGGATGGCCTCGCCGTCAAATGGGCCGCGAGGACTCGCGGTTTTCGCTCGCCGGCCCGTTACCCGGTCACGGATACGCCCCCTCCAGTGGTCTCATGAGGATGCAGGACAATCAACGCCCATCATGCGTGGGTACTTGGCCTTGCAAACCTATGCCTTCACATCCGGACATAGGGCCCGGCAAGGCCACGCCAACTGCAGAACTTCTTACTCCCGCCGTGGAGGGATAGGAACCGCCCTGGTCCCGGTCGACGGGAACCGGACTTGGGGGGTGTGTGTAGCGGGCGGTTGTTGCTTCCCGCCTCCACAGGAGGGTAGAGCCCGTCCATCTTCCCCAGGGCGGAAACGTCGGGCAGAAGCCCCGCCCTCAAAGGGTCAGCGCGGCGACCGGAAGTATTAAAGCGGCGCCGGCTTCGTTGGAGCTCAGCAGCCAGCGAGAGCAGACGTGCCGGACGACCCTCGTCGCTGGGAGACTGCCCCAGCTCCGAGACCAGGACCAGGCCTTGCCAGAACCGACCCGCACAACCACGACCCTGAGCTGCGGACACTACACCGCTTCCCAGCCCAACTACGGCCTGAGGGAGCCTCCGGACAGACTGCCAGTACCCAGATACTACGGATCTACCCCTGACCCGGCTGGGAGGAGCCCATGACGGTCGACGACCCGGCGGACCAGGTAGGCCGCGAGGGGGAAGGAAAGTAGCCCGGGGGCGGCTGACCACAGTCAAGCCGCAGAGGCCCGAGCCGATGACCGTGTGTGTCGGTCAGGGATCCCACTGACCGCGTGTCAGTGGTTTCGGTTAGGATCCCCCGAGCACTCTGTCAGTGTGTTCGGGCTGGTCCCCACTGACTGCCACTGCGGCGACGGCCGAGTACAGGGCCCGGGCTGGAAGCAGAGGAGTTGGGTGGCCTGTGTTCCCCCTGCACCCGTAGCCGGTGGCAGTATCCCCTTCACCCCCACAGCTACTATTTGTTGTTGTCTGCCTGCCCAAAGGGCCAGAGCCCCCTGACTGTGTTGCTCTGCCCTGCCCAAAGGGCCAGAGCCCCGCTGACTGTGTGTTGCTCTGCCTGCCAAAGGGCCAGAGCCCCCTGACCGTTGTTGCTCTGCCCTGCCCAAAGGCCGAGCCCCGACTGTGTGTTGCTCTGCCTGCCCAAAGGGCCAGAGCCCCCTGACTGTGTGTTGCTCTGCCTGCCCAAAGGGCCAGCCCGCCTGACTGTTTGTTGCTCTGCCCTGCCCCAAGGGCCAGAGCCCCAACTGTTTGTTGCTCTGCCCTGCCCAAAGGGCAGAGCTAGTGCAGCTGTGTTGGGTG
>NC_133769.1:47291604-47418194 GCF_003597395.2 Chelonoidis abingdonii | reverse complement strand
TTACTTGTCCTGTCTCAGCAGAGGGGGAACTTGATGAATCTTGAAGATCTCGTCAGCCCTACATTCTATGACTCTTATGAAGTTGGGCAACAAGTAGATGAGTAGTGGCCATCCATGACAGCTGTTTGTCAAAACTCTTCTTTAAAACCTCCAGTGATGGGGCTTCCACAACATCACCTGTAAGCCTATTCCAGTTCTTAACTACCCTTATAGTTAATTTTTTTCCTAATATCCAACCTGAATCCATCTTGCTGCAAATTAATCCCATACTTCTTGTCCTACACTCAGTGGACATGAACAACAATTGATCACCATCCTCTTTATAACAGCTCAAGTCCCCCCTCAGTTTTCTTTTCTTCAGACTAAACATGTCCAGTTTTTTTTAAACCTTTTATCATATTTTGTTTCTGTCCTATGAAAATCTCTGGACTCTCTCTAGTTTGTCCACATCTTTCCTAAAGTGTGGCACCCAAAACTGGACACAGTACTCCAACAAAGGTCTCACCAGTGCTGAGTAGAGCAGGACAATTACCTCCTGTGTCTTACATGCAACACTCCTGTTAATGCACCCTAGAATGATATTTGCCTTTTTTCAAAACTGCATCACATTGTTGACTCATATTCAATGTTTGATCGAATATAACCCCCAGATCCTTTTCAGCACTGCTAGCACCTAACCAGTTATTTCCTATTTTGTTGTTGTGCATTTGATTTTTCCTTCCTAAGTTAAGTACTTGGAGTTCTCTTTATTGAATTTCATCTTGTAGATTTCAGATCAATTCTCAATTGTTTCAAGGTTGTTTTGAATTCAAATCCTGTTCTCCAACATACTTGCAAGCCCTCCCAGCTTGGTGTTATCTGCAAATTTTATAAGCTTACTCTCCACTCCATTATCCAAATCATTAATGAAAATATTGCCCAGGACGGACTCCTATGGGATCCCACCAGATATGCTTTCCCAGTTGGACAGTGAACTATTGATAACTACTCTTTGAGTATATACTTTCAACTAGTTGTGCACCCCATCTTACACTAATTCATCTAGATCACATTTCCCTAGTTTGCTTTTGAAAATGTCATGTTAAACTGTGCCAAAAGCCTTACCAAAATCAAAATATATCAAATCTACAGCTTACCTCTTATCCACTAGGCAAATAACCATGTCAAAGAAAAAAATCAGGTTGGTTTGGCATTATTTATTCTTGACAAATCCATGATGGCTATTCCTTATAATGCTATAATCCTCTAGGTGATTACAAACTGATTGTTTAATAATTTGTTCTTGTACATTTCCTGGTCTATAATTCCCCAGGTTCTCTTTCAAAGATAAGTACTATGTTTGCCCTTCTTCAGTCTTTTGGCACCTCACCCATCCTCCATGAGTTCTCAAAGATAATTGCTATCAGTTCCATGATTGCTTCAACTAGTTCCTTAAGTACCCTAAGATGAATTTCATCCAGCCCTGCCAACTTAAATACCTCTAATATATCTAAATATTCTTTATCCTTTTACTTCCCTATTTTGGTTTGTGTTCCTTCCTCATTGTTGATAATATTAATAGTGTTTGAGTATCTCATCGCCATGAACAATGAAGCAAAATGGACATTAAATATGTCAGCCATCTTGGTGTCATCCGTTATTAGCTTTCCTTCCCCATTAAGTAGAGGACGTACACTTCCATCATCTTTCTCTTTCCTAAAGCATTCATAGAACCTTTTTTATTGCCTTTTGTGTCCTTTGCTAGTTATGTGTCAATTTGTAGCTAGGCCTTTCTGATTTTGTCCTTACATGCTTGGGCTATTCTTTTGTATTCCTCCTTAGCAATTTGTCTGTTTCCACCTTTTTTAGGATTCTTTTTACTTAATTAAAGAGCTCCCGATAGAGTCATATTGGCCTTTTCCTATTCTTCCTATCTTTCCTTCGTATCAAAACAATTTGCAGTTGTGCATTTCATGTTATCTCCTTGAGAAACTGCCAACTTTCCTGAACTCCTTTAACCCTTTTATTTTCTATCAGAGAATCTACCAGTTCTCTGAGTTCATTAAAATCTTATTTTTTGAAGTCCATTTGCCTTATTCTGCTGCCTTTACACATTCCTTTCCTTAGAATCATAAAGTCTACAATTTCACAAACACTTTCAACACTTTCACCCAAATTGCCTTCCATTTTCAGATTCACAACCAATTCTTCCCTGTTGGTCAGAATCAAGTTTAAAATGGCTGCCCCCGTGGTTACTTCCTCCACTTTCTAAAACAAAGAGTTGTCCTCAATACATTATCAGAACTGACTGGAAATTTTGTGGGGGGAATGAACTTATTGGAAACTAGGAAGGGGACAGAAATCCACTAGCAGCTGTTGCCCCCTCACAAATCTGTCAGCATGGGTTGGTTGCACAGGGAAGTAAAGGGGACTCATGCCTACTTATGCAGTTTATGCAGTAGGGCTCACAAATGACATGAAGAAATAATAAAAGCATATGTTGCTAGGAATGTGATCTGAGTTTAAGTGAGTGTTTACTTTTTCTGGTGCACAGAAATTTAGGTTTCCTGTCAGACATTCAGACCAAGTGCACTTTCACAGCTAGAAGTGACATGGGATACTCTCCAATAAAACATAAGCAGCCTTTTCTTTCCTATATGAAAGTAGTAATATTATGAACCACAAAAAATGTATAAAATCATTCACAGACTCCCATGCACACCTGTCCTCCTTTCCAGTGTGTCCCATCCTTGTTTTTTTGGAGAGGCCCTATCTAAAGCCTAATGCAATTGACTTCAGCAGGTGCTGGATTGGGTTCCTATTGAGAAAGATATAAAAGACATGTTTATAACATATTCAGTATTAGAGATGGTCAAAAATGCCAATTATATTTTGTGAAAAATTTCTAAATAGTCTCCTTTTCATTTTTGTCTAAATTTCCAGTGATGTGGCGGGGGAGAGCTCATTGAGAAATTGAAATGAAACTGGGCAGGGGAGAAGTTTTTGAAAATTGGTTTTGTTTAAAAAAAACCCCTGTCTTTTGGTAAATAAATAAATTCAGGTTTTGGTACATTTTTTTGAAAATCAAAGCCCAATATTTTTACCAAAAACTGAATTTTTACACAAAAAAAAAGTTGCCTTTCAGTTTCTGTTTTTCTTTTAAAAAAAAAGTAATTAAAAATGATTTTTCCACACGAAATCACATTTTTAACAAAAAATATTTTTCTTTGAAATTATTTTTCAATGACATTTTTTGACCATTTCTGTTCATGGCATTCTTTTTCAGCATCTGGAAATGTAAGACCAACAGTTAGTACCAATTTGAGAAATCTACAGGTACTGAATATTAACCGATGTTGTTAACTGACAGAGAGATCAGCCTTTCTCAGGGTACAGTGCTCAATATCAGCAAGAGGTGATTGTCTTCCAAAATTGATTTAAATGCAGAGAATTAATTATAAAGATTTGATTGAGCTAATATTATTATGCCATCAGAGATATACAATATGCTATCCCCTTTTGCTGCATGTGTGGGTGTCTGGACAAATTAGCTTCTCTTCGGGATTCTCATAGATTATTCATAGATAACAGTTTTATATAATAAAGGTCACACACAATTGCGTGTATTAATTTATATTATATTGGATTAATTACAAAAAGGTAATAAGGTAGGCAAGCTTTCTAGAGGGACAGATTCTAATTATCAGGCCAGGGAAATAATTCAAGTAGAACAACTGACATAGTGGCAAGTTGTTGATTGAGATCTTGTAATTTAATTAAGAGACAAAACTGTGATAGAAGCAGTTTTTTGGTTTTTTTTAAGATGTAGGTATGGACTTCCCTGACTTAATTATTCTGTTTAAATTACAGTGACAAAACAATGAATCTCAAAAGCTGGCCTATTCTATTATTTCTTCAAATTAGTTCAGTAAAATGTATCATCTAGAAATGCCTGATATGCCAAGATACCAGAAAAAAGGGTACAGAATGTAGCTTTTACAACAGCAGATCCGAGTCTTGCTGAACATTGCAAATATGTGGCCTTCAAAGAATTAATAACAGAAAGAATTGTTGTAGCATAAGAAACACCAGTTTGTCAGAGCCAAAACTATAATTCAAATCAGACTGCATGAAATCATAAAGATATAGTAATGTTATTTATATGCCAGAAACAGAGACACCATATCAGATGGCACTGATACAATGACAAAGAGAAAAGGAAATCTGAAAGCAGTAAAAGGGATAAAGCTCACAATAAAAATATGTACAGCTAAAGAATGGGAGACCAATGTATCTTTACAAGAGAGAACAAGAGAAAAGCTGTGGAAGAGGTAACAAGACACCAAGTCACAACTGGAAGCTATGTACAGCACAAGAGGCGAAATGTAGAAGATTCCATAAAACAGTTTATTTTGCAACAACATGGAGGTTGCTCAAAAAAGCTGGAAACTACCTAGGTGGAACTGCTGGCATCAGATGATGATTCCATATTTCTAAGAAAGATATCCTTAACAATGAAGAAAACACAATGGTACATAGAGATTAATCTAAACAGGCAAAATCTTAACACTGGAGCAACTGCTGCTGCAGGTCCAAAACAAAACAAAAAGAGATCCAAGGATGGAGAGCTGCAAAGACTTGATAGATTTTATGTGGGCTCAGTTACACTGTGTTGGACTTTTGTGTCCAGTTCCTAGGGAAAGTGGAAGGGAAAAAAACATTTGTAAACAAACAGAATGCATAACACAAGGACTGACAGCATCCCACTAGGCTTGGCAATGGTGCACAGCAGAGAAGCTTGTTTGCACAGATGATAAAAAACAAACTGTAATGGAGATACGGTCACAATGCTTTACAAAAGTAGAAAGCTGATATTTGGGAATACAAAACAAGACTTGTGCCATTAGCAATTCCTTTTGTTCGTACAGCGCTATGTTGGGGAAATTCAAAGAACTAAAGAGAATGACTACAGTGAGGTTATTTTATATACAAAGGAGCCCAGCAATAGGTAGAGGAATGGTAAAATCCTCTTTAGCAGGTACTTCACAGTACTTAATAATAGTGTATGCAGAGAAAGACACATACCCTGCAGTTGACCAAACACTAATTCTGTTATCCTAAACCAAGATATTAGTAAGGCTAGACATCTCAGCATGCTTTTGACAAATCTCTCTTGCAATATGCATCACCATGTTTGGAAAGTACTGTGCTAATTGGTTCTCATTTGCAATGTCTTCAGCACTGCTACATTTTCAAAATCAAATATCACAGCTCATTTGGGCTCCTTTACCATACTGCTATGTAGGTACAAGGAAGAGCCAAGGGTGCACATAATGGATGATTATGTGCAACAATAAGTTGCTACCAACAGGCCATGCTCACTCTGAATGGGAAATGTGACTATGGAAGTAGCAGGTAAAATTTGTGGTGCATATAATTAACCATCATAGATTCAGCTGGATCCAGACAAACAGTAGGCTTTATTCATCTTATCTTAATTTTAAAACATTTGCAGTGTAAGAAAACTCATGAGAATAACAAATCACTTTAGGAAAATTTTACCCCATATACCAAAGCTAATAAAACATTTAAGATGTGTTCTTTGTGGTAGTCATATTGGTATGTTGAGGAATCCACAGCAAAACACACAAACAACTGGCATCTCCACTTGATTAGACACAATAATAAATTCACTCTCCAACAACAGTAGCAACAGCACATCTTCATATGATTTATAAGCAGTAGCAGCAGAGGTAGTCTAGAGGTCTGTCACTTTCGTTTCATAAAGCTTCTCAGAAGCAGAATAGCACTATACTCATGAAGAAGGAAGCTTTATCAGTCTGGATCTGTGAATGACATAGTGTATATTTGTTGGAACTGGATTTTACAATAAATACAGAGCACAAGCCCTTAAGTGACACTATTGGATTCATAAGCATTAGATGACCTTCCACTCAAGATATGAAAGCTCTGACTGCAGCTGTTGCAATGTTCTTTCAAAATTGAACACATCCCAGGGAAGGCACGCATAGCAGCAGAGCCTGTTATGAAGGGCTCCGGTTAAATACATGCTGATGGAAGATGAAAGGACGTTGAAGCCAAGTCCTACAGCCACCTTGTGAAAGCAGCAGTTCCAGCAGTAGTCAGCTGATGCCAGCAAATTAGAGATACATAACTATGGCTGTTGCTACCCAAGAGATCTCACAGTGGCGCATTGATGGTGCTGAGGCACCATAAACTCTCTAATGTAGCTGCTCTAAGCTGATGGGAAAAAGATCTCCCATCAGCTTAATTACTCCAGCCCCTGCGAGAGGTGGTGCTTCAGTCACACAGGAGTGTGGCTAATTCACACCCCTGAGCAACATACTTTATGTTGAATTAAGCTGTAGTGTAGTCATAGCCAAAAGGATAAGACAGATCAGAATCTTGCCTGCTTTTGCCAAATAGGGTTAAGTCAAAGGAATAAACTTCTGATAGACCTGCCACAGTATTGGTAGGATTGCAATTATCAGTATATAGTTAAATGTCTGCTTGTGGAATGACCACAATTTTGTCACTACTATACTTCAAAAAGAAATAGACCAGTCAGCTTAACTTCAGTACCAAGAAAGATAATGAAGCTAATAATTGAACAATCAATTTTTAAACACTTAGAAAATAATAAGATGATAAGTAACAGTCAGCATGGATTTGTCAAGAACAAATTGTGTCAAACCAACCTAATTATTTTCTTTGACAGAGTAACAAGCCTTGTGGTTATGGGGGAAGCAGTAGACATGGCATATCTTGCCTTTTGTAAGAGTTTTGATACTGTCTCGCATGACCTTCTCATAAACAAACTAGAGAAATACAACCTAGATCAGGGGTGGGCAAACTTTTTGACCTGATGGCCACATCTGGGTATGGAATTTGTATGGTGGGCCATGAATGCTCACAAAATTGGGGGTTAGGGTGCAGTATGGGGTAAGGGCTCTGCCTGGGGGTGTGGGTTCTGGGGTAGGGCCAGAAATTAGGAGTTCAGGATGCAGGAGGGGGCTCCAGGCTGGGGTAGGGGTGCAAGGGTGAGGGCTCAGGCTGGGGATGCGGGCTCTGAGGTGCAGGAGGTTGGGACTAAGGGGTTCGGAGAGTGGGAGGGGGATCAGGGCTGTGGCAAGGGGTTCGGGCTTGGGAGGGGGTCCGGGGTCCAGGCTCCGGGCAGCACTTACCTCAAGCAGCTCCCAAAAGCAGCGGCATGTCCCCGCTCTGGCTCCTACATGGAGACACGGCCAGACGGCTCTGTATGCTGTCTCATCTGCAGGTGCCACCCCTGCAGTTCCCATTGACCCTGTTTGCTGGCCAATGGGAACTGCAGGGATGGTGCTTGGGGAGGGGGAAGCATGCAGAAACCCCTGGCTGCCCATACATGTAGGAGCTGGTGGGGGGGAGTGCCACTGCTTCTGGGAGCCACACAGAGCAAGCCCCCAACCCTGCTCCCCACAGAGCTCGTGGGCTGGATGTGGCCTCTGGGCCACATTTTGCCCATCCCAACCTATATGGAGCTACGATAAGATGGGTGCATAACTGGTTGGAAAATCATTCCCAGAGAGTAGTTATCAGTGGTTCACAGTCAAGCTGTTAGGGCATATCAAGTGAGGTCCCACAGGGATCATTTCTGGGTCCAGTTCAGTTCAGTATCTTCATCAGTGATTCAGATAATGGCATAGAGAGTACACTTATAAAGTTTGTGGCTGATACCAAGCTGAGAGGAGCTGCAAGTGCTTTGGAGGATAGGATTAAAATTCAAAATGATCTGGACAAACTGGAGAAATGGTCTGAAGGAAATAGGGTAATATTCAAGAAGGACAAATGCAAAGTACTCCATTTAGGAAGGAACAATCAGTTGCACACATACTAAATGGGAAATGCCTGCCTAGGAAGGAGTACTTCAGAAAGGAATCGGGGGGGTCAGAGTGGATCACAAGCTAAATATGAGTCAAGAGTATAACACTGTTGCAAAAAAAGCAAACATCATTCTGGGATGTATTAGCAGAAGTGTTATAAGCAAGACATGAGAAGTAATTCTTCCGCAATACTCTGCAGCTGATTAGGCCTCAACAAGAATATTGTGTCCAGTTCTGGGTGCCACATTTCAGGAAAGATGTGGACAAATTGGAAAAAGTTCAGAAAAGAGCAACAAAAATGATTAAAGGTCTAGAAAACATAACCTACGAGGGAAGATTGAAAAACTTGAGTTTGTTTAGTCTCGAGGAGAGAAGACTGAGGGGGGACATGATAACAGTTTTCAAGTACATAAAAGGTTGTTAAAAGGAGGAGGAAGAAAAAGTATTTCCCTTAACCTCTGAGAATAGGACAAGAAGCAATAGGCTTAAATTGCAACACGGTTGGTTTAGGTTGGACATTAGGAAATATGTTCTGTCAGGATGGTTAAGCATTGGAATAAATTGCCCAGGGAGGTTGTGGAATCTCCATCCTTGGAGATTTTAAGTGAAGGTTAGACAAACACCTGTCAGGGATAGTCTAGGTAATACTTTGTCTTGCCATGAGTACAGGGGACTGGACTAACACTAAATGATCTCTCGAGGTCCCTTCCAGTGGTATAATTCTATACTTCTACAACAATCAGGATTATGGGCTGGTCTGAGCAAGCAAATTTAGACTAGTACATAGCTGTGAAGAACCATTACTCTATAATGTTACCTGACAAACATTATCTGCGAGTAACAAAATAATTGTTTTCCTCTGGAATGGACATGTGTACATATATTGTGGCTGATTACTTTTCCAGAAATACTTAGTTGGCAAGACTTACAGGGTCTCATCTGGACAAGTCATACAACAATGAAAAAGCAATATTTGCAAGACAGAGTTTTCCTGAAGTCTTGATTTCTGGTATTGGTCTTTAACTGTTAGCATCTATGTTCATAGCTTTTGCACAAGATTTTAATTTTAAACATCACACTAGAAATCTAAATTGTCCCAAAGTCAGTCCTTTGCATAAGGAACTCTATGGAGGTTTTCAGTACAAACCCAGTTTGGAAGACTGATACTTTTGCATAAAAATCTTTGGACCAGATCTTCAGTTGATGCAAATTGGCATAGCTCCTTTGACTTCAGATCTGGCCCTTCATTTTTACAGTAATAGGACTATCTCTATTTAAGGCCCTAGTTTAAATTGTTTTGAAAGGAAGATTTTATTTGTGTTGAAAAATTGAAATTTCCTCTTGAATTTTTCCTTTGCTGGTTTGTGTCCCTAGGTAAAAAGAGATTAAAGATCTAAAGAAAGGGGGATGTGGAACTAAGTTAAAACTATAAAAGTCTTCATCCTCTAGTTCCTAGAGAGGATCAAAAAATGCTGTAAAGCAGACTTTACTAAAGTCTTGGAGGGAACTTCCGTTTCAGGGAGCTTTACTCCTAGAAGGAGGGTGTCCATTTCCACAACAGAAACAAAGTGATAGGAGACAAAGGTAAAGATGTAGGGCAACCTATATAGAGCTTTGAGTGGGATAACAAAAAAACTTGAACTTTATAAGCAGGGCAATGCATAAAAAAAAATTACTATTTTCTTTTCCTTTTTTATATTTTCATGGTTAATAATAGCAATATTGACCTCTGAGTCAGGGATTTCTTTTGCAATTAACAATGGGTGAAGTTAAGGGCCCTCAGCTTTGCCCTTGGCCCTCAAATGCAATGGCCAGACATTAACTGCTAGGAAATGCCTGACCCCAAAGACCATATATTACTTAATTAGCATCTTTACTTTTTCTGAAATTATAAGCATATTAAATAACTAGTAGATCTGAGATCTCTGCTTGCTGGCTGTTGCTGCTCCACAGCTAATCACTGACCCTCTTTTCTTTTTTTGTTCTTTTTCATAATAAGTAGGAATACTGGGATTACAAATTTTTGGTTTACTCCAGTATTTCTCAAACTAGGGTTGCCGCTGGTGTAGGGAAAGCCCCTGGCTTGCCAGGCCAGTTTGTTTACCTGCCCTATCCACAAGTCTGGCCGATCGCAGCTCCCATTGGCCGCGGTTGACCACTGCAGGCCAATGGGAGCTGCTGGAAGCAGCGTCCAGTAGGTCCCTCCACCCGCGCCGCTTCCAGCAACTCCCATTGGCCTGGAGCAGCGAACCGCTGCCAGTGGGAGCAGCAGTCGGCTGGACCTGCAGACGAGGCAGGTAAACAAACTGGCCTGGACCGCCAGGGGCTTTCCCTACACAAGCAGCGACCACAGTTTTAGAAACACTGGTTTACTCTGTCTCTTTCATTGGCAAACCTATGTCATTGTAAATGCAGACTGGCACATCAAAGGAAGGGGGATTTCCAAAGCAAGCTTCCACTGTGCGAGAGGGGGACAGCCATGGAGTTTGGAACAGGCAGTTTCCTGTGCTGCAGTAGGCATGTAGACAGAACTGGACAAGGCATGAGGAGTAGAGCAAAGGGAGGGACACAAGTAGGGATGGAAGTTTTCATTCTAATAATATCTGTCCTTGTAGAGAGTTGAAGAGACTACTCTAGTCTCTGTGGATCTGTTCCACAAACTGTGGGGATGATTCCTCCCCCTTTTCATAAATATGCATTTTCCTGGGGCATAGTTTGTCTATTCAGGTCAGGAGCTGAGTTCAAGACTTGAGTTTATGTGGGAAATAAATGAGGCTATGTCTACACTAGCACTTTTGTCAGTAAAACTTTTCTCAGTCAGGGTATGAAAAAACACACCCCTGACCATCATAAGTTTCACCAACAGACGCACTGGTGTGGACAGCCCTATGTTGGCAGGAGATGGTCTCCCGCCAACATAGCTACCACCGCTTGTTGGAGGTAGTTTAATTATGTTGACAGGAAAACTCTCTCCTGCCAGCATAGAGTGGCTACACGAGAGACCTTATAGACGTCCATTTGCTGTGGTACAGCTGTGCCACTGTAAGGTCTGTAGCATAGACATAGCCTATGTTACTGTGCTGGCTAGATAAGTGGGTGTTTCTTGGCATATACATGCACAATCCTAAAAAGTGTGACTAGTCTCTGGTGGGAGGGGCCTGGATCTTAGGAAGTAATTCTAAGAGCAAGTTCAGGGTGAAGAGAAAGAGCAAAACTTTTTGTACACCACTGCTAGCCACAGGAAAGGAACTCTCTCTGTACCCTCTTCCAGTTGTTCTGTTATACACAGCACGTGAGATCTTTTATAGAGGAGAAAGCAAAAATGTCATATTTATTGAGAATATAGCAGTTAGCATATGCTTTTCAGTTACACACACACACCATGCACACAGTCCTGCCAGTTGATGTTTATAGTTACCAGACCGAGTCTGGATCGATCTAGTGCCCAGCCAGATTGGTCGCAGAAGGGAGCCGGGCTCTGTGGGTCACAATCTGATGCTCCTGGAGTTGTGGCAAGATGAACCCAAAGTCCCATGGCAAAGCACCCTGTTCTTATAGTCTTTTTTTCTCTGTTGAAGTCTATGGATTTTGCTGTCAATTTATGACTGGTTACTCCTTAATTGGTATTATCTTTTGATGTAAAAATTCCAAAACACCTCCAAGAGGGTCATCCTATCCCAGATTTAATTTAATAAATTGTCTTTAGGGGTTCCAGCCTCCACCTCAGGGTCATCAATCTGCCCTTCCTCAATCATGGATGTGCGTTAATGGTTCTCTGGTGTCAATAAGTCTCAATAAGTGTCTTTTCTCCTTCTTTCTTGACCATCTGGTTAACCATGACCTTCACCTCTTATCTTTTCCTGATGCATCATTCCTCATTCACACAAACAGTCTTTTACAGAGACCTTCAAAGATATACAGCAGTTTTTATGTTGAGCAAAAAAGGGTAAATTAAACCTTACTAAATCTTGTAATCAAAACAGTTCATGTTGTGGCCCAGGCCTTCAACGTTCCTCTAATCTCCTTAACATAGACACAATACAAGATCCTGTCTCTTACTTACTAAACCTTAAAACAAAGAAATTTATATTTAACTAGAGTGCCTAATTTATAATACATATAGGAAACCATAGTAGACATTATAACTTATCCTAAAATGAAAGGGTGACCATAATCAGTCATAAGGATTGTTCTGGTCCATCCCTGCCTTAATATCAGTACAGACGCTGGCAGTCTGTCAGATGCGTTTCCACCAATGTCCCAGAGGGTCATTCCTTTCTGCTATTAAAAAAACGGTGGCTGGCAGGATGATCAAATCATACATTAATTCTGATAGTACAAATATAAAATCCTGCTCCTACACAGTAATATATAGATGTGGTTTTGTTGTTTATTGAGATTGTGCCCACATCATTATTCCATGGATTTGGCTTAGCTTTGCAAAGGCACCAGCAAATAAACTGCAAGATCTCATAACTGTGGAAATGTATTCAGACTGGAAAATAAGACTGAAAAATAAAAGGAAAATCTCACCTCAGTTATAGGTGTGGTTCCTCTAATGTCAGTGCAATTGGTCTAGATTTACACCAGTGTATCTGGGAACAGAATCAAGCCAAAATCTTAAAGCATAAAATAAGCTTTAAAAATACATCTGTCCTACTGACATTATGAAACCTTGTTGTATAGACCATTTCAAAACATGAATTTAATCATACTTGTAGTGTATATTTTATATTTGGTTGGACAGATCCTTTGGCAACCCCAAAGACATGCCACACCTTAAGGGAAGGGTTCCATGAGCCAGCCAGGAATTTTGGGGGGTTAGTTCTGAGCCAGGATACAGAGATTGCTCAGGGAAGCTCTGACCAGCTGAGAGCTAATTAAGAGCAAATAAACCTATTTAGGCTTGGCACTTAAAAGAAGGATGTTATTTTCACAGAAGAGAAAGGCAAAGGAGATAGTGCTGACCAAAATACTGTTTAGTGCTGACTAAAATGCTCTGGAGAAACATAGAAACTACTATGAATGGCTTATCATGTTTAGGTTTGTTGAAGTAAGTGCTGCAGGAAGGAATATAGCTGAAGATTCTTGTGTCTTTGTGGTCAATTGGGACAAAACTAGAAACTGCAATAAACCTGTGGCTGGGAAATGTGTTCGGACCTGACCTTACAGTGAAATTTTCCTCTCTTCTTATTCCGCTCCTGGTGTGGTTACAATGTCATAAATGAGAAATGAAACAATGAAATCCCGATAAAGAACAGTAGGATAACAATAGATGAATGAATATAAAAAATGTTAGAGAGGGCCTTTAAAAAAACACAAGTTGTTATATATCAATGCAGTGACATTTTAAAATTACTAGTGCTGACTATAACTTTGCCACTCAAGTTTATGGTGCATATAAGTGAGGGTATATGTTGTCTTGGGAGATTTCACTTGTGCTGGTGGAGAATGAGAAGTAGATGCTGTAGTGACGGGCTATATGTGTTTGGGGCTATCGTGTTCTGGTTGTGGTGTTGTGTGGGTGGTTTTGAAGAACTGTAACAGTTAAGCCAAATAATCCTCCATCTGTGCAGTCTCTTTCAGATGACTTACTCATTACACCAATGAAATTGTTGCATGCAAATTAGCTGTACAGTAAGGGTCGTGAATGGTTGCATTACCTCTGATATCACAATGGTCTAAGACTGTTGGCATAAATAGTTACTCGCCTTCCTATTTTATTATTTTATTGCCACTTTTGACCCAAGTGACTAGACAGTTTGGGGTCCTGGGAATCTGCCATTTGGAAATAGAAATTGGTTGTACTCGGGTATTTCTTTGATAAACATTTGTTAATTGACAAAGAATGTATCAAGTCCTGTGTCTTTCTGAATGTAGAAGGAACCAAGAGCAAAAGGAGCAGGGCTTGGAAGCCTCTTTAGAAGACAGCACACTCTTAGCATCATACTGTGCTTACAGGTTCTTGCTAGGTGGTGTTTTGTTTTGGGTTTTTTTAACTCCTTGCCTTTGCCTCTCTCTGTGTTCTTGTCTCTGGCCTCAGTACCTGTGTGTTCTTGGTACTCTCCCACATACCTACTCAAATAATACTCAGCCCAAAAGTTCCTGGTTGGGTTCACACGCACTATTTTTCTTAGTTTGGGCTTATGTTTACAGTTATGTTAATTGAAGGGCAAGTTCATACCTATCAACCTCAATGAGGTTTTAACCTGACACTTAACAAGGTCTTACTAAGCTCATAACAATATATAGATGGACTGGCAGTTAGGAACATGCTCACTGAGAGCCAAATTCTAACATCTCCTGTAATGGAGTACATTGAGGCCAAATAACTTTCCAAATGAATAGACTGTGTGATGTACTGGTGTACTGTGTTGATACAAAAGACAATAAGGTTTCACTTAAATCTTGTATGAGATGAGCTGGGGTATGCATTGATCTTTAGTAGCAGCAACCTCTACAGTTTTTCATTTTAGAATACTGATTTCTTGCACTTCCTGCTGGTCAGTGAGAAAATTACAGTCTAAGGCAGGCATTCCTAAACTTTTTTTTCCTGAGGCCCATCTGTGCAGCTGCAATAGGCACTGTGGCCCACTATTAACACTTCTGCAGGAAAGTTATTACTGTATATACTTGATCATAAGCCGGTTCATTTATAAGCCGACCCCCCCCCAAGATGGATAAGTAAAAATGGAAATTTTTTATAACCCATTCATAAGCCGACCCTATAATTCAGGAGTTAACAAACCTTGGCTCCTGAGCCATCAGGATAAGCCACTGATGGGCTGAGATGGTTTGTTTACCTCGAGCGTCCGCAGGGATGGAGGTAAACCTAAGTAAACAAAGTGTCCCGGCGCACCAGCTGCTTACCCTGATGGGCTGGGACAGCAACTGGTGAGGAAACATTTTGGGGGGGAGAAGCTAGGAGTCAGGGGAGTAAATCCTGTGACCACCCCCAACATGACCCCTAGCCCGAGACCCCTACAGTCTCCCCATCCCATCCCTTCCCACCTTATCTGGGGAGGGCGGGGGAGGATGGCTCTGACCTGGCTGGAGCTGCTCCAACAGACTGGGCAGCGTGGCCGCAGCCTGTTCTGGCAGGCCAGACCAGGCAGTGCAGCCACAGCATGTTCAAACAGGCTGGGCTGGGCCGCACGTCCACAGCATGCTCTGGCACCCAGGCGGCGCGGCCACAGCCTGCTCTGGGGGGCGGGGCCAAGAGGCACAGCTGCAGCCTGTCAGCCCCGGAGCTGCAGCTGCTTTGGAGGCTCGGGGGGGCTCGGGGGAGAGCAGCGTGGCCAGAAGTGGAGAGACTCTGGCCCCACCTCTTCCCTTCTGTCTCTGCTGGCTGTGCTGCCTCTCCTTGCCTCCTCTGTTGAGGGGAGGGGCTGTGTCCCATCTCTTCCTCTCTATACTCGTTCATGTCCCTGACAGCAGGTATATGGGATCTTGGGGAGCAATTACCACACAGGTGGGGTACCAATTAATTTCTTTATTAAAGGAAAAAGGAAGTGGTGGGAATTTAACAATAAAATACTAAGGGATGGGATGTATAGGGTGTTTACAATAGACAATGATGGGGGGGGTTTCTTATTGAACAGTGAAGGGAGTTCTAACAGTGGGGTACAGTAAGTGGGGTTCAGCACAATGGGATACAGTACAGTCAATAAGCAACTTAACTTTATATAGGAACAATTCTAGATACAGTGTGAAATGCAAAACGTACCAAAAAGAAATGCAAAATAAAATAGTAGCTTCTATATAAAATGGTTAACAATCCTTAGCATAGAAATGTATTAAGTGGCTTGGTGGCCTTATATACAATGTAACACACATGGTATTAATGCAGATACAAAGTAATTAGACCAGTTGAGGCAACCAAGATCACGGTGTTATTGTTCAAGCAATTTGTAGAAAAATACTGACTATCAATTTGTGAGGCTGTGATAACAAGAGTGTACCTAAAAGCTGGGTTCAAGGACGGGTTGGGGGGGGGGGAGTGAATGATTAGTGGCAACTGATGAGAGGAGAGTGCGGGCTGAAGCGCACAGAAGGCTTTTGAAGCCCTGCAAGGTAAGGACAACGGGCTAGAGAGAAGTTTTAAGCACACCAGTGGGGGGAGATATGAGCAGGGGGGAAAAAACAGAAGACAAAAAGTTATTGCAGAGGAGAGGGAGGCAGAAAAAAGGCGCCGGAAAAAACAAACAGGAGAAGTAGTCCGGGGGTCTGAGGTGAGAAACAGCAACGGATGGGTTGGGACAGACAGCTAGTCTTGGTGATCGGCAGCACAGGAGTGTACAGGAGACGGAGAATGCGCGCACGCGCAAGGGGTTTGGGAAGTTGGGCGTGCCTAGCAAGGGAGAAAATAAAAAAGAAAAAAAAAAAAAAGGACATAAGAAAGAAAAAAAAAGCACAGACAAAAAGTTATACAGGCGAGAGCAGCAAAACCTTATCTAATCTTACCAACACTAGGCCAGAAGCCACAAATATCACAATTTCTAGCAAAACTTAACAGCAACTATGGAGGCAACAGAACAGCCCAACTATAACAAGGCAGGTGAAACTACAAGCTTTAAGCAATCTATACGGGAGCAAACAAGGAACAAAGGCAGGTGAAACTTACAAGCTCTATAATCTTAAAAAACTATAACTTATTAAACTAAAAAAACACAAACCCCTATGGTGCACCTCATGCTATGTGGAAGTTACAGAGGGCAGAGTGGTATGATGCCCAGGGATGGTGGCTTGCAGAAGCAGTGGATACCAGCTGCAAGCCACCAGAGGCCCCCCGAGGCAAAGCCAAAGGAGCAGAGCTTAGCAGCAGCATCAAACTTATTTTTAGCAGCAAAGTGCAGAGTTAGGAGAGGTTTAATAGACCACGAGACCAAGGTTTAGCTTGAGTCTGTGTGCTGGATGCTGGACAGAGCCAGCAGCTAAAATAATAAATAAAAGTATAGAGAGTTTTCAGTAGAGGGATTCTTACCAGTTCCCCTACAGGAACATTCGACAACAGCAACATGGGAGAAGTAGGCGAACAGCAAGAACTTATGTGGGAAATGTATTTATTTCCACACTAGGGAAAAGGCTAGGTACTGTATGGTTTTTCTCAATAATTTCATTAGGAGATCTCATTCTCAGGGTGGCAGCAATTCTTTAGCGCTCAGTGGTAGATATTCGACTATACTTACGGGGGGGGGCGCGGGGTTGCAAAAAACTGAGAGGGGTACGCGAGGGTACAGCTGGAAAAAAATAAACGAGAGCGGAGAAAAGGACCCCCCAGAACCCCTGGATGATCAGACCAGGCAGCAATTGCAGGAACCTTTTCTGATCTTAGTTTCAAAAATGTTCTGTTTTAAAGGCAAACTTAGGCCAGTTTCCACCCAGGTACTTTGATCAGGCTCCCTCTGTCACAGGGGAGGAGAGGCGGCAGGGGACAAGGTGGAAACAGCTGTCGGTGGTGAGAGCATAGAGACATGTCTGGGCAGAGTCCTTGCATTCAGAGTAGGTGACTCAAAAGCACATGAGCCTATGACTCATGCCCAAGATCTTAAAAACACAATAGGTCTTGCAGCTCTGGACATTGCCTACCCTAGCACCGAGCCCAGGTGTAACAACGGTATAATGGCACTAACCCCTTTGAACGCGGCAAGTTGTGGCAAGAGGTAGTAGTGGGTTCTCCCACTTAGCCCAAGGGCCATCCCCTTGAGGAAGGCGCAAAAGGGCAATGGCTCTTGGTAAACAACTTTAAGTGGCCCTCCCTTTGAGAAGGGCAGTGGCCCTGGTAAACAACTTAACAGCCAGAGAGGGGAGGCCACAGGAGAACAAAAACAAAATGGAGTATGGGGACAGCTGTAAGAAACAAAATGGAATAGGGGGATAGCTGTAACAGACAGTTCATAAGTCGACCCTGTCTCTGGTGCTTCCAGGGCCGGCTCCAGCCACCAGCCCAGCAAGCAGGTGCTTGGGGCGGCCAAGGGGAAGGGGCGGCATATCTGGCTTTTTGGCAGCAATTCAGTGGCGGGTCCCTCACTCCCTCTCAGAGCAAAGGACTAGCCGCCGAAATGCCACCGAAGACTGAAGCAGCAGCGGTAGAACTGCTGCAGATTGCGATCGCGGCTTTTTTTTTTTTTCGCTGCTTGGGGCGGCAAAAACCCTGGAGCCAGCCCTGGGTGCTTCCCTTTTTTACTAAAAAAATTTGGCTTATGAACAAGTGTATACTGTAATTTTAATTATTACATATATATAAACTATAATACTGTAAATAAATAATGTACATGTTTCTTTTTATTTTAATGTAAACAACTGTAAGGACAGAAATCACTAGCAATATGCATTCAAAGAAATGCTTCAAGATCTTTGAAACCAAACAGTTTTAGTAAAATTATACTTTAAAAAATTTTGAGAACAAAATGTGGTGTTCAAACAGGAAAACACAATTTTGTATAAAACTGAACAATAAGCAAAACAGCAATGTAAAAACAAAATTGTTAATAAAACACTGTATTTGTTGATTTCAAAACAAAATAATTGTCCAACTTTGAACAATATATTTTGTTTTCAATTTCTTTTTTGTGTAAAATCTTAATTTCTGTGCTGTGTAAGTAAAGACCCAACCCTACTCTCTACTAATTAGAAAAGAAACAAATTTTGTAAATAAAAATATAAAATAACAGTTATATTATAATACACTGAGGTAATGGGTATTTATCTGATTCGGTAAAAGAGATGAATATCTGGCTGCGAAGATGGTGTCGCCAGGAGGGCTTTGGCTTCCTCAACCACGGGATGGTATTCGAGGAAGGACTGCTAGGCAGAGAAGGCGTTTACCTTTCGAGGAGGGGAAAGACCCTATTTGCACACAGACTGGCTAACCTAGTGAGGAGGGCTTTAAACTAGGTTCGACGGGGACAGGTGAGCAAAGCCCACAGGTAAGTGGGGAACAGGAAGACCTGGGAGATGGGTCGGAAACAAGAGGTAGCGTAGGCTATAATAGCAGAGAGAAAGGAGAGTCAGGGCAAAACTAGGGGGCAAGATCAAATCAGTATCTTAGATGCCTATATACAAATGTGAGAAGTATGGGTAATAAGCAGGAAGAACTGGAAGTGCTAATAAATAAATACAACTATGACATTGTTGGCATCACTGAAACTTAGTGGGATAATACACATGATTGGAATGTTGGTGTGGATGGATATAGTTTGCTCAGGAAGCATAGACAGGGGAAAAAGGGAGGAGGGGTTGCCTTATATATTAAAAATGTACACACTTGGACTGAGGTGGAGATGGACATAGGAGACGGAAGTGTTGAGAGTCTCTGGGTTAGGATAAAAGGGGTACAAAACAAGAGTGATGTTGTGCTAGGTGTCTACTACAGGCCACCTAACCAGATGGAAGAGGTGGATGAGGCTTTTTTTAAACAACTAACAAAATCATCCAAAGCCCAAGATTTGGTGGTGATGGGGGACTTCAACTATCCAGATATATGTTGGGAAAATAACACCGCGGGGCACAGACTATCCAATAAGTTCCTGGACTGCATTGCAGACAACTTTTTATTTCAGAAGGTTGAAAAAGCTACTAGGGGGGAAGCTGTTCTAGACTTGATTTTAACAAATAGGGAGGAACTCGTTGAGAATTTGAAAGTAGAAGGAAGCTTGGGTGAAAGTGATCATGAAATCATAGAGTTTGCAATTCTAAGGAAGGGTAGAAGGGAGTACAGCAAAATAGAGACAATGGATTTCAGGAAGGCAGATTTTGGTAAGCTCAGAGAGCTGATAGGTAAGGTCCCATGGGAATCAAGACTGAGGGGAAAAACAACTGAGGAGAGTTGGCAGTTTTTCAAAGGGACACTATTAAGGGCCCAAAAGCAAGCTATTCCGATGGGTAGGAAAGATAGAAAATGTGGCAAAAGACCACCTTGGCTTAACCACGAGATCTTGCATGACCTACAAAATAAAAAGGAGTCATATAAAAAATGGAAACTAGGTCAGATTACAAAGGATGAATATAGGCAAATAACACAGGAATGCAGGGGCAAGATTAGAAAGGCAAAGGCACAAAATGAGCTCAAACTAGCTATGGGAATAAAGGGAAACAAGAAGACTTTTTTATCAATACATTAGAAGCAAGAGGAAGACCAAGGACAGGGTAGGCCCACTGCTCAGTGAGGAGGGAGAAACAGTAACAGGAAACTTGGAAATGGCAGAGATGCTTAATGACTTCTTTGTTTCGGTCTTCACTGAGAAGTCTGAAGGAATGTCTAACATAGTGAATGCTTATGGGAAGGGTAGGGTTTAGAAGATAAAATAAAAAAAAGAGCAAGTTAAAAATCACTTAGAAAAGTTAGATGCCTGCAAGTCACCAGGGCCTGATGAAATGCATCCTAGAATACTCAAGGAGTTAATAGAGGAGGTATCTGAGCCTCTAGCTATTATCTTTGGAAAGTCATGGGAGACGGGAGAGATTCCAGAAGACTGGAAAAGGGCAAATATAGTGCCCATCTATAAAAAGGGAAATAAAAACAACCCAGGAAACTACAGACCAGTTAGTTTAACTTCTGTGCCAGGGAAGATAATGGAGCAAGTAATTAAAGAAATCATCTGCAAACACTTGGAAGGTGGTAAGGTGATAGGGAATAGCCAGCATGGATTTGTAAAGAACAAATCATGTCAAACCAATCTGATCGCTTTCTTTGATAGGATAACGAGCCTTGTGGATAAGGGAGAAGCGGTGGATGTGGTATACCTAGACTTTAGTAAGGCATTTGATACGGTCTCGCATGATATCCTTATCGATAAACTAGGCAAATACAATTTAGATGGGGCTACTATAAGGTGGGTGCATAACTGGCTGGATAACCGTACTCAGAGAGTAGTTATTAATGGCTCCCAATCCTGCTGGAAAGGTATAAACAAGTGGGGTTCCGCAGGGGTCTGTTTTGGGACCGGCTCTGTTCAATATCTTCATCAACGACTTAGATGTTGGCATAGAAAGTACGCTTATTAAGTTTTGCAGACGATACCAAACTGGGAGGGATTGCAACTGCTTTGGAGGACAGGGTCAAAATTCAAAATGATCTGGACAAATTGGAGAAATGGTCTGAGGTAAACCGGATGAAGTTCAATAAAAGACAAATGCAAAGTGCTCCACTTAGGAAGGAACAATCAGTTTCACACATACAGAATGGAAGAGACTGTCTAGGAAGGAGTATGGCAGAAAGAGATCTAGGGGTCATAGTGGACCACAAGCTAAATATGAGTCAATAAGTGTGATACTGTTGCAAAAAAAGCAAACGTGATTCTGGGATGCATTAACAGGTGTGTTGTAAACAAGACACGAGAAGTCATTCTTCCGCTCTACTCTGCGCTGGTTAGGCCTCAACTGGAGTATTGTGTCCAGTTCTGGGCACCGCATTTCAAGAAAGATGTGGAGAAATTGGAGAGGGTCCAGAGAAGAGCAACAAGAATGATTAAAGGTCTTGAGAACATGAGCTATGAAGGAAGGCTGAAAGAATTGGGTTTCTTTAGTTTTGGAAAAGAGAAGACTGAGAGGGACATGATAGCAGTTTTCAGGTATCTAAAAGGGTGTCATCAGGAGGAGGGAGAAAACTTGTTCACCTTAGCCTCTAATGATAGAACCAAAGAAAGCAATGGGCTTAAACTGCAGCAAGGGAGATTTAGGTTGGACATTAGGAAAAAGTTCCTAACTGTCAGGGTGGCTAGACGCTGGAAATAAATTGCTTAGGGAGATTGTGGAATCTCTATCTCTGGAGATATTTAAGAGTAGGTTAGATAAACTGTCTATGCGGGATGGTCGTAGACAGTTATTTGGTCCTGCCATGAGAGCAGGGGACTGGACTCGATGACCTCTTGAGGTCCCTTCCAGTCCTTAGAGTCTATGGATAACTATTATGATCCTAGTGAGTGTTGTGTGCAGTGAGTTTGTCAGGCCTGGCTAGCGTTTGTAGTTTACAGCAGTGAACATTTGCCAGGGGGCTTTGAGAGGCTTATATGGGTCACACCCTCCTTTTTAATTTCTGTATTAATTAAATCCAGTATCAGCCACTCCATTATCTTACCTGGGAAGTCAATGTCAGACTGTCAGGCCTATATATACCTGGGTCCTCCTATTTATCCATTTTAAACATTGCCACAACATGAGCTTGTCTTCAGTCTTCTGGAATTTCTCCAGGTGTTCCAAGACTTATTAAAAACTCAATCATTAATAATCCAGTGAGCCTCCTCGCCAGTTAACTTACCTCCTAGAGATTTAAGAGATCTGGCCATTGCTGATTTTAAAGGTCTAAACTTTAATAGGGGCTGTTTTTAGGCCTCCTCCTCTGTTACTAATAGAATGGAAAGTATTGCGTCATCATCCATATGATATTATGACTATGGGTACGTCTTACACTGCACGATTACTTCGAATTAGCTTAATCCGGATTACAAAACAGATCACTAGGTAAAAAATCGGGTTGGTAGCAGCGTCCACAGTGGGATCACGACATCGATTGTTTGCGGTTTCCATCATGGTTCAAAGTTACCATCGATTTTCTAGGTAGCGGTGCCACTGTGGTAGGTGTGTTCCTCAGCTATCCCATAGTTGTACACAACCTCTCCGTGTTTGAGATAGCAGGTCAGTGCCTACGATGGGGCATAAAGACCATTGCCCCGGGGTGGTGACTGGGTACAGGCCTCACCCCGTGCCCCTTTGTGAAGGCAGCAGACCAACGGTCTTTGGCGCCTTTTTCGCGGGAAGTGTGCATTGAGGCGAACGCCCATCAGCACTCAGACAAGGTTCATGGACACCTGAAGGGATCACCTAACGGTTATCCTGACCCGATTGTCAATCACCTCGCGATACTCTCGTTGGCCTGCTACTGATACTGAACATATGAACTGCAAAGGCAGGAGGCGAGAGTGAGGAGCGCAGCTGATCTGGACTGTAGCGGCGCAACTGGTAGGACTAGCGAATGTGATGGAGACATGGAGAAGGACAGAATTACTACCATATCACACGTCTGGCCCCCAGTGGCGTTTTGGAAGCTTAACTTGCTATTATACTGAGGCATCTTTCTACCCATTGAATGCCGGAATTTGGGCACGGAAACAATGCAGCAGCACTGGTGGGACCGATTGTTTTAACGTGTGTTGGACGATTCGCAGTGGCTCGAAAACTTTCGCATAGTCAAGATGCACTATCTTTGAACTTGTGACATGCTTTCCCCTTCCCTGAAACGCCATATTCCACGGAAAACATGAGAGCAGCGCGTACAACACGCTCGGACGCAGAGCGGAAACAATAAGTTCACGCAATAGGCTGCAACCTCCCCTCTGAACTAGCTTGCAACAGTACACATGCCTAACCGATCCATGTCCGTTGGAGCAGTCA
The DNA here is from genome assembly GCF_003597395.2 of Chelonoidis abingdonii. Classification (NCBI taxonomy): domain Eukaryota; kingdom Metazoa; phylum Chordata; order Testudines; family Testudinidae; genus Chelonoidis; species Chelonoidis abingdonii. The sequence goes on along the minus strand of NC_133769.1, from coordinate 47,394,945 downwards.
ATGGATGCTAGCGGTGCCAAATCTTAATATGCGGTGTGGCTGTCGGAGTGTGCGAGTGTATGCAGACAAAAAGCCCACGATTCAATAGATAGCTTGTTATCCCGGACGAATTAAAAACAATTGATCGAATATGTGACGATAATCCCGGTGATCACTCTAGGCTCTATATAGGTGATAGTGATTTATGGCTTGCATGCACAATGCCCCGTAGAGCCCCTCTCTTATCACAGCAAGACATCCTTAGGCTCAGGTCGTGTCTATCAAGCAGACAGACAATCCTTGGCCGCGAAGAGAACCCTATATTCCTCCTATCTTGAGCCCCCCAGCTCAATAATCTAGATAGGTGCCTCACCCAAGTAGCAGGCGTACCGCGCAAATAGGGCAGTACACTTTTGCCAAAATGGAGAATAGTCGTCGAAAGCACGTGCGGTGGATTTAGCATTCAGCGACGATCCGCGTGAACTCATCTCTCGTGCTGCAATGGGCTCAGGAAGGGGCTTAACACCTCGCCGTACTTCGGGACTAGTACTGTGCAGGCAGCACTAGCTCAGCTAAGCGGTGTATATATAGCCTGGACATATGCCTCAGCCAACAGAGAGCACTATCGACTCGCCCTAGCCCAGACGCCAGAATAATCGCTGTGGGCAGAAAGATGTGGGTATTCACCCACTATGAGACATGCTGCTGCTTGACACGACTCCTTCAAATAACTTCAATTGATATGAGGATCGTATTAATATGATAGTCTCTCAATACTGGAAATCTCTTACTAAGCTTTCACGAGGATCCACAGTATCACGTAAACTATTGGCCTACCACCCTCTGATACCAAGCTAAGCCTACATAAGTCATACATCCAGGCCGGATCCCGACACGCATAACCCTCTGTGAGTGGCTCATTGCCTCGATACAGCCCATGTATCACTGCAGTGACAGCCAGTCGGAACCATGGATAGGTCGTAGGAAGCTGGTCTCCAAATCAAGCTGAGAACTAGAGTTGTACGGACTTGGGATCTTGGCTTACGAGTGTGAATATATAGGCCGCAGTTAAAGAGATATCAATGCGGTAAATCTAAGTATAGCTCTCCCTATACTGCGCGCTTCCAGACCTCAGCCTATCAAGCAACCAACGGTGATCTCAAGAAGCGCGCGTCTCGCTCATCATTTGCTGCTTGCTGATGTGGGTCTCTGCACAATAACCTTCAATAGGAGAGCATGACTAGGGACGGAGACATTTATGGCTGAATGTGGGAGGGCTGATGGCAAACGCACTCTCGGTCGCGCTTGACCGTTAGCACAAGTGAGCGAGGCGGAGAAGACGCAGCGCGCGTTAGAGGAGACACCGCAAGGCCAACTCGTCGTTCTAGCACGCTCGCAGCAACTCATGCGAGAAGCCTATTGAAAACACTGCGCGATAATCCAGTGCACAGGCACAACAGAAGAAAAGGATACGGCGTGTTCGCACTCTAAATTATCCGAGCTTCCCCCTGTGAACACCTGCCGCAGCGTGTAAATGAGCACTTATACGTCACGAGGTGTAACGGCAAGACCCACACCCCTCCGGCCTTTGATACAGGTTTGGCGATCTTGCGAAATTATAACTCTCCCAAGCGAGTAGTTACGTGTTAACTTAGAGAAAGAAATTCCAAATCTCTCCTAGGCAGTGAAGTCATAAAAGTCAATATATGCATTGTAAAGAGATACACATCCGCGACTCTTCTTCCATCATATCCTTCCCTGTCGCAACACCACAGGCCCTCCACTCCTGTAATCCGGAGTGTTGATTCTCGATACTCGAATAACAAAAAGGACACAGCGAGATCTCACTCATACATCTGATTATCTCTCCTCCTCCGTTGTCGTTCGTCACTTGTGCCTCTGTGATGCGTCATCTAGGAGTGAGCGGCTCAGTAACATCTGGTATAAGTAGATGAATATGCTACTCAGCAGTCTGATCATAAGGGAGGAGCAGCGTCAACAAGCGTTATTCCTGCATCATCTACAGCGAAAAAGTACGATAAGGTGAAAATATACACCAACCTGGTCTTTCATCTACCGACATAGAAGGAGTGCGCATAAATATGAGGTGTTTACATGGCCACTAATATTACCACTAGAATATCGTAAAACGCAACAACGTGAATTGGGCACTATATCCCCTAGCCCTCGCAACCTGTAATCAATGAGCACGAGGCGAGCGCAGTTGCCGAGGCAAGAGGCTGCTCACTAGCTCCACCAGCTGAGAACACATACTCAGCCCATACTCCCAACGGTGCGAGGGGTTCAGATACAACATAGCGAAAGCAAACAGAACCCCACCGTACGAGCCTACTGCTCCACGAGGTTTGGGCCGATGCTGCGAGAGCAACTGCGAGCTCACAGAGGAGGCTCTCTCTAGGCAAGCCGTGGCTTCAGCAAGTTCATGTACAATGCGCTCAGGCGAGCAGATCGGAAGAAAGCGTTGCTCTTTAGACTACAATCGCCTCTCGAATCGGGCCAGCGTGGCTCTCCTCGCGCGACTCGCTCCATTACTCGCGAGCCAATATTAGCCTGTATAAATCTTCTGCCTCGAATTGCGGCTTCCCATCCAGCCGGATTGTCAAAATGTCTTCACCCCGTCTCAGCATGCGCTATAGCGAACAACAATGCGATAGATGCCGGATGTGGCAGAGTGCCACTAGCATGATCAGCGATCCGCTCAATTGAGGTGAGTCGTACGGAATGATCACATTTGGCTAAAAAAACCGTTTTACCCACTTGTTTTGCAGCACTGAGCAGCAGAGAGTCTACATGGAGAAAGCCTCTCACGCTGGGCAGATGGTCAATTGACGGCTCAGCTAGCAACGGTGCCTCCTGAAAAACCACTCAACATGAGGATTCCTCTATCTTGGTCCAATCCATAGCACGAGTAGTTCCTCTCTAAAAACGCCGTCCATACATGGGCATCTTGTAATGCTATGCTACTCCATCAATACAAACTAACAGCAACCTATGCCTCGAGCCATTGCTAGGTTAGACATTCAGGATCCTACCACTGTCCAGCCTGCGCACGTCTATAGGCTTCATGAGCCTGGCAATCGAAGCGATCGCGTGAGAGTCCCACCCCGGATAACTATAAGCACTCAGGTTCGGTTCAGAGGGTAGCCATGTTAGTCTGGCATCTGTGAAAGCCAAGCAGAGAATCCTGTGGCACCCTTATAGACTAACAGAGGTTTTATGGGAGCCGTGAGCTTCGTGAGAGTGTGAATACCCAGCTCCCACGGTTATTTTTGTCTGAGAAGTTAATCCTTGCTGCAGCCGTTTAAAGATATGCTCCTGAGATGCGAGCGTCATGAACCCTTCCTGGCCATCCACGTGGATGTTGTGAAGTCCCTTGTGATCCACCAGTGCTTGCAGCACGCATTGACAACTAACCGCCTTTGCGGTTCACGTTAACTGGGATGCGGCTTGGGGTGTTTCTGAGAGCCCAAGATAGCAGATAATAGCGGTGTCCCCATTCAATTATAGGGCAGACCACCAACCCCAGTTATACAGGAACAAACACATCTCCAATTTCTGCGGGGCTTGTTCAGGCTCAATCAAAGACCCACACTGCCTCCTAACATAATCACAGCTGCGCGCTTCCAACGGAGCAACCTGTGTCGATGAGCTTGCAGCGCGCCTTACTGATCGTCTTCGCTAACCTCGTGCATCACTGCAGCCCCACAGTAGATTGTCGCTCAACTCCAAAATTGAATTCGCCAGAGACTGACCTGCAGCGAGAGTAAGCTGTTGCTGTGTTGCGAAAGCTTCCACATTGAGGCGGCTCTCTGCCCACTGCGACTCTCTTCCTACCTAGTGAGAGGAACCATGCTCTCATGTTATTGTTATCGTGGAGTTGTGGTCATTAACGTATTTAAGGCTGACAAGTGGTGAAAGAGCATGTCGTCATATTAGTTCTAGAAGTGCTCTTTATACATCCTTATTAAAGGCGAAAGTTTGCAGCCACAACTGCGCATCAAGATCCCGGCACGAGCCGATCCTCAAAAAACACAATGCGGGCGATCCCACCAAGTCTGTGCTTAGTGTTCAGTGCCAACTTCAATCAGAAAACTAGTATCTAATCTCGAAGGCTACTGGGAGAGGTGCCTCGATATATAGCGCTAAGCGCTGGTCTGTCTGGCCTCACTCGGCTGGTCTATTTGAGGACGTATATGATCTGCCTCGCAATGGGGATCCTTCACACTCTCGTGGTCTATGTCCTCGTTCCCGTCCTCCTTGCAGATAGTCTTTGCCTCCTCCAGCTTCGTCCTTACAACTATCGCACATTTGAGACGGAGTTAGGCAAATAATCAGATTTCGAGCTTTTATATCATGCCATGTATATGTGATTTGCTGATGTGAGTGTTTAAGCTGATAGCGGCTGGAAATGGGTTACAAGTGTACCTTGATTATCGCGTTATAAGCTGTGTTTGTATCTATTTCATAATTCTGTGTTATCCATGATAGCATCCGTCGTAAGTAGTGTCATCGCCGTGATCATCAGAATAATGCTCATTCTCTGTCTCGTAATACTAAATAAAAGTCGACAAAAAGAAGCTGTGTGCTGCTAGACCACCTTGCATCAAGTGGGTAGTCTGATGGCTAAGTACCTCGAGCACCCTCGACCCGGGCGGAGGCAGAGGATATGCTCTGGATGCTCTCTAGCACTGCAGGCAGGCGTGTGTTGACTCATCTAACCAACAGCGGAGAGAAAGGATAGGGAGACGTAGTGGAGATAGCTGGTAAATTCCCTCAGCACTAGGCGTTCCCTCCGACAGTTCCAAGCGTTCTCCGATAATCTCGAGGTATCGCGCTCACAAGCGTTTGGACTCACACCTCGAAGGCGCAGAAGAGACGATCTCATAGATGTCAAAAGAGTACGATCACGCAGACAGTGGGATCGCTCGCTCTAAGCCTGATTGTAGATTAAGATCGCGCGTTCTGCTAGTAGCTGGATTAGGTCCTCTCCTCCAGAAAGTATACGATGCAGTGCGTTATACGGTTAGAGACACGTGATGTACGGAATGCGATATGCGGGATGACGCCTAAGTACTTTCATCTCATTGGACGTTAGACATGGGAGTGCGCGAATAGAACTTCAATCACACAGCCTTTAAAGTAGTGACCAGCTTAAAAGATCGCGAGCATGGCCAAGAGTTCTCTTAATATCTCTAAGGGAGGGTAAGTCTAAACTGGGCCAGAGCACCTACACTGTGATTGATGAATGGCTTTGAGTGTTTCCTAAGAGTCTTGGCAACGACTGAGGAGAATGTCTGTATGAAATAACGTGGAAGCGTGCGCAAGACCTACCTGAGTAGTGCTTGATGCGCATAAGAGTGTAGTCACCCCTATAAGATGGCTCTAATAAGACCCAGAAGGAGCATAAATAGTGGATGACCCAATGTCATCGTGGACAAAGCCCCCAAAAGAAGTATATTTTACTGCCAGGAACCTGCCGGCTACAACATTTGCACCAGAGTTCCATAAAGCGTCGACTCACCTACGGCGACATACAAGATAATGGAGTGCGCTTGTACGCCTCGCGTACACCTCTACCACTCGCAATTACGATTATAGATTCACACTCGCGAGTGTGCGCTTCATACTCCTATCAAAAAAGCGCACACAGTGACACGTCAAATTGCCCGACCCCTGAGCAGACAAGGCCTAGAGTTCGGTTCACTGCCTTGGCCTAATTTCTCAGACTTGCTCAAACAATACAAAGGCAAACTCTCACCCGACCGTGACGCTGTCGATCGAATAACTCCACCACTCTGCAGTCACATAAACTGCATCCTACACGACGTAGACTGTATACCTGGCCTCGCTCAAAAGTCTCCACAAAGAACTAGAACGAAAACTCTTTATTCCAAGTATTTGCAGATGATTTCTTTAATTACTTCTCCAGTTATCTTCCCCTAGCACAAGACAGTTGAGAACAACTGGCTCTGTATGTTTCCTGGGTTATTTATATTTCGCCTTCCTTACTAGAATACTGTGTGTCCTTACAGTGGCACTATAATTTGCCCTTTTCCAGTCTTACTGGAATCTCCTCCTGCTCCACATGACTTTCCAAGATAATATGCTAGAGGCTTCAGATACCGCCTGTATTAACTCAGGGGTCTGAGTACTTCTAGGATGCATTTCATCAGGCTACTGGTGGCCTTGTAGGCATAGAGCGTTTCTAAGTAATTTTTAAACGTTTTGCTCTTTTTTGAGTTTATCTCAAATCCTTCACTACCCATAAGCACTCACTATGTTAGACAATCCTTCAAACTTCTCAGTGAAGATCGAACAAAGAAGTCATAAGCATCTCTGTCATTTCCAAGTTTCCTGTTACTGTTCTCCCTCCTCATTGGAGAGCAGTGGCTAACCCTGTCCTTGATCTTCCATCTCTTTCTACAGTATTGAGAAAAAGTCCTCTTGATTCCTTTTTTCCCATTAGCTAGTTTGAGTTTATTTTGTGCCTTTGCCTTTCTAATCTGCCCCTGCATTTCCTGTGTTAATTTGCCTATATTCATCCTTTGGTAATCTGACTTAGGTTTCCAATTTTTCCATATGACTCCTTTTTATTTTGTAGGTCATCAAGATCTCGTGGTAGCAAGGTGGTCTTTTGCCACATTTTCTATCTTCCTACCCATCGAAATAGCTTGCTTTGGGCCCTTAAATAAGGTCCTTGAAAAAACTGCCAACTCTCCTCATTGTTTTTCCCCTCAGTCCTTGATTCCCATGGACCTTACTATCAGTCTCTGAGCTTTACCCAAAAATCCGCCTTCCTGAAATCCATGGTCTCTATGTGCTGTACCTTTTGTCCCTCTACACCTTCCTTAGAATTCGGGGCAAAAGAAACTCTATGAATTTATGATCAACACTTTCACCAAGCTTCCCCGGTCTATCTTTCAAATTCTCACATGTTCCTCCTATTTGTTAAAAAATCAAGTCTAGAACAGCTTTCCCCAGTAGCTTTTTCAACTTACTGAAATAAAAAAGTTGTCTGCAATGCAGTAACAGGGAAAACTCTTTATTCCAAGTATTTGCAGATGATTTCTTTAATTACTTCTCCAGTTATCTTCCCCTAGCACAAGACAGTTGAGAACAACTGGCTCTGTATGTTTCCTGGGTTATTTATATTTCGCCTTCCTTACTAGAATACTGTGTGTCCTTACAGTGGCACTATAATTTGCCCTTTTCCAGTCTTACTGGAATCTCCTCCTGCTCCACATGACTTTCCAAGATAATATGCTAGAGGCTTCAGATACCGCCTGTATTAACTCAGGGGTCTGAGTACTTCTAGGATGCATTTCATCAGGCTACTGGTGGCCTTGTAGGCATAGAGCGTTTCTAAGTAATTTTTAAACGTTTTGCTCTTTTTTGAGTTTATCTCAAATCCTTCACTACCCATAAGCACTCACTATGTTAGACAATCCTTCAAACTTCTCAGTGAAGATCGAACAAAGAAGTCATAAGCATCTCTGTCATTTCCAAGTTTCCTGTTACTGTTCTCCCTCCTCATTGGAGAGCAGTGGCTAACCCTGTCCTTGATCTTCCATCTCTTTCTACAGTATTGAGAAAAAGTCCTCTTGATTCCTTTTTTCCCATTAGCTAGTTTGAGTTTATTTTGTGCCTTTGCCTTTCTAATCTGCCCCTGCATTTCCTGTGTTAATTTGCCTATATTCATCCTTTGGTAATCTGACTTAGGTTTCCAATTTTTCCATATGACTCCTTTTTATTTTGTAGGTCATCAAGATCTCGTGGTAGCAAGGTGGTCTTTTGCCACATTTTCTATCTTCCTACCCATCGAAATAGCTTGCTTTGGGCCCTTAAATAAGGTCCTTGAAAAAACTGCCAACTCTCCTCATTGTTTTTCCCCTCAGTCCTTGATTCCCATGGACCTTACTATCAGTCTCTGAGCTTTACCCAAAAATCCGCCTTCCTGAAATCCATGGTCTCTATGTGCTGTACCTTTTGTCCCTCTACACCTTCCTTAGAATTCGGGGCAAAAGAAACTCTATGAATTTATGATCAACACTTTCACCAAGCTTCCCCGGTCTATCTTTCAAATTCTCACATGTTCCTCCTATTTGTTAAAAAATCAAGTCTAGAACAGCTTTCCCCAGTAGCTTTTTCAACTTACTGAAATAAAAAAGTTGTCTGCAATGCAGTAACAGGCTTAAACTGCAGCAAGGGAGATTTAGGTTGGACATTAGGAAAAAGTTCCTAACTGTCAGGGTGGTTGGACACTGGAATAAATTGCGTAGGGAGGTTGTGGAATCTCCATCTCTGGAGATATTTAAGAGTAGGTTAGATAAATGTCTATCAGGGATGGTCTAAACAGTATTTGGTCCTGCCAAGAAGTCAGGGTACTGGACTAGATGACCTCTCGAGATCCCTTCCAGTCCTAGAATCTATGACTCTATGAATCTAAACTTCAAGTTTGTGTCATCATATTTTCTTACCACTTTCTTTATTCTTTTGGCTGCCTCATTTTGTGTAGTTGTAGATGGTCCGCGACTTTCATTATCTTCTTCATGAGTACACTCTTCGTTTTTGAAAAATACATCAGTTCATGTCAGATTGAAATACTGCATGCTGATTTTTATAGTTGTAAATGGTGGACTGTGTGTATGTTGCTAGGCCACCTTGCAAAGAAATGCACCTTGTGCTTGCAAGAATTAAAGTTGACATATTGCAGATTTTTGGTTTTTTTAATAAATAAAGTTTTTTTAATACTCTATCCAACATATACAACTCAAAATATTACATTTATGTATCTTTTATTTAGATTACATGAGTCACATGGAGTTAAAGATTTACTAAGAGCTTGATTGGAAAACGCAGTTGCACTGGTGGAGCACCTGGGATTGTGCTGCGACCCACCTTTGGGCTGTGTCCCACAGTTTGGGAACCCCATGGTCTAAGGGGAAATTCCTGATTGGCTGCAATTCTCCATTCTTCCACCTCCTATAAAATGGCAGCCAATCAGAGCTGCTCTATGTGTTGAGGGACCGCCTGGTCATTCAGCACACAATGCAGCTAGAGTTCTGTCTTCTTTCCCCCTGCTACAGGGCTTACAGGCTTCAGTGTGCAGCAGCTGGATGAGGAACAGCTCCTCCTGCCCCCCTGACTTCCTAACCCACTCAGGGTAATGGATAGCCTTTGACCTGGTGACCCCTCCCCAGGCCCGGGGAGCCGAGAGGGTAAAGAGCAACTGACCAGTTCATAACAGTCAAGCCTAGTGATCAGTATAACTTCCAGAGCCAAGAGTCAAGACGGAGTTGGAATCAGGAGTCAGGGACAAGGGTCAAAGCTGGATTAGCAGGAGTCAGGGAAGGCAGGAGCAGAGCTGGTATAGAGGTAGGAGCAAGGCTGGGACAGAGTGAGAACAAAACTGGGTGCAGGACAGGATCAGGGCTGAAGCTCTGGAGGAGCAAAGCAGGAGCAGGGCTTGGAAAGGAGAGCACAAGGAAGCAGAGAGTCCGTCAGTGTGTGCAGAAAGCACCCTAGCAAGCTGCTGCTGCTGAGCTAAAGAACCAGCCTGCTGGCTTCGTCAGCCACTCAGATGAGGCAGTCTGTCAGGAAGCCTAGCTGGCCCGTTAGGGTGTCAGGAGCAGCTGCAGAGCCTTACTCCTGACACAGAGGAGAAGAGCAGAAGAAACTGCTGTTTTTCTTGTAAGTGACAAGGGGGATCAAGGCCCAGAACACAGGAGAGCACCCAGCAGGAGAGGGACAGCAGAATCAGCAAAAAAGGTAGAGCAGCTGTGTGTGTGTGTTGTGGGAGTGGTGGTCAGGTCTCTATCTCATATGGGTGTCTGAATCAGTTGTGAGCTGCTGTATGTAAAATAGCAATCTTTATCAATTTTTGGGCTCTGTTTTAGTTGGTAACAGATTCAATAGTCTATTTTGGAGGAAAGAGCACAACTGGATGAGGGGGAGAGATTTGAACAAGGGGAAACTTCTCACTTTTTCCCCACCCATTCAGCCTTTTCCCTCCTAAAATCCTGTCACCACTTTTCCCCAAATTCATCCAATCTTTTCTTTCCCCTGACCATCAACCTTGTCCCTCACATCTCACATCCCTTGCTACATTTTATAATATAAAAAGGGATAAGATTGGAAGAAAACACGGGGTTGAAGGAGACAGCACCTTCCTGCCTCACTCTTGGGGAGAGGAGCCAGGACTCCTTGCAACAAGCACCCTTGCCCAGCAGTCAGCTCACTGAGCCATCAGGATCTATAAGAGCCATTCCTACCCTAAGCCCAGTGTGAAGAAAAATTGGCAGTTTGTGCACTATCAGTAAACACTTTAATAAGTTCTACTTAAATGTGTGAAGAGATGGAAATCTATCCAAATTTAAAATAATCTGTCTTTCTGGACAATGTTTGCAGGTATGTGCTGAAGATGGAAGATGAATCTGTTATGGAGGGCAGGAGTGTGTCGTTGACAGAATTGTGGGCAAATTGACGGTGGCAAGGAATGCTGGAAACATTTCCTTTAGCTTCTTAACTTCTGCTTTGAAGGTTGGTGGGTGTGTCCTGAGGCAACTTTAACAGCCACTAAATTTAAGTTTGTGTGTGTGTGTGTGTGTGTGTGAAAGAGAGAGAGAGAGAGAAACAGCAGATTTCAATACATTCCAATTAAAACCTATTCCTTTTTTTCATATGAACTTCCCAAAATATTCATAAAATAAAGGTGTTTTTTTTCTTTAGTACTGTAGTGAGGCAGAGTGGCCTCCCTCCAAGCCTGATGGGGAGGAACCGCCCCACGCCTCCTGGGGAGCGGGGCCAAACCAGCCCTGCCCCCCATGATGAAAGCAGAGTGGGAGGGCAGGAAGTATAAGAGGCAGGCCCTCCATCTCAGTTGGGCTGGAGCCAGGGAAGGAGGCATATGTCTCTACCTCTCTGCGGAACCCCAGACCAAAGACCAAGCTGAGCGGCATCCTGCCCCTGGAGGAGACCAACTGTGGAGAGGAATTTCTGGGACTTCCATCTGCCGTATACCCCAAGGAGACAAAGAAGCTATGGACCATGGAGCCACACCAAGAAAGGGCAGTAGGAAGTAGCCCAGGAACCAGACATTAATGTGGTTGTGTGTCCAGGAAATAAATCAGTGTGTTTCAGTGACTTCCCTGCTGAGCTAGTGGCAGGACCACCCACAATTGTTAGGGCCCTCGATTGGACCCTGGTAGAGTAGGGTGGGCCCAAATCCCCCTACTCCCTGCCGCCAAACCCACCCCTGGGGTAGCGGCCTACTCACCTTAGACTGGAAGGTCTGTGCCTTGCCTGTGGCTTGTTACTCTGCCCCACCCAGGGAGTCAGAGCCCCAGAATGTATTTGCTGTCTGCTCTAGCCCGAAGGCTGCCACTAAAGACAGCTCATTGCTCTTTCCTACCCAAAGGGCCAGAGCTATAGATAGTAGATTGCTACCTGCCTCAACCAGGAGGCTGGGCAATAGACTGTGTTGCTGCTCTGCCCTGACCAGAGGGCCAGAGCCCAAGCTTGCTAATTGACTGCTTACTGTGTGATGTAGTTAGGCAGCATGGCCTCCCTCCGAGCCTGATGGGGAGGGACGACCACAGAACCACTACAAGTACATACTAAAATAACATGCACTAAGTTCTAAATCTCAAGGTTCGTTACCACCTGAGCAGTTTCTGAATACTCCTATGTTTCACAGACAGAATTGATAAACTTCAGTACCTTTCAACAGTGTATAGAATTCTAACTACTCTAATTGACTGACATTTTGACTACAATTTCAGCCAATACTTTTTGAAAATAAATAGGTTTTTCCCTGTCACACTTTATAAGTTCAATACAAAATATATTTATCCAACCAAATTTACACATTTAGGAGTTTGCATCACTGAACAGCTTTTCTCCAAATATTCATCATATCTTGTTCACTACTAAGGCCAAAGTGCTCCTAATTTATTTATAACCAATGCTTTCTGGTGGTTTCCTTTCCAGTGACAAGACTTCATCAGTCCCTATTGTGGTGGGGTGACCACCCTGCCGTGTCCTGAAGGGCTTAAAACAGCCCGGGGAGAGGGCTGAGAGGGAAAAAGCTGAGCTGTTTGGAAAAACAGCCACAGCTGTAGCTGGGGTAATTAGGGCCCAGCAAGCCCTTATAAGAGGGTGGTGAGTCAGAACCGGAAGGACAGACACTCTCTCTAGCTACAGAGAGAGAAGGACCTGGCTGCCTGGGAAGCTTAGGAGGGTACCTAGGGTGGAGCAGTGCTGAGGAGCTCCAGCCTAGCAAAGCCCCAGGCTGCAAGTCAAGCTAAAGGCTCGCAAAAGGGTACTAGGGCTGCAAAGGGGCAGCCCAGACCTAGGCAGAGGCAGCTGGTCTGACTCCCCTTGCTGATGATAAGTAGTACAGACTGCAGTCTGCCCCACGGAGCTGGGCTAGACAATGACTGACACCACTGAGGCAAGGGAGCGATGGGGTGTGGGAGATCCCTGGGGAGAGGAGATGCAGACTAAGGGGGTACTGCCAGGAGGCAGAAACCTCATCTAGAAAGGCACCAGGGTCTGGGAGGGACACGGGGCCAGCGGCAGCGAGATGGTAGAGGGCACTTCTGGCTGAAAAGAGCTAATTCCCTGGACAACCCCAGCAGGAGGCGCCGCACTGCTGAGTCATCACCATGCCACACCTATCATATCTAGGCTTTGATTAAATTAGTTAATAAAACACTTTATTCTGTTTTACTTTGTGAGGAAATAAACTGCTACTACTAATAATAATATTTTAAGTTGGTTTGTCCTGCCAAACTGATAACATAAGTGATTGAGGACAAGAGACATTTTAAGAGTCAATCACAGTATGAAGTTTAGCAAATAGGGAATTAAGTCCTGAATCTGCAAAGTCTTACATAGCCAGATAACTATGTGCACATGAGTAATCTCATTAAATTCAATATGTACTCCATTGCTTAAGTGTTTTCAGGCTCAGGATCACAGTCTGTCATTCATTAGAATTTCTAAGTCTAGTGACTTAGCTCCACTGAGTATATGGATTTTACCTGCTGTTTATCTGTTAGACCTGCAATGAAAAATCATGCTACAGAATCATTAAAAATGGTCAAACTGCTTTAAGCGGAGAGCCAATAGCACAGCTGAACCTTAATGTTCAGGCTGACATCACTGTGCCATGAATGATCATAATCTGAATTTTTACTTGCTGATCTTTGTGTGTAAACAGAGCCTGAGATGTCAGAGCCTTAAGGCTCAAATCTACTCTTCCTGAAATCAGTGTCAAATCTTGCATTCAATTCAACAGGAGTAGAAGCAGATCCTCAGAGAAGGAGGATGGAGGAAATACAGATTCAGCTTCAAAAGAGCACAGTCTAACAGGGCCCAATTCTGACTTAATTCAGATGGCCGCTTTGGTTCAGCAAGAGCTTTGAGGACTGGGATGATAGTTTTATTCTTCACATGCAAGATACAGCCAGAAAACTGAGGCAGCAATGATCGAGCCAGAGAACTAAGAATCATTCAGAGTGAATAATTTATTCAGGGAATGTAGCCTCTTTCTTTTGTTTATGAATTGTCCAGGAACAGTGTAAGGTTGCTATGAATTTACTCATTCATAATTATTTTCCCAATACTTTCTGTGAATGAATCTTGGTCTGAATTAACTTAATGAGCACTTTGTTACACATATTGAAGAGTCAAGAAGTGTTGATTCATTTGATTAATCCACTTTATTATTTAGTTGTAGAGCCCTACCAAAAAGCATGTCATGGACCATGAAATCTGGTCTCTCTCGTCTTCCCTCCGTGAAATTTGGTCTGTTGTGTGCTTTTACCCTATATTATTCAAATTTCACAGGGGAGACCAGCACTTCTCAAATTGGAGGTCCTGACCCAAAATGGATTTGCAGGTGGTCACAAGGTTATTTCACAGGGGTTATTGCCACTTTTACTTTTGCTCTGTCTTCAGAGCTGGAGAGTGGCAACTGTTGGCCAGGCACCCAGCTCTGAAGGCAGTGCCTCGCCAGCAGCAGTGCAGAAGTAAGGGGGCAATACTGCAATCCCTGTACAATAATCTTGCAACCCCCCGCCCCCCCCACCCCCCCCCACACAATTCCTTTTGGGGTCAGAAGCCTATGAGCATGAAATTGACCAAAACAAACCATGAATTTGTTAGGGCCCTATTTATTTGTCCTGTGGCAACAAATTCAGGGACTGAGGCCTCATTATTCAAGGTGCTGTACATATAATCAAAAGACGATCCTTGCCCCAAATAGCTTACATTCCAAGGTCCCAGTCCTGCAAACACTTCTGCACATGTAGTCCCATTGGTTTCAATGAGATTATTCATATGCATAAGGTTTAAGCATATGTGTAAGTGTTTTCAGGATCAGGGCCTAAGTACATGATGAGAAAAACAGGTGGATACAACATTAGGAGGAGTACAAGGTTACAGTGAGACTATTTTAATGAGCATAACAAGCATCAATCACACTTAAGTAATTTTTCCTGTTCTCTGCCTGGATGAGCATAACTCTTATAATCAGGTGTCCAGTGTGATTACTCTAATTTACAAATCCAAAATATGCTTTTTACATATATAATATCCAGTTAGAATTCATTTTTCAACAACCTGTCAGAAAACTCATTCACCCAAATATTGATAGAAAAAGACCAGAAAAAGAATGTGACCATCACCATAATGAATTCATTGTTTTATCTGACTGAATGTTTTTTTTTCCCTAGGTATCTATCCAGCTTTACTGAGCCACAAAAGAACAGGTATAAGTAATTATTTTCCTAAGCATCAGAGACTGAAATTTAAATGAGCATCTTGTTAGTAGTGCAAGCCTTTCAGATGGGTGGGAGTGGGGAACAAAGCTGAGCTTTCTTAACCATGGATTTTCAGACATTCATATAGCTGGAAAAATAAATAGTACTTATATGGCTTTGTAATTTCTAAATAATAAAGCAATAATAATGTCAATTCAAGTTCTGTGTTTATTGATCTACGGTTAAACAATAATTTTGGAATCTAGTTTCTTGAGATTTATCATTATGTTACAGCTGCAGTCGGGACAAAGCTATTGTTCAGTCCTTAAAAGTAAAGACACAATAAGGTCACAATGAGCTCAGTAGAAGCACTTTATAAAAGAGACACACTGTCAAACATTTATGGTAATAGTATGCATACTGTTCTTTAGGCAATGAGGCTCAGTAATAGGAACACCAAAAGGTTCCAACTAAGAGCTTCATGTTTCATCTCATCACTGAGGCATGGCTGTTTGTTTCAGCCTCAGACTATATCTGCATACTGATTTGCATAGCAACTCACAAGCCCAGATAGAATGAGCAATATGTCTGATTGTTAGTTCATCTTTCGAGTAACCAGTATGAACACCATTAGATGACATTTCATGTTACTGCTAAAATGGAGTTTGCATTCCCGATTAGGTAAGATAGGTGGGGATTTTCATTTTACTGTTATAGTTCTTTATTAAATGGCTTCATTCTGATGTGCACTGCAGTTAGATCTTTTCATATGACAGTATGTGACAATTTTGTCCAAGATAGGATATTCTACAGCTCACGATGACGTTGCCTCCTGGCACTTCGAAACAGAAGAGAAAGGTTTCAGCAACCTTTTGTGATTCCTTAAGGTTTCCAGAAACTGAGGGGATTCATACTCCCCCACTTAATTACATTAACATACATGCTAAGGTTGTAAGAGGCACAATTTTAATCTGAGGAGTTAAGACTGGGTTTAGGAGAAATGGAGTGCAAAAATGACAGCTGAAAATCAAAGAAAGGGCTGGCTTCTGAAATTGAGGCAACAAAAAAAAGATGATTGCATCATCCCAATGCATATTTAACAGACTAAGTTTCATTAAAATGGCCAGTTCCATGAAACTCAGTGAATGTAGGAAAACAGATGTCTTCCTATCCACCAAGACCTTGAAAACACCCTTCCCCAACCTCACATGCCAACATCTTAATTCCTGCAAGTCTTTCCGGGAACATTCACTTAGCCTCATGCAATCAGGCTATGATCAGAAGGAGGCTTGGAAAGCAGATTGGCCTAAACAAGACTTAAAAATTAAGCACCTTGTGCTGTATCCTATGCAGAAGGTTCCTGGGTTTGACCTTCCACAGGCATCTTGGTCAACTCTGAACCAAATCCGAACCAACCATGGTAGATGTGGACATCTAATACACAAATGGAAAATCAAGGACTCCCTGGCCTACAAGTGTGGTTCCCCATGACAGTCCATCCAACAGATCACTACCTAGTGCCCAATTCATAAATATGAAGAAGGCATCACTGCAACAAATTCTGCTACTCCTGATGTAGCCATCTGAGGCGATCAACTTCAAGTGAAGTTGTAATTGCTGCTCTACACCAGCCATATGATAGAAGAAGGTTAAAAGGGCTAGCTCCACAGTACCCCAATTAAGTTAACCTTATGAAGGACCCCTTGTCTGTCTCTGGGTCCATCTTCTCACAGGAAATTCTCTTTCTCTACCTGGTTTCTGTTTACTTCCATAAACATCCCCTTACTCCTCTGTTCCCTAACACTGTCTCTCTCTTACCTAATTGCCCAGAACTCATTCTCTCTCCTTTTCCCCTGTAGGCCCCTTTATCTTCCTAATTACCCATGAACCAGTAGTACGTAATAGAATCTTTCAGAAGACTTCACCTATAGATGTTGTTCAACAGTGGGGCAGGGTGCAAAGTGACAACTATTGGTTGGAAATATTGGTTGGCACTGGCATTCTTTACTCTTGCTGCTCCCCCAGGTACCAGAGGAATCATCATGCCCACAACCAACCCCCTCTGTAAGACTAATGAAGTCCAACTACTGAACCCATGGACTGGCTGCCTGCAGCTAATCAGTTTCTCAAACAAGCTGCCCCCTTTTATTTGCAGGTAGAGACTATGTTGGCAGCTGACTAGAGGATGTGTCCCAATTGTAGGCAGTCACCTAGTGGCCAAAAGTGAGTTTGTAGGTAACATGTCTAGAACTCTGAACTGAGCAGTTTGGTGGATTGAAAAAAATCAAAAGGCAAGAAAATTGTTTTGAGTTGACCTGAAACAAACAAAAAATGAATATTTTGGCTAACCAAAAGCCTCCTCATCCTTTATTTTGTGTTGAATGAAACATTTAGCTCAATCCGAACATAAATGTTTTGTTTCATTTTTGTGGTTTTTAACTGTTTTTTAAATAAAATCTGAATTTGAAAACTGTCATTTTGAATCAAAAATCAAAATATTTTGTTTCAAAAAAGGTTGAAATGAAACATTTATTTTTTTTGGATTTTTTTATTATTTTGGTCAAAAAAAATTTTTTTTGATTAATTTGATAGATTCACAAAATGTTTTGATCAATGCAAATCCGCCTTTCTCAGCAAAAAAAAAAATCAGCTGAAAAATGTCGCCTTCTCCTACTTTCAGTCCATTATGCTACCTTCCCTTGTAATTGTCAGTTTGTTGAGGGGGGACCCCAAAAGATCAGGGAGCCATAGGGTCTAAAAGTTGGATAGCAGAGCCCATTGTACCAAATTCAATCAGGAAACCTCACAATCATTTTGAGGAACATGCAGCCTACCTACTCTGGAATTTTTTTCTCTTGATGTAAGTAAATTGTTACTATGCATGTTTTTCTATCACTTAAAACATGCAGTATCTTTGAGGGTATTTTTAAGCCCTGCTGATACATTCATATCACCTATTCACAAATTTGGTCTTGTCCTATTTAGCAAGATCATTGCTTTGTCTGTTATTATCAATGAAGTGCAAATTTAACCTAACTTTTTCAGTTTTGTTTTGGTTCTCTCTCTGTGCACTGGCTTTGTTATTGGTTTCATTAATGTCAGCACAACTCAGAAGTGAGTTTTAGATGACTTGGGCTCCCTTTGCTGACTAACCTTTCAGTAGCAAAGCAGAAAAAATTCTAGACTTTTCATAAACGTTATCTGTTTTGATTTATTTTTCCTTTATTGTTGAAAGAATAATAGCTTTAAAATCAAATAGATACCTAGAGTCCTATAATTCTTTTGTAATTCCCAAGCAATACATCAGTGGATTTCTGTGCACTACAAATGCAGCAGATGATATATTTACCTGTGCCACTGGATAATTTCATATACATACACATAACTCTCTCCAGATTTTATAATTTTTACAATCACAATATACTGTACCTATAATCCAGTAATACAATATACCTGAACTAGCAACATATAATTTGCTATTTTGTTGTAGGAGTTAAAAGTATTTCATAGCATATGACAATCCTCATGCTGAAATTATCTTTTCAGCTGTTGGATGCTGTCTTCTTTTCAGTTTGGCACCGTCTAAGTATGCTGCCACAGACTGAAAGTCCATGCATGTAACGTGCTTTTCATATGCCATGAATTTCTGCAACTCCCTCTGTCATTCTGAATAAACAGTTAGCAATTTATTTAGTTCTCACACACAATATTCCAAAACAATTCAGTAAAATAAGGAATATTAACTGTATTATACTTCTCACCAATGGAAACAAAAGCTATTATGGTGACTCTATGTAAACTATAGCTTAGTTTCTGGAATTTAAACCTTTCACACATGGTCACAAATCGACATTATTGCCTGAGTCTGGGCCAGCTCCAGGTGCCAGCATCCCAAGCAGGTGCTTGGGGCAGCAATCTGCAAGGGGCGGCAGTCCCTGTGTTTTTGCCCCCAAGGAGCAGCAGGAGCAGTCCGTGTGCCTTTAGCGCGGCTCGCGCATTTCTGCAGCGGCGGCAATTCGGCGGCAGCTTCTATGTTCTGAAGACAGAAGCTTCTGCCGAATTGCTGCTGCAGCAGAAACGCACATGCCACCCTAAGGGCACACGAACTGCCCCCACGCTGCTTGGGGCAGCAAAAACAGTAGAGCTGACCCTGGCCTGGGTGCCAGATTCTGCATTATAGTTTCTGATTTGACCAAACAATATGTAAAATCTCATGTAGGACAGTTTAATTGATCTGTAATGGCTATATGTATGAGAAGGTTTGGGCAATTTAAAAGGATTTTAAACAGTTGAAACTTGCCTTTTCTAAATTGGTTCAAATCAGGGTACATAAAAATGAATAATTTTAAAAATAAAATGAAATAGTTTTAATTTAAATAAACTACATATTTCTTTTGAAAAATAAATTTCTTTAGAATTAAATTATAAATTATGACAACTTACGTTAAGGCCTAAACTTATGATAATTTATTAAAATAATTTAAATTTAAAAAGTTCAAGCAGTACAGGTTTACTACTGAAGTTTAAAGGAAGTCAAACTACTGAAATAGTGGAACTCCCTGACTAAGCACCTAGAACCAGAGTTTGTTTAATTGTTAAACCAGCTTGTGATAGCACTAGCCTCTTCTGCAGGTTCAAAGAGAATATTTTCATTTCAGTTTCTTCAGCTAATTCAGCTCAATGACTAATTCATCTCATTGAAAAAAGCAGGAAAGCTTGGTTTCCTCTTTCAATTTATGAATAAAAGCTAGGAGTGAGAGAATGAGATCTATTAGTTCTAAAATCTTGAAGGATGTGGGCCCAGAACCTCCATGGTATTTCGGTTCCTAATTTTGATTGCTTCTTTTGCTTAGTAATTAGTTTTAAATGAAAAAAACATGTTTTGATAAATTTATTTTTTTATGTAACCAGCACATTTAAGGTAATTTTATTTAACTAATAAAAACAATCTTAAAATGCTGTTTTGTGCATTTTAATTGAATTCCAATCTCCATTCTAATGCAATTTGACACAAATCATGACTAAAAAAAATCTAGTAAATAAAATCCATCATTCATCATTTTCTAACATTTTAAAATAATTAAGAATCTGAATAAATGTGTTTTTTATTACAAAGGATTCTTTTACATAAATATTACCAATTCAACAAAAATAGGACAAGTAGATTGAGAGGCAGTATAACCTAGAGGATTCATCATAGAAGTAAGTGCTTGATTCTAATCCTAGATCTACTCCTGACTCAATGTGAGGTCTTTGGTAAATCATTCAGTATCTCTGGGCCTGATTCTGCTGCCCTTATACTGAATAATACTTTACTCTGCAAGTTAAGGTGGAAGAATCTGGCCCAGAATTTATATGGCTCCACTGAACATATAGAATATATAGAGAGACACTGTAAGGATTAAATTTTTAATATTTGTACAGCACTTCACATAAGTAAAGCTCTATGAAGCAATATAATAGGTAATATGCAATATATAATGCTAAGTATAATTACTATTCCTGACTGCCGCTAGTAAGAAGTTATTCTGTACAATAGGTCTCATGATACTGTCTCAGCTACTATGTTTTTGACTGAACAATAAAATAATCCAATCCCTGAAATTCAATATAGCTTAATGTGAAAAAATAGCGTGTGGACAAGGATGTTTAACTTACGGTGCAATTCAGGGACAAATTGTATACTTGACTATGCATACCCAGATTCTGTTGACTTCTGTGTGAGACATGAGTGAACATCCAAGCTTAGAAACCAGGCCCTTGCTAACACAGTAGGAGTGTGGTGAAAAGGAGTAACAATTACAGATGTATAATCAGTGTTAACCACCTTAGAGTGTTATATTTATTACAGTAGGCCTTAGAGACCAATCAGGATCAGGCCACACTGTGGAAGTCACTCTACAAATATAGAGAGAAACACTGTTCCTGCTCCAAAGAACTTCCAATCTAAGCCCCTGCTACTGCAAGCAATGATACATATGCTTAAATTTACCCACATCATTAAAGTCAAAGGAACTATTTAAATGTATGAAACAAGCAGGATCCAAACCTTAAAACTAGATCACAACTAGGCTTCCCTGCTATGGAATGAGCTGATCAGCACAGTGTGAAGCTACAGGGAGGGTTCATACAATGATGAATTTTCGAACTATCTGCTGTAGCTTTGTTAGTTCAGTTCCCAAGACAGAACATACTCCAGTAACTCTCTCTCTCTTTAGATGACAAGACTCAGGATCATCACTTTCAAAAACAGGCCCTGATCCTGTAGTGGGAACAATGTGGGCAGACAGAGTCCAGCTGAAGTCAGGGTGCTGCAAAGCAGTCACAGATGTCTGTTTGCATGGGTTTTGTACAGCCCTAGTAGAGCTTCCCCAGCTAGTCACTCACCAGGCTGCTGGGTTTGGGTTTCAACATGACCTGTGTGCTTTTAGTTGCCCTTGGTCTAGGTAGGCTCAAACATTTCCTCTTTCCTTTGCCTCTCTGGCACACTTCTTGAGCACAGGCTCCCTGTCTGTTACCCCTTCATGGAAATGGGTGAACTTATGGCTCAACTGCTCCCCAGAGTCAGCAGTAACTTAAGCACACCCTTTCCATGAGTCATGTGGGGACTCTTGACCTACAGTTCACCTCCTCAGGGACATGTAAGAAGGAAAGCACGGACTTTGTAAGAGTGTGATTAAGCTACTGGGGACACTGGGGATCAGCACTGGCCCTGAAGGCCTAAAGCAAGTGGTCCACGAGGCCCCATTTCAGTGAAGGGATAACAGAGAGCCTGTGCCGCAGAAATGTGCCAGAGAGTTCCAAGAAAAGGGACAATTCTAGAGCCTGCTCAAACCAAGGGAAACTTAAGAGCACACAGGTCTAGCATGTTGGGACCCAAACCCACCAGCCTGGTGAATGTCCAGTTGTGAGAGTTCTACCAGGGCTGTGTGACAGGGTGTAGTCCTGAGATATTGTGGCAATAGTGTAGAAGCATTGTGAAATATTTTATTTGTGAAGCTGTTGGCTTTTTAGCTATATATAAAAGCTAAAAAAGTAAAAGCAAAGTAAAAATCAAAGCAAAACAAAAGGGAACTGCAGTACTGCACCAATGACTACTCCTTTGCTAAGAAATCTTACATCTTGCTATGTAAAAATGTATTTGCAATCAAGCTTAACATGACACGAACAGAAAACATTTATATTAATTTATTTTGTGAGTATCTATATGCGCAAAAAATGTTTTCATAAATTATTTTCCTTTTTCTTGTGATGGTTAAATGCTGGAGAACCAGGTGGCATAATTTGTTATAATTCAAAGGTAAACATTGGATTGTGTTGTTTTCTGAATGACTTCGTGGATCAAAACAAATACTGCATAATTTAGACTTTTCATATCTGAGAAAACAAATGGTATGGGATTATAGGAGTCCAAACAATATAAAAAGATATTTTTGCTTTGAAGTCATATTGTTGAAAGTCAAAGTGATATGAATTCTGTATTACTGTGTTACCCATTTATTATTTTCTGATTAGCAATGAAGAGTATTATATAGATTTCTAGTAGAAAGAAGGATTCTTTGAGGAAACATCTGACATTTATCATAAGTTTTCTGAATGGGCCAAACTTTTCTCTTACGCTAGGTTAAATCCTAGTAACTGTTCACTTCAATGGACTTACTCAGATTTACTTACTTCAGTGTAATTGAAAGTGAATTTTGCCTTTAACAATAACATCTCTACTTGCTGAGACTTTCCTGCTTACATAACATACAGAAAATTATGCCTATTCATTTTGAGGTGTTTCATTTTTGCCAAACTTATTCCAGTAAGACTGGTAAAATTAGATTTATATACAGCTGGTCTCTGTATGGAAATATATCTATAAGTGTCATTTTGTGAGGGTTGCCTTTTAATTTTTTTTTATTTTTATGCTTTTTATTTTTATTTAATTTTTTTTTTTGGTTTTGTGATATATTACATATGTATTTGTTAGGCAGAGCTGAAATATGTTTTCAGTTAATATAAAAATGTAGTGATGAAAGACATTAATTCAAAGCTTCAATGTCAATAAATCTTTCTATTGAAAAGCCATTTACCCATATGTGGTTGGATACTGCGCTGGAATTTTGACAATGGGGCAACATAAGGAAATATACAACTCATACTGCTGCTGAAGTAAATGGTGATGATAGCTTAAGGGATGTAATTAATAGTAATGACCCATTCTGATTATCTTTGCTGATAAATAAGGGCCCTATCCTGCAAGACATAGAACATCCTCTGATCTCACTATCTTCAATGGGAGTTGAAAGGGATCAGAGAGGCCACTGATGTTCATCATAATCTCAAGGGAAGCCAGTTCCTGAAGAAGAGAAGAAATGATGGAGGTAGCCAGGGACCAGAGCCTAAAGAAATATGAGGATGATATACAGAGGACTGCAAGACAGAATACAAAACAGATTCATACCAACACCAGGAAGAGACAGGTCTTTGTAATTAAGGACTCCATACTCAGAAAAATCAACAGACCTGTCTCCAGACCAGATTCAGAGCACAGAAGTGAATGCTATCTGCCAGGAGCAATAATAGAAGATGTGACGTGAGGTTGAAGAAAATTCTGATGGCAGCAGGAAAAATCCACTAATTGTGATGCAGTTTGAGGCAAGTGACATTGCTAGATTCCTGCTGGAATGGATCAAGGAGGACTATGCTTGGCTGTGTAAGATGTTTAAAGAAGCGGAAGCTCAGCTGATTTTTAGCTGAATATTTAAAGTCCCTAGAGAAGGAGTGCAAAGACATCATACAGTAATGAAGATGAACAGAAGGCTCAAGGATTGGTGCTATGAGGAAGGTTTTAGGATAATTGACCACTGGAAGACATTCACATAAGACTCTTCTCAGCTGATGGACTCCACTTGAGTACCTGGGGTATTAATTTTCTGGAATCAAGGCTGGCATGATCAATAAGAAAGGCTTTAAATTAGATGAGGAGAGAAGGTTGGGAGAGACTCCAAATCTCCATGCCTGGCTTTAATATACAGGAGGAGGAAAATCAGCTAAATGAAGATATAGTAAGGGATAATGGAACACCACAAGCTAGAAAACTGAGTAAGGTCTGAGGAAAACGACTGAAATATTTGTACATGAATGCCAGGAGTCTGGGCAATAAAATGAGTAATTGGAACTACTGGTGCAGGGAGTCAAACCAAATGTTATAGGGATTATGTAAAAATGGTAGGATAGCACTAATTACTGGAATACAGATATTGAAGGGAGGTGCTGTTTATGAGAGAGAGAGGTAAAGGTAGTGGGTTAGTGTACATCAATGAAGCAATAAATGTAAAGAAATACAAAGTGATGGTATGGACAATACAGAATCTGTTTGGGGAAGGATTGTAAGAGAGATTATCTGTTGAGATAGTGTTAGGGATCTGTTATAGACTCCAGGGTCAGACTTGGAAACAGATAATGATCTCTTTATTATTAATGAGATAAATATGTTTGTGTCATACTGGAGGCTTTAACTTCCCACATAGAATATCAGGGTTAGAAGGGACCTCAGGAGATCATCTAGTTCAACTCCCTTCTCAAAGGGGAAACCAATCCCCAGACAGATTTTCACCCCAGTCCCTAAACATCCCCCTCAAGGACTGAACTCACAACCCTGGATTTAGCAGGCTAATGCTCAAACCACTCACCTTGAGCTCTGCAGTGGTTAGACAAGGGAAGTGCAGTAGATCTAATACACTAAGACTTCAGTAAAGCATTTGGCTTGGTACCACATGGAAAATTACTAGTTAAATTATTGAAGATGGGGATCAATAAAACCATTGTAAGGTGGAGCTTGCTAAAGTGGAGAAAGCAATGGGTTATGCGGAAAGGTGAATTATTGGACTGGAGGAAGATTACTAGTGGAGTACCTCAAGGATCAGTCTAGGGACCAGTCTTATTCAGTATTTTTATTAGCTACCTTGGCACAAAAAGGATGAGTGCACTAATGACATTTGCTGATGATACAAAGTTTGGCAGCATCATCAATATGGCATGGAGGAGGACCGGACTATTGTACATGAAGATCTGGATGGCCATGAAGATGGGAGTGATAGAAATGGGATGACATTCACTAGTACAAAGTGCAAGGTCATGCACTTAGGGTCTAATAAGAATTTCTGCTACAAGCTGAGGGCTCCTCAGTTGGAAGCAACAGAAGCAGAGAGAGATCTGGGTGTCTAGGTCAATCATAGGATGACTATAAGCCACCAATGTGATGCAGCTGTTAAAAAGGCATATGAAATCATAGGATGTATGAGGAGAGGCATTTCCAGTACAGACAGAGAATTATTAATGCCGTTGTACAAGTTGTGTACAGTTCTGGTCACCCATGTTCCAGAAAGATTAATTCAAACTGGAACAGGTACAAAGAGCTACTAGGATGATCAGGGGAATGGAGGGCCTATATTATGAGAGGAGCCTAAAGGAACTTGGCATGTTTAGTCTTGCAAAAAGAAGGTTGACAGTGGATATGATTGTTCTCTGTAAATACATTAGTGAGGTAAATAGCAGGGAAGGTGAAGGACTATTTTTGTTAAAAGACAATGTCACAAAAACAAATGGATATAAATTGGCCATGAGAAAATTTAGGCTGGAGATTAGGTTTCTAACAATAAGAGGAATCAGGTTCTGGAATAGCTTCCTGTGATGTTTTGGGAATCTCCCAGATGAGTAAGGAGTTCTAGCACTGCCTTCTGTAACCTTGAGTGTCTATATGCTATGCAGTTTTGGTTCAGAGCCCTGACACCAGTTGTCTGTGCACAAGCACAAGGTCTTACCCTGGCTTCCACCAGCCTAGTTACTTCTTGCAGAGTGACACAAACAGCCCTTCCAGTTCCAATTTGCTCCAAATCTGTCCACCTCACATTCTTAAGTATTAGACACTAGGACTTTCCCCCTCTGGTTTGTCACCCCCAAAGGCATGAAACCAGCCTCCCAGACACCAACTTACTTTGGCAACCATACACCACTTTGTACACTCAATACCCGACTGGGGTTAATATCAAAAGGTTTGTTTAATAGAAAAATCACAGCTTCAAAGATAAAATAGTGAGAAATAGCAAATATATGCAAGTTACACAGAATATAAACATGAAGATGCCACTGCAGGCTTTACGTTTTGAAATTAAACGCTCTTTTCTAATACACGTTGCCTATTGCCACTGAACAGTTTCCCAGTGTACCCCCTGCCACAGAAGGGATCTAGTGTTTCATGGACATTATTCGCCAAAGGCTGACCCTCAGTTTCTAGATGTCTTTCACTTTATGCCCCCTCCATTTTATGACGGTGTCTCCGGGATGTTTCTTCAATCACTGTAGATATTCAAAGTGGAGAATCCCCAGCTGTCTCAACATGATTCCACTAACTTTAATAGCAGCTATTATCGTTGCCATTTCCTGGCTTGTACAAGGGATCATTACTTGCATTTGGTTTTGAGTAAACACCTGGCTTGGGAAGTGCCCCTGCCTGTTGTGAGAAGTAGCTGAAATTATATACAGGTTATGAGCCAGTTTTCTATATACATGAATAAATAAATTAATAACCCCTATCTGTATATATCTATACTTCACAGGTTATGTCTGCATAGCAATTAAAAACCTGTGGCTGGCCCATGCCAGCTGACTCAGGCTTGCAGGATTTGGGCTAAGGGGCTGTTTAATTGCAGTGTAATGTTCGAGCGTGGGCTGAAGTGTGGGTTCCAAGACCCTATAAGGTGGGAAGGTTCCAGATCTCAGCCTGTAGCCAAGCCCTAATGTCTATACTGCAATTAAACAACCCTGCAGCTTGAGCCCCAGAAGCCTGGGTCAGCTAATGTAAGCCAGCTGCATGTGTCTATTTGCAGTGCAGGAATGCTCATAATAATGACCATTGCGTTTAGAACATTACAAGCTTTCATAAAACACCTTACTCAACATATTTTATACCACAATAAAATGGTATACCATTGGTTAATTCAGCTGCTTATTCTCTGGGGTTCAAATTCCCTATTCTCCCACTGGACTGTCTGGACCCTGATTAACACACCTCCTAATAGGAGTTGTGGGGATAAACAACTTACTTAGTTTTAAGAGCAAGCTGGAAAGGTTTATGAGTGCAATTGTATGACAGGGTTGCTTGTGATGGTAGGGGGCAAGGTTCAATAGCCCTGGAGCTCACTTCCTGTATATGTCTTCTGTTTCTAAAACTCATGTTTCAAGGTTTCAGCCAATCACTGGCAGGGGTGAGGAAGAGATTCTCTTTTTTTTAAAGTTTCCTTCCTTTGAAGCATCAGGAGTGGCCCTGGCTGGAGGTGGTACATTGGCCAGCATGGGCTGGGGGTCTGAGGTTGCCCCAAGCATTCTCTCTCTCAGGTGCTTGGCTCGGTAATTCTTGCTCACGTACTCAGGGTTTAAGCGATCACCGAGTATGGGATTGAGAAGGAATTTTCCTCAAGTCAGATTGGCAGTGACCTTGGGGCGGGTTTGTCTTCCTCTGCAGAGTGTGGGTGTAAGCCACTTGCCAGGAGTATCGGTATATCTCAATTAATTTCTCTGCCATTGCAGGGGTCTCAGGCACGGGTGCACCTAAGTCTCTCCTATCCGCTGTGTGTGGCACATAATAGGCTAGTCTTCTGTGGGTTGTAATATTATGATCTAATTTTGGTTGTTAGGTTTAGTGTGTGGGTGCTGGGTGGTGCTGGTGGCCTATGATTTACAGAAGGTCAGATTAAATGACCTGGTGGTCCCTTCTGGCCTTAAATTCTATGAATCTATGAAAACTGTTTTGCCACAGGCTCTTCCACCTAACAGCACCTGCAGGAACTGGAGATCCTTGAGCAGTTCTACAGCTGCACGTTAGCTGCTGTGGAGGACACCCAGATGGAGGTAATAAAACCCTGAACTAATTTGTTACTGGCTACACTATTTTTCTTTGTTGAAGTCCAGAGGTAGGGCAGGGGACAGTTTCACAGTGACCTTTCCCTTGCTTCACTCCCCACAACTCCCTGATGGCTGCAGGGCTCCATCCATATTGAACAGATGTGGCGAGGGTCTCCCACATGAGATGGGGGGCAGAGTTTTGTCATCCATATACAGACATCACACAGAATGGACTGGCTATGTATGCATCATAGTATGGTGAGCAGAGCAGATGTGAAAAATTCTTACAGCTTTCCCTGTTACACCTTTACCATTATGTGTGTCACTATATTGGGTTGAACTCAAAGGATATGCTTTGGGACTTAAACTTCTGCAGTCCCATGTAGAAAAAATTACACTGAAATAAAAAGATGTTTAATCATGTAGAACTGCAGGATCAAGTTTTTGCAACAGCCTGTTTTTGAATACACAATTCCAGTTAGTTGCAGTGAAAAAGAGGAGAGTGAGGACCATAACTGACCTGAATCCGAGACACAACTCTTACTGATCCTAAGCCCTTGAATTAGATGTGTTTTGTTTTTTTTTAATTGAGCTCCATTTACAGACATGATCCTTCATTACTTTGTTTTCTACTGCTTAAATGTGGATTAAATTGAGCACATATTTCTCAAATTCAGTAGATGTCAAATTTCCAGACCATAATTGCTGTAATCTCAAGGTTGTTTTGTGTTATAGTGTAGAACTGTTCTTTCAAGTGACAGAATAATGCTGCATGCACACTGAGAAGGAAAATACACCTGACTTTATGATACCTTTTTCCTTAGCATCTTACTTCAAGAAAGTAATGATTCAGTGGGAAATTTTCTTTTCCATTGTGCTTTATTGGCAATGTTGATAAAAGAAAACCATCTTTTTAATTGGTAAACAAAGCTTTATTCTCTTCAAGGTGAATCTGACTAACTCTGAAGGCAATTGTGAAAGAACGTATGGGGAAGAAGGGGACAGGATCCTAAAGCCTGTAACCTCAGGATAATCAAGGAGGTGCTGTCCTGCCTGAGAACTGAGCAAAAGGAACAGGAGGTGGAGCAGAGAGAAAGAGTAGAAGTCAAGCAAGCTGCAGTAGGTGGCAGAGACTAGGCAACAAGCCTAACAAGACCCACTGACTTGGGTGTGGACTGTAAGTTTGGGAGCCCTAAACCTGTAGCCTGATGATATGTTTGTTGTGAGGATGTCTGGCCTATAACTTGATTAAAGAGATGGTGTTCTGTTAATATATGTTGGGTCCTCATTGCTTCTGGGCTGTTAAACTAATATCTATTGCTGTTCCATTTGAGGTACATCTTCACTACACACTCCTTTTTGCAGCATGTAGACTATATATACTGCATGCCCCCCTAGAATGGGTATAAATAGTGTAGATCAGTGGTTCTCAAACTTTTTTTTTGTGGACCACTTGAAAATTGCTGAGGGTCTTGGAGGATCACTTAATGATCTTTCCAAATGTTGTTTGAACCATTAGTTAACTATTGTAAAGAGTTTTGGATAAAAGCACTATACAAAAACACCTTAATAATAATTAACATTTTTTGTTCTACAAATAAAAGCACACAACTCATATTTTATTATCAGTAGTCTTACCTTTCTAACGTGATGGATGTGCCCTCTCTCCCCCACCACAGCAGCCACACAGCTGAGGCTGGGAAGGAGGGTCATCTCTCCCCAGCAGCCACAGCCCTGGAGCTAGGGAAAGTCATCTCTTTCTCTGGCCACCACAGCCCTGCACTTTTCAAATTCCCCCCACTCCATCTTCTCACCTCACTTCCCCCTCCCACCTACCCCCTATTCTCCCCAAGGCCACCGCCTCACCTTACATGAACATCTTCTCCAGGTTCCAGGCACCTAATTAGTGGAGCCACGCCTGCACAGCTCCACTAATTAGGTGGCTAGCCCTTCATTCTCTCGTGTGCAGCAGCCCAGGTGCACACCTTAGAGGGAACTATCCGCAGACCACCTGAATGGAGCTCACGGACCACCAGTTTGAGAACCTCTGGTGTAGATGGTGAGGTGCTACTTAGAAAAGTAGAGTCAAGTCAGTCGTAAACCCAGTGGGTATGGACCCAGGTATGTAGTCTACAGGGCTCTCTACTCGCCCAAGCAGTGCCTCCCAGTATACACTTTTATTTTTACAATTGCAGTATCACACAGCCTCCCCACTGCTGGAGTTTTTCCCCCACTGCAGGGAAAGGTGCCAGCAGTGGGGAAAGGCTCTGGCAGCTCCATGCTGCAGGAGTCTTTCCCTGTGATGGGGAAAGACACTGTCAGCTCCCCATTGCTAGAGACTTTCCTTGCAACAGAAAAAGACTCCAGCAGTGGGGAAAGTCTCTGGTGGCACCCTGCTGCTGAGCCCTTCACTGACATGTGTAGCTATACGCCACAGCATGGACACAGCCTGCTTTTCACTGTGGCATGTAGCTACATGTGCCCTACAAACTGCCACAATAAATTTGCAGCGTAGACGTAGCCTTGGGGAAATTAAAGTGGGACACCTCTGCAGTGCTGTACTGGGACTATCCACACTTTTACAGCAATAATTTTGTTCATGGCTATAGATTGTCCTTCTAAGATAATTTATAAGTTGAACATCCTGTGCTGAAAATTGCCCCGAGGTAAAATATTGTTTATCACAATGTGAAAGAAGATTTGTACTGCCTGTTCTGAACTGTGGGGCATGGGGTATTCTTGGAGTTATTGGCAGGAAAAGTTCTCTTCACATACAGTACTCCAGTTTTCCACAGAGATGCAGGAAGTACCAAACTCCATGTCACCATCCCCCATCCATAGCCTATGTGAATGATCCTCTATTTGTTAAGGGTTGGACTAAGGATGCAATTTGCAGTGCATGATAACATTTTATTGAATCTACTAACTTGTGACCAATGCTACATATTCTTATGTGGCACTAGATAATATTGTTTCTATTAACTACATTTTTGTACAGATATAGCTCTTCCATATAGAACTCCCATAATACTGCTGAGACTTCAAATGAAGGTACCCTTGCAGGGATTAAGAACAGCAAGCCAAGGTGGATCAGGGAAGGTACAAAAATTCTGATGGAATGCTAAATTAGTGCTACATTAATTCTCTTTGGATCTTCTTCACAGATGATTCTTAGCATCCAGAGTGGAACTCAGTAGCAGAGTGGCTCAGAAAGGAGACACACTAAAAGAGAGAACAAGAAGCAATGGACTCAAGTTGCGGTGGGGGAGGTCTAGGTTGGATATTAGGAAAATCTATTTCACCAGGAGGGTGGTGAAGCACTGGAATGGGTTACCTAGGGAAGCGGTGGAATCTCCATCCTTAGAAGTTTTTAAGGCTCAGCTTGACAAAGCCCTGGCTGATATGATTTAGCTGGGTTTCATCCTGCTTTGAGCAGGGGGTTGGACTAGATTACCTCCCAAGGTCTCTTCTAAGCCTAATCTATGATTCTATGAATTGGGCAAAAAGCCAGACAGCATTCCCAGGATTTGCAGGACTGGGATAGGGTGGGCTAGCATCTGAAACCTGTAGCTCCTGAATCCCATAGAAGTAAGGCTAAGTGATAGAGGTTTGAATCAAGCTTGAAATATCCAGTTGCACTAAAGGATGGATCCGAATATACTACAAAGTGAAGATGAAAAACTATGTGTAGTAAAAGAAAATTGTTTAAAGCCACACTTTAGGGTTTTTTGGACTGATTATTGGCCAAATAAATTATATTGGTCTGAAATCAGTCAAATAACTTCTGAACAGGGCTGGCTCCAGGGTTTTTGCCACCTCCAGCAGCCAAAAAAAAAAAAAGCGCCAATTACGAAACTGCAGCTCTGCCCGCGGCCGCTTCAGTCTTTGGCGGCAATTTGTGGCTGGTCCTTCACTCGAATGAGTGGGGGACTGCTCCCCGATTGCTCCTGAAGACCACCATGTTCCGCCCCCCCATTGGCTGCCCCAACAGCTGCTTGCCATGGGCTGGTGCCGCCCTGCTTCTGAAGGTGTAAAACAGAGTGAGAGGCCTAATTTAAAAAAAAAATTGAAGAACCTTTCCTAAGTCCAAAATTCAGCAGAGAATCCTGTGGCACTTATAGACTAACGTATGTTTTGGAGGCGTGAGCTTTCGTGGGTGACATACCCACTCGTAGACGGCAGGTAGTGGAAATTTCCAGCGAAGGTATATATAGTGCTAGCAAGCAAGCTAGAGATAACGATTGGTTAGATTTCAGTCAGGATGGGTGAGGCCTGTTTACGCAGTAGAGTGTTGAAAACCAAGAGAGGAGAACTGGTTCTGTATTTGGCACAGCCATTCAGCAGTCTTTTTTAGTCCAGAGCTTGATGGTGTCAAAATTTGCAAATTGACTGAAGCTCAGCAGTTTCTCTTTGAAGTCTGGTCCTGAAGTTTTTTTGCTGGCGGATAGGCCACCTTATAGGTCTGCTATAGTGTGTGGCCAGAGGGGGCTGAAGTGCTCTCCCTACAGGTTTGTTTGATATGCCATTCGCTGATTCTGATTTGTGTCCATTATCGCTTTCCGTAGTACTGTCCAGTGTTTGAGCCGATGTACATAGCCGAGGGGCATGCTGGCATAATGATGGCATATATTACATTGGTGGACGTTGCAGGTGCATGAACCAGTGATGTAGGGTATGGCCTTCGATCGGTAGGTCCTAATGATGGTGTCGCTGGTTAGATATGTGGGCAGAGTTGCATTCGGGTTTGTTGGCATGATTGGTTCCTGAGCTAGATTACGATGGTACGGTGTGGCAGTTTGCTAGGTGAGGAAATACGGTTCAGGTTGGCAGGTGTCTGTGGCAAGGATTGGCCTGGGCACCCCACCCGTGAAGTGTGGGTGATCATTGTCCAGGAATGTGTGATACGATCCCTGATGAGGCGTTGGAGGGGTTAGCTGGTGGGTTGTATGTGATGGCCAAGTGAGTCCGTTGGTTTGGTCTTTTCTTGGGTTTGTCTTGCAGTAGGAGGCTTCTGGGTACACGTCTGGCTCTGTTGATCTGTTTCTTCCATAATTGGCCTCGTGCGGGTAATTGTGAGTTTTTGAAGAATGCTTGGTGGGATTGTGTAGGTGTTGTGCTCGTTCTGAGGTGGTTTGTGCGCAGATGGCGGTTGCTTTTAGACTCCAGTGCTTGTGCTGGTAAGAGCAGGATATCTTGATTGTGCGGCCGGGATGTGTAAGCTATGGAGGCCATGAAGGTAGGCGGTATCTGGTCCGGTAGTGTTTGTCTGGAGTAATAGGAGTGGTGCTGATAGATAGGACCATGCGCTTATGTTGCATGTGGGTCTTGAGGTGGATTTCTGCCCGTGTAGAATTGGTTCCAGGCTGAGTGTTTGGGTGATGTGGATGTTGGGGTTTGGATGAGTGGATGTTTGGTTGAGAAGTTTCGTGTGTGGGTGAATTTTCTGAGGTTTCTTCTGCTTCTGCATGTGGTTTCAGATGTATTGCCTGAGTGTCTAAGGTGTAGCCTGTTGGGTTTTTTGTAGGAGGGGGCGTGCGGGGTGGACGAGACGGTGGTGTGGTGAGTGGGAGGCAAGCCCGTGTTCCAGGTCAGGCCGCTAATAGGAGTCATTGGACGTCTTATTGGTGGGGCCATGTGGTGGTTTGTGCCCATAGTGCCGAGTGCACTGATCTTCTTTGTGTGAGAGTATATATTTTGTCATCAACTTTTATAGGTGTGTGTGAGCTTATGAGGGCACTATCGGGGAGCTCAGGCAGGCCTTCTGTTGCCTGTTAGGGCATCGGGATTCAGGGATTTCTAGTTGCCTACACAGCTTTCATGTCCATCTGGTGTGGTGGTTGGGATGTTTTGTGTATGTGAGAGTCCTCTGAATCCATGGTGGTCTCAGGATGGTGTTTTTTCGTGGCAGGTGGATCCTTATGCGGGTGGTGTGTTTCTACGGGTTCCATTGGTAAATCTCAAGTGGGTCGTCACGGAGATATTTTCTGGGGTGGTTGGCTGGGTCTTGTGGGCATTGAGTGTCGGCTTTAGGGCTTAGGTGTTTTGCTGCGTAGCCTGAGTGCCCCATATCCATGACTAGTCGTGTTTTCAGTTTGGGAGAATTGTTTGGGCGCAGGAGTGGCCTAGATTGTGATTGGATTGAGGTTTGGGTTTCGGTCGGGAATTTTCCTCTGGGTGATTTGTGCGCTACGGTGTGGCTGGGTGGTGGTTGGATAGGAATAGAGTCTCTTGGGGTCGGAGGCTCTTTGGGCAGGGTATTGCCTGATTTTGTTCTTGCGCTTTTGCTGGGGGTGTCTAGGTGTTTTGTTGGGGAGTGGTCCGTTGAGATTGGTGCGCACGTTATTCTTTGGTGGGTATTCCTCAGTGGTGGATCTGGAGGGTGAATGTGGGGGACCTTGTGTGGTATTTTGGGTATCCTGTTGAGGGTTGTTTCGGGGCCTCCTTCTGCAGTTTATTCAGAGCTGTCATTGGATGACAACAGCCCTCTCTCCTGTTAGAGCTCTCTTTGGTGATAATGTCTGGGGGTTGGGGGGATGTGGTGGGCATTGCGTTCTTGCCTTACGGACTGTTAGGTGGTTTTAATGAGGGCGAACCGTGTGTCGTGGTTGTGGTTTGGTGTGGCCACGATTTTTCTGTTCGCTCTGGCTGGGGTGCACGTCTCGGTCGAGCTTCGTGTATAGTCTCAGTGTTACGTCATTTCGGGGGAGCCCTCTATAGAGGAGGGGAGTTTTTCATGTGGAGGATTTCTGGTTCGTGGGTTGTGCTGTTCGTTGTGTGGGTAGGTTGACTTGTGTATCTCGTGCCTTGTTTCAGTTGTTGTGCGCGTGGAAGGTTTATTTCTGTGGAGGTGCGCGACGGCGACAGTAGGCCTCTCCCGATCGTTATCAGAACTGCTATTCATGTTTGGTGGCGGGGTGGGCGTTGGGTTCGTGGGGTTGTGTGGGCGTCGTTGTGGTGGGGTGTGGTGGGGTGCAGAAGAGAGTCTCTGCTGCGATATAAGACGAGACTTTTCTTCTGGGCTGAGCGCCTTTGGGTGTGCGTGTGGATAGTTGATGCAATATTTGTGGGTGGGGTTAGGGGTACCTACGGTTGTAAGGCCCAGTGGTGTCATGGTAGGCAGTTTAGAAGCTTACAGTCGCTTTTTCCTTTGTGAGATGTTGTAGTGATGCTGTAATCTCTCTGTCTTGTATGTTTAGTGAATCGTGTCCGGGTTTTCTTGGAAGTTCTTTGTTATTAGGATGAATGTCTCCATGGAGGCCTCTTTTTTGATGTTTTCGCTGGTTTGCTTGTAAGGATGCTGAGTCGAGGTGGGTTCTCTATGGTTTTTGATGTGTATGGCATAATCTCCTGCATGGGTGGTCTGTGTCAGTATGAGGATAGCAGTGTTTTTGATCCTTTAGTCCAGTTGGTATGTATGTCCATCCGTTTGCATTTTGGAAGGAAGGATGATATCTGCGACTCAAAGTAAACTTCCAGGGCACATATGCATGAACGTTGTGCGGACCGATACACAGGCGTTACCCACTTCCACCAACCGAGCACCAAAAGTTAGGAATCCGACATGCGACTCTCTCCTGTGAGGGTCGAATGACCAGTTCTGGCCCTAGGGGTCATCTTGAATGGCATTTTTTCTGCCGCGTTGCGCACAGCGAAGCACTCGTTGGTATAAAACAACATGCTCCGCTTGCCTCTGTGCACCCTATGTCGTGGCCGAGTGACGGCAATGCCAGGTCCACAGCCTCAGAAACCACCTCTGACGATTCTTCATCAAAAGGCTTGAATTAAGGGGTGGCTGTTGTCATGCTATTGAACGGTCTGGCCTGGTTAAGACTCGAAGCTGAGGCCGCCAGAAGGATTCTTTCTTGCGGGCAGATACTGTGCCTTGTTTAGATACAATTCTACACGGCCACTTCCCTCGAGATCCACTGGTAATGCCTAGAAGAAACTTGTGGACCATCTACTCAGGGGACATCCCTACACAACACCAGTAATCATAGCAATACCCTTAGAGCCCCGACCAGGTTATTCTATCTACCGGGTACCAGAGTCACAAACCCGGTAATGCTGGACGCCCTATCAGTCTGTTTGTGGCATTGGCCTCTCTAGCTGAAGGACTGGTCCTGGATATGGTACTCTCTCTGACTCAGACTCTATGCCACCAGCTACTCACTAGCTATGGCTCCTGACACCACTGTTTTGCTGAGGAAACTACCATAGCATTGGTCACCTCGCCAGGAAAACACCATCCTAGCACCATGGATGTAGAGCTCTTCTACACTATTACATCCGCACACGTATGCGAAGTGACAAGCTGTAGGTAACAGTAATCCCTGATTACTGCCGACAGCACAACTGGCTGGGCCTGCAGCTCTGTGCTTTGGTACTACCTCACCCACATGGCTATATTCCAGTTTGATGATCAGATATATACCTGCCGATCGTTGGCCTGGCTATGGGCACCTTCGCATGTGCTTCCCACAATACCCAAGTGGATTTTTTATGGCTGACTGGGATTACACGCTTTCCTCCGCTCTCGTCCACTCACGCCCCTTTCGTTACCTACTGCCTAATTGGAGTGACCATCTTACTTCATCTGTGGACCCATGGGGGAGGAGATCTAGAAAAATTCCACCATCGATATTCAAACTTCCCTACCTAATCAACCTCGCGCTGGACCATATGGCTACCACGGGAGATCCATCCTTTCTAGACACCACAGTGCAAACTAAGTGTGGTCACGATTAACACCACTCTTAGGGTCGAAACGCTACCGTATCTCGCTACGGCCTCCTTCATTGCCTCCAGCTTCCATTCGCGTGGTCCATCACATCGATCCATTGTCTACAGCCAAGTCATGATGGTACCAAGCTTGCATCTGCTCTAACCCCTCAGACAGAGACCAACACTCCAAAATCTCCACCAAGCAATTCTCAAAGCTTACAATTACCCGCCGAGGAAATTATGGAAACAGTATCATACCAGAGCCAGACTTGGGTGTACCCAGAAGCCTTCCTACTGCAAGCAAACCCACAGAAAGAAGACCAACCGAGGACTCATCTGGCATCGACTATTCAAACTCTCAGGCTAAACCCTCCAACGCATTCAATCAGGGATCTACAACACATCTCTGGACAACTGATGCCCACACTTTTCTATCGGGGTCTTGGGGTGGCAGGCCAGACTCTTGCCCACAGAAACCTTGCCAAAGCTGGCAATGGTATTTCTCCCAGCATAACTGCAGCACGCGCTCCATACTAGTACTCTAGCTCAGGAAACCATCCATGTGCAACAAACCTCGATACAACTCTGCCCACATATCTACACCAGCGGACACAGTCATAGGACGCTAACCAGTCAGGCACGGATACCCTCATTGTGTTCATTCACCTCTGCACGTCGTCCACAATGTAGAATATACGCCATCATATGCCGGGCAATGCCTCTGCTATGTACATCGGCCAAACTGGACAGTCACTACGGAAAAGGATAAATGGACCAATCATGATGGATCGGGATGGGCAATATGCAAAACTGTAGGTGAGGCACTTCAGCCTCCCTGGCAGCCTTTAGCAGAGCCTTAAGGTGGCCATCCTGCAGCAAAAAACTTCAGGACCCAGACTTCAAGCAGAAATGCTGAGCTTCAGTTTCATTTGCAAATTTGACACCATTTCCGCTCTGGACTAAACAAAGATCGTTGAATGGCTGCCAATTACAGAAACCAGTTTCTCCTCCCTTGTTTTCACACTAGAACAGGGCTCACCCTCCTGACTGACTACCTCGTTACTCTTCTAGTTGCTTGCTAGGCATATATATACCTGCCCTGGGAATTCACTACTGCCGTCTGGATTGAAGTGGTATTCCCCACAAAGCTTTCACGCTCCAAAACGTCTGTTAGTCTATAAGGTGCCACAGGATTCTCTGCTGCTTTTACAGATCCAGACTAACACGGCTACCCCTCTGATACTTAAGTCCAAAATGTATATAAAATACAGCATCAGGCTTATTATAATTAGAGCTTCTGATTATTGGTTTTAACCAATAAACAGCAATATAAAACTCTAATATAAAAATTAATTAGTTAATAATATAAGTTGGTGTTTATCTGAAAAACACTAATGGTTACTCAATTTGTGTTGACTTCACCTCTTTCCTGTGCAGTTTGTTTATATAGGCAATGTACCTACTGCATGTCTTGTATTTAACATTTTATGCTGGGTACTTATACCTGCTATAACTATTGGGTGGCACGCCACCCTGCTTGGGGTGGCAAAATGTCTAGAGTCCCCCTGATCACATTGGTTTATTTATAATATTTACCGGGTAGGCCTTAGGTTTGACCTGAGGACTTCTTTAAACAAAAACAAAATAATTACATTTCATAACCCCCACTGGGGTACTGCCTCTTCTTATTCCAGATACAAGTCACTAGTCACCCTCTCGGAGGGCATATCTACACTGGCAGAGTTGCAGAATTACGGCACTGTTCAGAGAGCGTTGAAAAGAAACTGCTGTTGTGTGTTCACATTTGCGGCACTTGCAGTGGTATTCGGAGCAGTGCACTCTGGACAGCTATCCCACAGAGCATCTTTCTCTTCTGTCGCTAAGAGTTGGGGGAAGGCAGAGAGGGTTGCAAGGCATCCTGGGTCCTGTCCCAATGCCCCATGATGCTTTGCTTCACATCCCAGCAATCCCTGTGCTTCCATCTGCATTTGGCGCCATCTTTCAATCGTTTGAGTACTGCGTGCACTGCCTCTTCAGGCTGCAGGAATGGATCCCATACTATTGGCCAATATGCTGCTTGCTCTGACTAACACGTCACGAGTGGCAGTGGAGTTATTCCTTAAACTACAAAGGCAAGAGGAGTGCAACATTGATCTCACCATGCGTAGTAGCTAAGATGCGAGATCGATTATGGCATTCATGGAAGTACTGACCACAGTGGAATGCCGCTTTTGGACTTGGGAAAGTAGCACTGAGTGGTGAGATCACATCATGATGCATGTCTGGGATGATGAGCAGTGGCTGCAGAGCTTTCAGATGAAGAAAATCACATTCATGGGACTGTGTGATGAGCATGCCCCAGCCTTGTGGGGCAAGGACACGAAAATGAGAGCTGCCCTGCTGTTGGAGACGCGTGTGGCGATTGCACTGTGGTAGCTGGCTACTCCAGACTGCTACCAATTGGTGACTAACCAGTTCAGAGTGGGAAAGTCTACCATTGAACTCATGTTGATGGAAGTCTGCAGGGTCATTAATCACATCCTGTTCCGAAAGACCATGACTCTGGGCAACGGGCTTGACATTGTAGATGGCTTTGCACAAATGGGCTTCCCTAACTGCAGAGAGCTGATGGAATATGTGTGCCATCTAATTCTGGCACCAAATTACCTAGCCATCAAGTACATTAATCTCAATGGTTCTTCAAGCACTTGTGGATCACAGTGGGCATTTCACAGACATTAACATAGGCTGGTCCGGAAAGGTGCATGATGCATGCATCTTTTGGAACATTGGCCTGTTCCAAAGCTGCCAGCAAGGACTTTCTTCCCAGACCAGAAGATTACCATAGGGGAAGTCAAAATGCCCATTGTGATACTGGGAGACCCTGCCTACCCCTTAATGCCTTGGCTTATGAAGCCATACACAGGTCAATTTAACAGCAGCAAAGAGTGGTTCAACAACAGGCTGAGCAAGTGCAGAAGGACTGTGAATGTACTTTTGACCATTTAAAAGCCTGCTGGCACTGCCTCTATGGGAAGCTGGACCTGGCCAATGACAATATTCCTATGCTTATAGCCACATGTTGTACTGTACGCTCCATAATATTTGTGAAAGGAAGAGTGAAAACTTCACTCAGGGCTGGACACGTGAGGCTCAGCGCCTGGAGGCTGAGTTTGAACAGCCAGAGACCTGGGCTATTAGAGGGGTGCCTATTTAGTCAAGAATTTTGTGTAGTACAGAAGAAATCTTCTCATTTACACTATGTAAAAAGAAAAAAACATCCCAATTTTTGGACATCAGAGAACTCAGAAACTATCTATATGAAATTAATTAAACATTGAAAAAAACAGAGCTCTAATTATAATTTATATGAAAACCAGGCAATATACCAAATTCCATGCAAAGAGGTAATGGGATAGGAAGAATCATACGCTTGCTCATTCTGGAAATGAGAATGCTTGCTATGTGAAGAAAGATGTTAGGATCCAAGTTTCCTGTAAGTTTATCACTATTTCACAATTCTTAGTGTGTCTCATATCAGTGCAAACAGTAGTTGGAATAAAAAACACACTACTCCTTTCACTTCTTCCCAACCAAAGGCCAGTAGACCTAGTTTCATTAAAAAGATTCTAACCATACATTGGAACCAAAGTACTATTAAAAGTAAGGCCTCATGGGATTATGTGACTGTCTAAGTTCCCCAGATACCACATCATTCCCTATCTGTGCTACTATTTTGTTATTACTGCTTCTCCACCCAACAATCTGCTTCAACACTTTTGCAATGCAGAAGGATTTGAGGAGAATTGTGGGGCTTCTATTGTGGAGCTAGGCAAATGAGTAGTGGCATAGCAGGCTGTAGAATCTGCAACAAGCCT
Organism: Chelonoidis abingdonii; assembly: GCF_003597395.2. Classification (NCBI taxonomy): domain Eukaryota; kingdom Metazoa; phylum Chordata; order Testudines; family Testudinidae; genus Chelonoidis; species Chelonoidis abingdonii. The sequence goes on along the minus strand of NC_133769.1, from coordinate 47,354,690 downwards.
AGGGATATCCATGCCAGAAAGTACTAGGCCAGAAGACATAAGCAGTCATATACAGTCTTAAGCAAGTATAGGTTCATAGAATGTGCAGGGCTATTGATGGGATGGACTGGGAGAACAGTGGCCTGCGGACTTGGGGATAGTGAAGGGGAGACATTCTTAGAGAAATGAAAGGGGATTTAAATGTAAATTATCTTGTCAACTGAGAGCTATTTTAAACTAAACTAATTTGTTTTCTACCTTGAATACTTACATACTGATAGTGGAAAAGGCAGGAAACAACCTGATTTTAGTTGTAATGGCTCCAGGCTCCCAAGCTGGTTTAAAATTTCAGTGCCTCCCCCAAACCCTCTTACTGGAATCCAGTCCTCTGTTTCCTGATCTACTGCTGTCCTTAAGTTAGACCAGTCACTTCCTTCCTGCTGCTTCTGGATCACTGCTCACAAAACTGCTCCAACCTAGGTGAGCTTAGAGTTCCATTAGGCAAGTACCTTTTGATACAAGACTTCATATCCTCTGACTTGCAGAACTTTGGGTTCCCAAGCTTCCTGAAAATGCTCCATACTGCCACTGACTCATGGACACTGTGATACTACGGAGTCAGGTGGTATTGTCACCTGGTACTAAACATTACCTGGGAGAAAGTGTGGGACTCTTAATGAATGGGGGAGGCAACCTAGTGACAGACAATGTGGAAAAAGTTGAAGTACTCCATGCTTTTTTTGCCTCAGTCTTCACAGACAAAGTCAGCTCTCAAACTGCTGTCCTGGGCAACACAGTATGAGGAGGAAGTGAGCAGCCCTCAGTGGTGAAAGAACAGGTTAAGGACTATTTAGAAAAGCTGGACATGACAAGTCCATGGGTCAAGATCTAATGCAGCTGAGGGAACTGGCTGATGTGATTGCAGAGTCATTGGCCATTATCTTTGAAAACTCGTGGCGATTGGGGGAGGTCTCGGACGATTGGAAAAAGGCAAATATAGTGCCCATCTTTTCAAAAAGGGAAAAAAGGCTTTTCAAAAAGCCTCATCTCAGTCCCTGGAAAAATCATGGAGCGGGTCCTCAAGGAAACCATTTTGAAGCACTTGGAGGAGAAGAAGGTGATCAGGAACAGTCAACATGGATTCACCAAGCGCAAGTCATGCCTGACCAACCTGATTTCCTCCTCTGATGAAACAACTGGCTCTGTGAATATGGGGAAAGCAGTGGATGTGATATATCTTGACTTTATCAAAGCTTTTGATACAGTATTCCTGCCAGAAAGTTAAAAAAGTATGGATTCGATGAATGGACTATAAGGTGGATAGAAAGCTGGCTAGATTATCAGGCTCAATGGGTTATGATCAACTGCTCGTGATCAATGGCTCAATGTCTAGTTGGCAGCTGGTATCAAGCGGAGTACTCCAGGGTTCAGTTTTGTTCAACATCTTTATTAATGATCTTGATGACGGGATGGATTGCACACTCAACAAGTTTGCAGATGACACTAAGCTGCGGGGAAAGGTAGATACACTGGAGGGTAGGGATAGGATTCAGAGTGACATAGACAAATCAGAGGATTGGGCCAAAAGAAATCTGACGGGGTTCAACAAGGACAAGTGCAGAGTCCTGCACTTAGGATGGAAGAATCCCATGCACAGCTATAGGCTGAGGACCCACTGGCTAAGCAGCAATTCTGCAGAAAAGGACATGGGGATTACAGTCGACAAGAAGCTGGATATGCAGTAGCATTGCCAGCAGATCGAGGGAAGTGATTATTTCCTTCTATTCGGCACTGGTGAGGCCACATCTGAAGTATTGTGTCCAGTTTTGGGCCCCCCACTTCAGAAAGAAAGTTGCCAAATTGGAGAGTCCAGCAGAGGGCAACAAAAATGGTCAGAAGGCTGGGGAACATGACTTACGAGGAGACGCTGAGGGAACTGGGCTTGTTTAGTCTGAAGAGAAGGGTGAGGAGGGATTTGATAGCAGCCTTTAAATACCTGAAAGGGGGGGGGTTCCAAAGAGGATGGAGCTCGGCTGTTCTCAGTGGTGGCAGATGACAGAACAAGGAGCAATGGTCTCAAGTTGCAGTAGGGAAGGTCTAGTTTGGATATTCGGAAACATTATTTCACTAGGAGGGCGGTGAAGCACTGGAATGGGTTACCTAGGGAGGTGGTGGAATCTCTATCCTTAGAGGTTTTTAAGGCCCATCTTGACAAAGCTCTGGCTGGGATGATTTAATTGAGGTTTGTCCTGCTTTGAGCCAGGGGTTGGACTAGATGACCTCATTAAGTCTCTTCCAACATTAATCTTCTATGATGTTCTGTAACTTTCCCAAAATTGACCCTTTCCTTTCAGTGGAAACAAAAGATTCCTGCCTTATGTAAATCCTATTTAAGGGTGTGGAGGAAGGCAAACAGGACTCCTCCTCTCCATGGCCTGTTTGCCCAAGAAGAGAGATTACTGTCTGAGATAGGGGTCCATTCTGAAAAGAAATATAACTGGAACTCTGAACCACAGAAACTATGCAACCTGCCTAAAACAACATTTAGGGTAAGAAATTACATTGTGTAACCTGTTTAAGTACATTGAGCTTAGCTTGCATACTTTGGTTTATTTGCTCAGTAATCTGCTTTGTTATCTCTTACATTCACTTAACATTCACCTTTTGTAGTTAAAGGTATTTTTTGCTTATAATATAACCCAGTTTATATAACTTCTAATTGGTGGTGGGGGGAGTTGTGCATATCTCCCTCCACATTGAGAGAGGGGGCAAATTTCATAAAACCTTTTGAGTTTGTACTCCTTAAAGGGAATGGGCACCAGAGTTTTGGAGCAAGCCCCTAAGGCTGAATCTTTCCAGAGTGGATCTCTGTCCCTCTGTGTAGGAGGGTGTGGCCCTGCCTGAGTGCTTGGCTGAAAGAGGCTTGTGAGCCTAACCCAGCAAGGCCAGGTAAAGGGGATCGAGGCTGGCAGAATAGATAGGCTCAGTGGTGTCTCAGCACATCAGGTAACACCCCAAGGGCCCAAACCCATCCCTATTAGGACCAGATTTTTTTCCATCATGAAGCGCTTTATTAGCTTGTTAAACTGCTGTGAGAGAAGAGGGTGGCTCTGAGCATTGGTGCACATTCTAAATAAAAATCTTTTATTTGTTTTTAAAAATAATTTTCAAGTGAAAATGTGACTAGCTGACAGCACCAGAGACTGCGTTCATCCCACTTTAAGTGTGGCTTGTAGCATTGGCAATTGCAGCCCTTTAACATAGAACAGATCTGGCAAACAACATGGATTTCCTATATAGATTTCCCAACTCTGATCAAAAGGTACCACCCCAAAGGCTGAGAGGGTACAGTTTCTGTGTTCATTCACTTTTTAGCTTCTTTTCACTAAGGACCTGGTCCAAAGCCTGTTGAACTTGCACCCAATAGTTTTAAAAGAACTGGCTTGGGAGCTCACTGGACCATTAATGTTGATTTTCAATACATTTTGGAGCACTGGGGAAACTTCAGAAGACTGAAATAAAGTTAATGAGCCAATTTTTAAGAAGGGTAAATGGGATGATCCTGGTAGTAATAGGTCTGTCAGTCTGGCATTGATCACAGGCAAAATAATTAAGCAGCTGATGTGGGACTCAATTAATAAAGAACTAAAGGAGGATGTGACTCTTGGACCCCTGTATTTACCCCCTACACATTACTGCAATAATATTTGTACAAAATATGCCTGGGGGGGTATATGAAAGCTAATAGACTGGTTATTAATATCATAAAATGCATGTGTTATAGATTAAGTTATTAGTTCCCTCTCTATAATGTGACTAGAACATTTTTAAGACCAGACAGCCCAGCAAGGAAAAGATGGTAAGCAGGTCTGTTCTAGACAAAGTAATGTGGGTTTACATCAATTTACATTTTAAGGGTAAACAAAGCCACTGAATTAAACCAACAATGATTATCCTGAGCTCAAGAGACAAAATGAACATGGCTCCTGAACCCCAGAAAGACTCAGAAGACTTAATCTCCAGGAGGCCTTCCAGACTTGTAAAAGTTAGGGCAAGTCTACACTCAAAACACTGCATTGGCACCAGTGCAGCTGCACCGCTGTAGCACTTCAATGAAGGCTCTCTAAGCCAGCAGGAGAAAGCTCTCTCATTGTCTTAGTTAATCCACCTCCCTGAGGTGGTAGTTGTGTCAGCTGGAAAAGCTCTCTCACCAACATAGTGCTGTCTACACAGGGAGATAGGTTGCTACAACTACATCACTCAGGGATGTGAATTTTTCACACCAAAGAGTAATGTCACCGTACTGATATAGCTATAGTGTAGGCCAGACCAAAGACATCCCTTTGGGGATATAAGACAGAAACTCTATGTGATGGGGTAGAGGGGTACCCCATCCAGTGTGGGGTAAGTGTACTCCATGAGTAAGTGCCAGATTGCCATTGACCCCAGGACAGTAATGCCTAATGGTCAGAGCCAAAGGAGTTGTACCTTCTTTGGGGGTTGTAATGCCTAGTGACCAGAGTCACTAGAGTTGCACTGGCTCTCAGGGCTGTAAGGCCTAGTGGCCAGTTGGGGAAGTGGGCCACCACATAGGGGTGGGTGACAGCTGGAGTAGGGGGACCCAGGCTCTCCCTGTTCCACTAGGTCCCAGCCTAGAGCCCTAGCAGTGGCAGAGTATTCCACCACTGAGTCAGCAGGACTACAACCAAAACACACCATTTTCCTGTAGGACTATAGCTAATACCCCTTGAGTCACTTCCTACCATGTCTTTTGGAGCTGCCATCAAGGCATTGTCAGGGTCCCTAGGCTTATTGGAGCATGGGGTTCCTAGTGACTCTGATCCCACTCAGGCATCCACATGCACTTGGGCATCTGCCTGGGTTTCAGCACCTCCAGCTTCTGTGGTCAGGGGTTCCAGCTGCTCCTGGGCTGGAGCCAGCAAGGTGTATCCTTCCTCCTCAGCAATCAGCCCAGACTGAGCTAGGCTTCTCCCTCTTATACTAGTGCTGCACCTGGTGCATGCTCAGGAGGGATATGGGGGTGTGGCTTGCTCAGCCCAAAGTGAGGAGTTTATCTTTCTCCATCTAGTGCGGGGTCAGTGCATCCTGTCACACTCCATCTTTATCCTTCACCTTCAGGAGACAAAGAAATCAAGCAATTTGATCTCTGTGATGGGTCCTGGCCAGGCCAGCCAGCAAAAATCTGGAAAAGGGACTGTGGGTAAGAGAAATTATTTTGAGCAAAGACTGTATCTTGCTAATCTAAGTTTTAGACTTTTAGATATGTTTTTGCTTTGATTTGCTTGAAACTGTCCCTACCTTTCTCCCTTTTACTTGGTATCACTTAATCCATGCTCTTTTTTGTTAATAAATTATTTTTCCTTTACTATAAACCACTTCAGTGTGGTGTTTGGAGGGAAGGGTATATTTACTCCAGTTAAACCTTGATGTACTGACTCTTCAGCAGAACAGTGCACTTAATATCTTCTGTGAATGCACAGTGGTAGGGTCTGTGCATTGCAGAGAAAAATCTCTGAGGAGCTTATGGGCTGAAGTTCACTGATTGCTCACTACTAGGCAAGGCTGGGGATAGAAGAGCCTTGAGAAGTTTGTTGATGAGGAAGACAGACTGCTGTGGCAGGGAGCTGACACAATCTAATTGTCAATAAATCTCATTCTTGCTGAGGCAGGGGTATAATATTGTGGTTCACACCTGTGGCTATCCCCACCAGCATGTTACACAAGGTAATAAAATTATGGCAAATGAACATGGGTTTATGGAAAATAGATATTGACCAACTTGATATCTTTTCTTGATGAGATTACAAGTTTGGTCGATAAAGCTAATAATGCTGACATAATCTATTTAGACTTCTGTAAGGCTTTTGACTTAGTACAACATGATATTTCAAATAAAAAACTGGAATGATATAAAATTAACATGGCACACATTAAATGGATTAAAAACTAGCTAACTGATAGGCCTCAAAATGTAACTATAAACCAGGAATCATCAAGCAGAGTCCCACAGGGATCAGTTCTTGGCCATATGATATTTAATATTTTTATCAACTGACCAGGAAGAAAACATAAAATCATCACTGACAGTTTGCAGATGACACAAAGATGGGGAGAATGGTAAATAATGAAGAGGACAGGTCACTGATCTAGAGTGAGCTGTATAGTTTGGTAAAATGGCTGCAAGCAAACAATATGGCTAAATGCAGGTGGGCAGGGATAGCTCAGTGGTTTGGGCATTGGCCTGCTAAACCCAGGGTTGTGAGTTCAATCCTTGAAGGGTCCACTTAGGCATCTGGGGCAAAAATCAGTACCTGCTTCTGCTAGCGAAGGCAGGGGGCTAGACTCAATGACCTTTCAAAGTCCCTTCCAGTCCTAGAAAATAGGTATGTCTCCTATTACTTTATATATATACATCTAAGGACAAAGATTGTAGGTAATAGTTATAGGATGGGGGAACTCTATTCTGGGAAGGTCCTCTCATGGTTAAAAAATAGGAATAAATGGTCGTCAATTATTACAATGGAGAGAGGTAAATAGCAGGGCCCTCAAGGATCTGTATTGGGACCAATGCTGTTTAACAAATTCATAAATGATCTAGAAAAGGGATAAACAGTGAGGTGGCAAAGTTTGCAGATGATACAAAATTACTCAAGATAGTTAAATCCAGAGCTGACTGCAAAGAATTACAAGGGGATCTCACAAAACTGGGTGACTGGGCAACAAAATAGACAATGAAATTCAACGTTGATAAATACAAAGTAATGCACATAATCCCAACTATACATACAAAACCATGTGTTTTAAATTAGCTGTTACTACTCAAGAAAGATATTGGAGTCATCACAGCTAGTTCTCTGTAAACATCTGCTCCATGTGCAGCGGCATTCAAAAAAGAGAAGGGCAATAAAAATGATTAGGTGTATGGAACAGCCTCTGTATAAGGAGAGATTAAAATCTGGGACTATTCAGTTTAGAAAAGAGACTGAGGAGAGATATGATAGAGGTCTATATAATCAGGAATGGTGCAGATGTAATGAATAAGGAAGTGTTATTTATCCCTTCACATAACAAGAACCAAGTGTCACCCAATGAAATTAATAGAGAGCAGGTTTAAAGCAAACGTAAGTAAGTACTTCACACAACACACATTCAACCTGTGGAACTCATTGCCATGGGATGCCATGAAGGCCAAAAGTACAATTGGGGTAAAAAAAAATTAGATACATTCATGGAGGATAGGTCCATCAATGGCTATTAGCCAAGATGGCCAGGGATGCAACTCTATATTGTGGATGTTCCTAAACCTCCAACTGCCAGAAGCTGGGACTGGAAAAAGGGGATGGGTCATGCAATAATTGCCCTGCTCTGTTCATTTCCTCTAAAGCATCTGGCACCAATCACTTTTGGAAAACTGCATATCAGGCTAGATGAATCATTGGTCTGATCCAGTATGGCCAGTCTTATGTTCTTATGCAAAAGATTTGGGCATCATGGTTGATTATCAGCTGAATGTGAACTCCTGACCTGGCACTGTGACCAAAAAAGAGCAAATATGATCCTGGGATGCATAAACAGGGAAATATCAAGCAATAGAGACGTTATTTTATCTATATTTGGCACTGATGCAACCACTGATGGAATATGGTGTCCATTTCTGTTGTCCACTACTAGTAGGCATCTTTCAATCTCGAGGAGAGACCATGGGTATGTACCCCTGAGAGGTAAATAATTTACTCAATTGGTTTTATAGATGCCATGGCTGTGGCCGAAGAGACGCACTCGAGAGAGACAATCTCTGACGCATCTGATACATTTAAAGATGGTCTTTCGACCCTTTGGGCTTTGTCTTCTGTGAGCTCTTTTCTCCTCTGCTAAGTTGGACTGCTTCCTCTCATAACTTTGGAGACCTTTGTTAAGCTCTTGTTTCCAAAGGCTGTTGTACTGAGTGTGATCTTTCCAGTTATCCACATCCATGTCTATTTCTTTGAGGTCTCGCTTGCACACATCATTGAAATGCAGTTTTGGGTGTCCTTTAGGTCTTTTTTCCAGATGTCAGTTCGCCATAGAGGATGTCCTTTGGGGTGCACCCATTATTCATTCAGCACACATGTCCAAGCCAGTGGCAGAGTCTCTGTTTGAGGAGTGTTTGTATGCTGGCCCGTGTTACCAGATTTGCCCATTACTTTGAGGTAGGCTCATTTATTTGGGTTACTCTTCTGGGGAAGGGGATTCTGTAATTCTATCAATGTACTGCTAGTGTCACTTGTGTTTTCATATGGAGCTCTACTTCTCCCTTCTGCAAGTCCCCTCCCACTGGAACTATCCTGCAGGACCTAGGTTCCCTAGGGCTGGGTTACTACAGCCCCAGAACTGGATGAACGCACCCACACCCACACTTACATTAACAGAGCAAGTCTGAGTGGCCTGGGTCAATCAGCACTGTCAAGCTGACCCCTTATATGTCTCTGGACTCACTGGGCTGGATGAAGCAGCACTTTCAAGCTGCCTCTCCTTATATGTCCCTGGGCTCCATGGACTGGGTCAAGCAGCACTTTCTAGCTGTTACCCTTATGCGTCCCAGATTCAGCACGTCCCTATCCCCACTCTCACAACACAATTGTACTGGCAGTAACCTACTTGATGAGCAAACCCCACAGTATTTTGGGCATTGCAGGGATCTTTAGCTTAGATAAAAGAAGTGTTGCTGTAGAGTGAATGGGGGAAGCTAAAAACACAAAAGAGTAAAGTTCAGCAAGAGAGAGAGAAGCAACCAACTTAACCATAAAAGTTATTTATTGAACTACACAAGGAGAACTAAACCAACATAACATACATTATTAAAGGGTTAATACCTAAGGTAGAAAGGAAAACAGAGAGAGAGAGAGAGACAGAGAGAAGGGGATCTCACCACTCCCTGATGCTTGAACTGGTCCGGGTTCCCAGGTGATGGTTGGAGCTCAAGATCCTGAATGCTGGAGACAGGCAAAGCCCCCAGCATGATCAGTCAGGAGAAGATGGAGTTCCAGTGGAACTGATGCATAGTTTGGATCTAAGCATCAGAACCCTGACTAGAGGGTGAGTAGGGATTTTTGTAGAGAAAATACAATAGTTCAAGGAAGAACACTAGATTTGTTTATAAGTAAGCTGATGACTCAATGTTTTTTTTTTTAGGCTAGACAATAGGAGCTGATCACTCTTGGCTATGAGTGGTGTTTTCTTCCAGGAAGCTCACAATGCAACTAGGCTGCTTCAGCATTTGGATATCAATCAAGGATTCATTACTAGAATTGGTCTGATAACTGCTGAGCTGGGTGTGAGCAGGTGTAGGTTCATTAGCTTCTGGAGCAGAGTTTCCCAGGATGCAGTGCTTCCCTGCTTTTTCTGGTCCCAGAGTACAGTGCGGTTCTCTGTTCTCCATTCTATATATAAATTGAGATGTCTCCCTGTCCCATCTTTTATGCAGATCAGGCTAGGGGAGTTGTCTCTTCTTTCCATTCTGTATGCTAATGGAGATTTCTTAATCTTGTCACCCTTGTCAGGAGAGGTCTAGGTGTATCTTCCAACGCCCTTCACTGCTCTTTGCAAGTTTTTTTCCTCTGATGGGTTTTGGTTTTAGCAGAGGCTGGGGACAGGTGTCTTTCATGAGTCAGGCTGGATACTGCACCCTGGTTCCCCAAGAACACAGAGGTGTCTGGTATCATTCGCTTGAGCAGCTCATTGTTGGTGACTCTATCCCTCCAGGAGATTCCAAAGATTTGATGAGGCAATGCATATAAAAGCTGCTGAGCCTCTTTTCCTTATAAGAGTATAAGGTTCATGCCTTGCTCCCATACAAAAGTGTGCTGATAACACATGCACGATACACATAGATCTTTGTGTGTTCTGTCAGTTTGTTGTTTTAACAGACCCTCTTGTTCAATCTAGACATTGTTGTGGTGCCTTTTCCAATGCGGATGCTGAGTTCCATTTCAAGTGAAAGGTTGACTGCAATAGTGGAACCCAGGTATATGAATTCATTCACCACTTCAAGTTCACAGTTGTTGATCTTGATGGAGGGTGCTTCCTCAATTCCTTGGCACATTATGTTCATCTTTTTTAGGCTTATTGTAAGCTTGAAGTCTTGGCAGGCTTTGGAAAAACTGTCAGTAAGGTTTTGGAGCTAGGCTTCTGGGTGAAGTGCACTGCTGCATTGTCAGCAAAGAGGAGGTGTTGAATGAGGGCCTCCTGAGTCTTGATTTTAGATTGTTTTGCAAGATTGAACAGGTTTCCATCAGATCTTGTGTGCAAGTAGATTCCCTCAGTTAAGAAACGAAAAGCTTGTTTCAGTAGCAAGGAGAAGATCCCAAACAGAGTTAGGGCAAGCACACAGCCCTGCTTGACCCCTCTATGAATCTGGAAAGCCTTGGAGTATGAGCTATCATATTGGACTGTGCCGTACATGTTTTCATGGAAGGACTGAATCATGCTTAAGATATTGGGGGGACATCCAATTTTTTCTAGAAACACTAATAGGTCCACTTCTACTGACAAGATCAAAAGCCTTTGTGAAATCGATGAAGGCTTTGTAAAGGGGCTTTTTTGTTCTCTGTATTTCTCTTGTAGTTAGCTAGAAGACCATGTCGATAGCAGAACTTTTGGGTCTGAAGCCAAACTGTGATTCAGAATAGACTCTGTTTGCAAGGATTTGAAGTCTGTTCAGGACAACTCAGGCAAAGGCTGGTGTCCACAATTTAGGAATTATGCTGATGTAAGGGACCAGGGCATACATTTTGGCCTAGCACTCACTGCTCTGCTGGGGTTTGCACATCAGGAACTGTATTCACTGAACAGGAGTCAGAAGAATCGCACAAGGGAGGTTCAGTAAGCAAGAGTCATGATCATAGTGAGGCTACGGTCAGAGACCAGAGGTCAGAGATAATATCAGGATGGAATCAGGAGGCAGGAATCAAGGTCAGAGCCAGAGAGCAGAGACAATACCAGAGTCAGGAGGCAAAAGTCAGGGTCAGAGTCAGGATGGGATCAGAAGACAAGGTGAAGTCTGGAGCCACAGCAGCCAAAGTCTGTGTTTCAACTTTGTGGGCCAACCCCTTGGGTTAAATAGGGCACTTGGCCAAATAGAGGGTTGCAGAGTACTGTCACTCTGGTTCCCTTAGGTGGTACTTACTGTGGCACCTACTCTCCACAGTGGTCCCTGGCTGGGGTTCTGCATGGTCTCCTAATGGCACTGTGGGAACATCAGGCTCTGTAGACTCAGATTATAGTCCATGGACCCTTGCAGCTGATAAACTGACTAGGGCTTAGAGTAGAGAAATGAGGAGGATTAAAAGATCAGAAAACCTGTCTTATAGTGAGAGACTCAAGGAGCTCAATCTACATAGTTTAACAAAGAAAAGGTTAAAGAGTGACTTGATTACAGTATATTGTTCTACATGGGAAACAACTAGGTAATAAGGGGCTCTTCAATCTAGCAGAAAAAGTTATAAACACAATCTAACAGCTGGAAATTGAAGCAAGACAAACAGATTGAAATAAGGCATAACATTTTAACCATCAGGGTATTTAACCATTGGAACAATTTACCAAGGGTCATAGTGGATTCTCCATCACTGACAATTTTTAAATCAAGATTGGACGTTTTTCTAAAAGATATACTGTAGGAAACATTTTGGAGGAAGTTCTAAGGCCTGTGTGAAACTGGAGGTCAGATTAGATGATTATAATGGTTCCTTCTGGCTTTGGAATCTATGAAACTTAATGGCATGCTTGCCCTCCAGGGGATCAGGCCCCCAATCTGTATATAAATGATCCTTATATATCATTTTGAAGATATGACATCAGATAAATCACATGCATTTAAAATTAGAAATATCTATTCATCTATCATTATATACAGTGGATAAAGTTTAAAAGTTTGCTTTTATTTTTTCACTATTAGGTAAGATATTACTAGTCTCAACTAGTATTTCCTATGCACTTATTAAGTATAACATTTATTCTGGTTTTCAAAAATATTCAAGAATTCACGGTATGTAACAAACATTATAGAAAACTGATTAAATAAGTATTCTTGGTTGAGAACAGCTGAATATTTGGGGTCAGATCATCCCTGCTAATAGAAAAACATGGGGAAGATCTTTGAGGTTGTCCTCAGAGAAATTTCCTTCAGATTACTCCATCCATGGGGAAAGGGGATTTTCCCCTCACCCCTGTGCAGAAATGACAAGGTAGTCAGCTCCCCAGAAACTGCAGATTCTCCAAGTTCATCTGAAGCTCTGAGGCTTCTGGCTTACTCACACTACCCTAAATGGGGAAAGAGATGTTTCTATATCATGGAAAGAGAGTATAACATTATTTATGGTTACATTCAAATAGACTTCTTGAGGAATTGGTGGGGAAACAGTGCATGTAGTGCATTTCCCCTATCCATGTCATGCCTTCTCTCCACACATCAATCCCTGGCCGCACAGAAGGCCATTTACAAGATCCAGGGATAGTGCTGCAGATTCAACTGTTCTTTTTCCACATGGAAAGTGAGAAATCCATGCACACAGATTATCCTTCCTGCATGGATCTCTGGGGAGTGACCTGAGTCTTGCTTAATAATTTTCCATTATTTTTCCCCATTTATAAAAATTATAATCCAATTCAAAATATTTTGCTGATATTGCTGTCAGGGCTACAGTCAAAAGACAAACTAGATTTTAATAAGGTCAGAAAATTGCAGATTGTGCTGATATACGACCATAATTATCTGAATTAATCCGAGTTGCCAATTTCCATTTTTCTGGGTGGATGCTTCACCCCACAGCCCCACCCTGCTCCTTCCTCCGAGGCCCCAACACTCTTTCCCCCCAGGCCTCACCTCTCTCTGCCTCTTCCCACCCCCGAGTGCATCCAGCCTACTGCTGAAGAGCTGATGGGTGGGTGGCTGGTGGCTGCTGAGCACCCACTATTTTTTTCTGTGAGTGCTCCAGGTCTGGAGTCAGCGCCTATGGTATTCATTGTATATTTCAGTTCTTTTAACAACTCATCATTTATATGCTTTACTTCAGATCAGACAGTTTCAACATCCTCACCTAAAGGGGATAAAGGGGAGACACAGTCATGAGGAAGAAGGTGGTTACAATTAATTGAGACTGAATAGGTCTAGCTGCCCAAACAATGGAGCAGCCATTAGAAGGGCATTCTCCTGGATAGACCCTAATAAATGCTCCTGCTCACTGGAAAAAAACAAAACAAAACACAGACCCAGATGAAGAGACTCTCACTGTCAGAGACAAGCAGAGGTGTGGAGAGAACAGTAGGTCATATTGTGAATGGTGACCAAGATGGGTCACAGAATCTCTGGGCTTTCTAGGAGAATGTAAGTCAGGTCACTTCTGTTTCTGTTATTTAAGAGGAAAGCCCATGCTGAAATGTTTGAAATGAAGAGGCACATTAGATGAGGCTTCTTTAAATGTAGGCTTTTAAAAAAATACCGTATATCCTTTTATTGTGTAACGCTTTGTGTAAATGCTAAATAAAAATACTTTTTTTAAAGAAAGCTGTTGGTCAGTCACAAGATCCTGAAGGGAAGAAATGCAGGTGCCATGTAGGGTTATAAATTGTTGGTATCCAAGTCCTGGCCTAAGAGTAAAAGAATCATAAGACTCCAATCCAAGATGGGCCGCACCTCAAGGGGTGCCAGAGAGACCAGAAAGGAGGTAGTGGTGCTGCTAGCCCCATAACCGTGTCCCAGGAAAATTGACAATGTGGCTTTAAATAATTCCATTGTTTTTTATCATAATTTTGTGAGTTAAGGCTTGAGTATTAACTTAATACTAAATGAATTATTAAGAGAGAGACCATATGATTTTGTGTACCAAAGAAAGCTTTTGGTGTCAAAACTCTAAATAGATCAAGAATGCATTAAAGAAAACCAACAAGTAAATGCAATAATTCTTTGGCATCACAGGCTTTAATTTGCTTAATCCATGGAGACCTCTTTGCACCTCATAAGAATATTCTGAAAAACTATTTAGAAGCAATTTATTTTACATTTTATTGTTATGTTCTCTAACATTGTTCACTTCCACTATTTCAATTATTGGGGATTTCTGTCTCTTTAGTGCTCCTCCTGCTTAATTCTTATTTGAAGTCATAATCCTCTTTATCACATGCCAATTTCCCAGTAGCTGATAGTGATGTCACAAACAGAGGATTATGACTTCAGGAGACAAATTGATTATATGGTAGTTTTTACTTACATGAAATTAGTCTTCCTGAAAGTGCTGGATTAAGAATACTGGAGACTGAACTTGTCTAAGCACAGAACAGGTAGAACACAAGTAACAGTTCAAGCTTCTCTAGAAATGCCTCTCAGTAATATTTTTAATGGATTTCATGCTGGAATGAGAAGACAGCAGAATATGCTTACCCGTAAAATCCTTAGCTTCTCTTCTGAGGGTACTATTTCTGAACAGTACCATCATTTCTGTGATGTGGACACCTATTTAACAGGGACTGGACTGAAACCATAAACATTTCACACAGTCAGAGTTCTCTGAAAGACATTACTTTCAATCACCTTTGACCTCAAAATTATGACTTAAAAGTGAAAGTTTCAAGATGTAATTATCCAAATATCCTGACCTACCCTGTCTTCCAACTCAGCTGGTTTAAAATATATTTGTTGTTGCATCTTTAAAGCAATGACAAAATTTCAGTGAGTTATTTAAGGGAACCTATCCTCATCCGTGTGTGTGTGTGTGTGTGTGTGTGTGTGGGGAACAGGGGAGTATGAGTTCTGATTGCACAGTTTAATTCTGTGAAAAAAAACCCAAAACTCAACAACTGCAAAACAAAAATAAAAGGAAAGATTACAACAAAGGGCTAACCATTTTATAGGCAAAGGCTGTCCACTGTTATAGGCTGTTAAAAAAGGAGATCTCACTATTACATGATTCGCTGCTGAACTAATGAAAACATCAATCAGATGTTTTGTTAGTGGTCATAATATTACCTTTTTACACTTCTAGATCTGAGGCAAGCTCTTTCATTTAGCATTGGAAAATGGTATCACTGACAGTTAAAGCCCCTTACATATATCTTGACCAATCTGTTGGAAATTGGAGAACAAGTCTTTTTATAAGAATAATCAATAACTTATTGCTTTTTTTATAATTAACTGGTGCTAAAGCACTGTCTTATAAAAAGCTCACAATGATGCAGGCTTTCTAAAAGGCAACATATTAAAGATTTTGAAAGCTTTCTCCAACACTAAAAGTCAAACTTTTTTTTGAAAAAGCACTGTTACTTCTGCATACATGTTGCTGACAGCAGAAAAATGTAGGATTAATATACTGAGCATTTAGATATGAATCATAACACTCCTAATAAAATAATGGAAGGGCTCCTTTTCCTTTAACATTATTTTAGTAAGCTTGATTTGATGCTCCTGATCCAAAGTTCTCTTAATTTAGAAATTAGACAGGTTATACACTTCATGATCCTTATATCTTAATTTATATAGAAAACTCACTTTTTTCAAATATTTCTCAGGGGAACGTGTAGATTTTTCATGCTAGAGTACTCTCATTCTATAGGAATCCAAAAAAATATAGTTTTACATGTTAAAAGTTAACCACACTATTTAAAAACATCCAAGTTCACTTAAAAGTACAGTATATACTGTTTTAGACTTTGCTATACTTCCTACTTTTTAATGATTTGCCAGATGTGGTAATTTGTCTCTCCTTCTTATAAACCAGACTTCTAAGGCTGAGTCCAGAGATATAACAGTGAAAGAATTAGCTAAAAATGCACTCTTACAGATATTGAAATGGGAAGGAGGCAAATTACTATATGATAGATTCGTAGCTCTACATGTTATCAGTCAAATCACACGAGTGAAGAAGAGAAATAAAAACCTTTTTGAAAGCCAGTTACTGATTGTTTTAAGTATTTTAATTCTGAAATACAAAGCATTTGTTCTGCTTACAAGACACTAGTAAAATAGCATTTCAAAATTAGGAAATCATATCACTAACCTCTGTACATTTTACTGAAAGATGCACAATTTGCCTAAATTTACCTCTGTTTTTTAAAAAGCCACACCCTAAAAACTACTGTAGATATTACAAAATAAAAACCCGATGGATTTTTATAATTACTGGACAATTCTTTCCCCATTGGTAATTTTGGTTCTAATTAGATCTTCTAATAAGAACGATTAGTTGGGTGCAGATTGCTTCTCTCTCTCGGTCCCTACAGCAGGGCAGTTTTAGGAAAGGTGAGGAATTAACTTCTCGTCATCCACACGCCACCTAGTGATTAGAAAAGGGTGGATTGTTTTAAAAGGCAACAGAAAGGACAGAAGGATGAAAATGCTCGCAGCACCCGTCCCACCGATCGCCTTTCTTGAAAGCTAGAAAAGCAATTTGGATAAGGGATGCGATGGGAACTACAAAGAGCAATGAAACTGCTATTAAAAAGTCTCGCAATACTTCACTTCCAGTCTGTAATTTGATTTTTTCCCCTTAAGCAAGTAATTTCCCCCCTTTGTTGCAAGGAACTAGCACTTCAAAGAGACCACCCTAATCGCCTTTTCTAAGCCGTAGCCAGAGCTTGACCTCCGCCCCAGACAGCAGCCAACTAACTACGCCGACAATGAAGGGGTGGACTGAGCCGCGCGGAGGACACGAGCCACACACATCCCCGATGTCCTCGCCTTCACCGCAACCCGGCGTGTAACGATTTGTAATTCTCTTTGTTCCTCTCTCGGATCGATGTCCTCCTTCTTCACGCCACCTCGCCGGGCTGCTTCCTTCGCGGGCATTTGCAGGAGCGGGAAGGAGAAGCAGCCGCCTGGAAAATAACAACCTGCAGCCGCAGCAGCAGCCGCCGCTCCTCTCCCAGCTTGGCGAGGCATGGCCCACCCGCTGCAGGAGCAGGAGAGAGAAGCCCTGCTGTGCCCTCTGCCTCGCCAGTGCCTCTTCCCCACCCAGTCCGCGGCCATCTGCAGCCCCTCAGCAGCAGCGCGGCGGTATGGGCAGCGGCGCGACTCCCTCCTGACAGGGGCCACCCCGCCGCAAGGGCTGCTCCTCGGGAAAGACGCGCTGCATTAACTTACCAGGCGCGAACACGCTGCATCCTCCCCCCAGCCTGGAACTTGTTGCTGGTGGTGCTTGGCGGCGGAGGGGGAGCCCCGGTAGCTCTGGCTCCTTGTCTCGGGGCTGCCTTTCTCAGTGGCTCCCGTCTCTCCGCCTTTCCCGACAGGCTCCATGCAAGCGAGCGCTCTGGCCAGACTTTGCCAGGTACGTACCGCGGGCTGCATCCGGGCCGGTGCAGGGAGAGCCGAGCCTGGGGCGGGAGGTCCCTGCCTCTAGCCGGCAAACTGCACCCGGCTAGGGTAACCAGGGAGGCTCCCTACGCCTCGGCTCCCGCTCCAAACCTCTCCCTGACACCACTACCACGAGCCCCGCTCCCCCTAATCCCACACGAGGCGCACTGACCCCTTTCTTGGCCCCCCAGTCCCCCTGCCTCCCTAGCCTCAGCATGAGGCCCCAGAGCCCCCACCCCTCCCAGACACTGCCTGGCCCTTTTTCCCTCTCCCTGACCCCCTGCACTATGGAGACCCCCTAATCGCCCTACCCCCCCTAGCCTCAGCATGGGCTCCTCTTACCCCCACCCCTCCCTGCTCCCCCTGCACTATGGAGACCCCCTAATCGCCCTGCCCCCCTAGCCTCAGCATGGGCTCCTCTTACCCTCACCCCTCCCTGCCCCCCTGCACTATGGAGACCCCCTAATCCCCCTGCCTCCCTAGCCTCAGCATGGGTTCCTCTTACCCCCACCCTCCCTGTTCCCCCTGCACTATGGAGACCCCCTAATCCCCCTGCCCCCCTAGCCTCAGCATGGGCTCCTCTTACCCCCACCCCTCCCTGCCGCCCCTGCACTATGGAGACCCCCTAATCCCCCTGCCCCCCNAGCTGTGTTCCAAAAAGGGGAGCATCAAACAAGACAGTTCTGGGTCCCAGATTCTGAGGGCTGGTCTGTACTGTCCCAACACCAGTGTAAATTATTGCAGCCCAGGGCTGCTCTATATTCCCTAAAAGAATAAATGCTAGTGGAGAAACACTATAGAGAAAACACTTGATTCTCCTAGTACCTATGCCAGGCAGGTGCGGCAAGTTGTATGGGCCCGTGGTGCCTGGGCTCCAGCAAATTCACAGCCCGGGTGGCCTGGCTCCACCAATGTTCAGGGCCCGATCTCTTACCCTGCCCCTCCCTGCCGCCCCTGCACTATGGAGACCCCCTAATCCCCCTGCCTCCCTAGCCTCAGCATGGGCTCCTCTTACCCCCACCCCGCTTTCCCCCCCCGCACTATGGAGACCCCCTAACTATTCCCACCCAACCCGCGCTTCACTCCAGGCTCTACAACCCGTGTTTCCCCTCCCAGCCCCACAGTCACTGCAACGCTCCACACGTCTCTCACTCCAGCTTCAGCCTCCCCTGCCCCAAACTTCTCTTCTCCCCCACCAGCCCCCCATTCGCCAGCAGGCCGCGCCCCCTAACAGCCCCTTCCCCTGGATGCTTCAGCGCCCCACTGGCTAGTCCCCTGCCCCGGGACCCTTCTGACACCATCCCGCCCCGGGCTCTGCGCTGCTCTTCTCCCGGCTCTGGACTCCGCCCCATCCCCGCCTCAGCCCCCAAGTCCCGCTTTCCCCGTCGCCAGCGGGCAGCCGCCCCCTCCGTCGGGGGTTCCCCCGCGCGTCACTCTCTGCTCCAGCGTGTTTTCTTGGAAGAAAACTTGCCGTGAAGTTTAAGGCTGTCGCCCTGAGCTCCTCCCCCGACCCCTTCTCCCGGGGCCGAAATCCTAGGGGCAACCAGATGGGGGGATCAGTCCTGGCGTCGCGCTGGGGCTCTGAATAGGGAAGGGGCGGCCGCCTGCGCCTGCCCACTCCTCTTCCAGCCCGGCCACTTAGTGTTGTGCAGGGCGGGAGGGGCTGGGGAGAAATTCTGCAGTAGCCCCGGGCTGGGAACTGCTCCACTGGTGCCGGCGCCTCTCTCCAGCGCCCATCTCGCCGCCAACGGTAGTTGCCTGTCTCCTCCGGGAGAAACAGGTGGGAGGAGAGTCGGGTGGGCGTACATCCCTAGGGCGGAAAGATCTTCCCCTAGCTCCAGGTGGCTGGCCCTAGCTG
This sequence comes from Chelonoidis abingdonii, assembly GCF_003597395.2. Taxonomy (NCBI): domain Eukaryota; kingdom Metazoa; phylum Chordata; order Testudines; family Testudinidae; genus Chelonoidis; species Chelonoidis abingdonii. The sequence continues at coordinate 47,335,512 of NC_133769.1, read as the reverse complement.
GCTGTTGCTGGGTGCACATCCTTCCTAGGCTGTGCTGTATGCAAGAGAGGGACCTTTCTTCACAGGAACCAGCTGGTAGAGAGGGTGAGGTTTTTTTCAACACCAGTACATGATGACTTCCCAGTAGTCTGATTTATTATGTTAAGCCACAGGGAGGGGAAAGGGAGGAGACAAGACAAGTCTTTAAATGATACCAATCTAATAAATAAATAATAATGTTCAGTACATTGATATTGTGTGAACATTTTTATTTATTCATTTTTAAAATTTATGTTTTAGTGACCAAGCCTATATTGGCTCTAAAGTGATCCCTCAGCAGCAGCTGCAGTAGCAGGTTGGACCATGGCAGCAGGAGTAGCAGCTTGGTTGCCATTTGCACGGGCAGCAGCCATAGGATGGATGCCAGTGGCCACAAATCCCATGCCAGCTGCTCCCCGGCAGGAGAGAAAGCGAAGCCAGGACTCTCTGATTGTGCTGAACGTGAGTGGTACCCAGTTCCAGACATGGCAGGACACCCTGGAGCGCTACCCTGATACACTGCTGGGCAGCTCGGAGCGGGACTTCTTTTACCACCCAGAGACACAGCAGTACTTTTTTGACCGGGATCCTGACATCTTTCGTCACATCCTCAACTTCTATCGTACAGGGAAGCTGCACTACCCTCGACAAGAATGTATATCAGCTTATGATGAGGAGCTGGCCTTCTTTGGCATCATCCCTGAGATCATAGGTGACTGCTGCTATGAGGAGTACAAGGATCGCCGGCGTGAGAATGCTGAGCGCCTGCAGGATGACGCAGATCAGGATCATGCAGCTGAGTGTTCCCTGCCTTCAATGACAACTCGGGAGAGAATGTGGCGGGCCTTTGAAAATCCACACACAAGTACACTGGCCCTGGTCTTCTACTATGTCACTGGCTTCTTCATTGCTATCTCTGTCATTGCCAATGTGGTGGAAACAGTGCCCTGTGGGGTAAACCCTGGTCGCATCAAAGAGCTGCCCTGTGGGGAGCGCTACGCTGTGGCTTTCTTCTGCCTGGATACTGCCTGTGTCATGATCTTCACTGTTGAGTATCTGCTGCGTCTGGTGGCAGCCCCCAACCGCTACAAGTTTGTGCGCAGTGTCATGAGCGTTATTGATGTAGTGGCCATCATGCCCTATTACATTGGTCTGGTGATGACAGATAATGAGGATGTCAGTGGGGCCTTTGTGACACTGCGTGTCTTCCGTGTCTTCCGGATCTTTAAGTTTTCCCGCCACTCACAGGGGCTGCGCATCCTGGGTTACACACTAAAAAGCTGTGCCTCAGAGTTGGGCTTTCTCCTCTTCTCACTGACCATGGCCATCATCATCTTTGCCACGGTCATGTTCTATGCAGAGAAAGGTTCATCATCCAGCAAGTTCACCAGTATCCCTGCAGCCTTCTGGTACACCATTGTCACTATGACAACGCTGGGGTAAGTGCAGATTTGCTTTGGCCAAGGCCAACATTTTAACAATTTTATTGTCACAAATGAGTAATGTTTGATTTCAAAAACTTCATTAGAAAAAGTGGGAATACCAGTATTTGTTACAAAAGCTTTACAGAAACAAGTGGGTGCTTTACACATTTTATTTTAAACCTATCTGAATAGGTAGATGCAAAAGTGTTGCCAGAGGATAAACGTGAATAATTTATTACAAAATCAAATTTTGTTTCAAAATTATATATAGTTTCTTTACTCTTTGCTTTTGCAGTTGGGACAGTGAGACTATTTTTCTGTAGTGTCCATGAGGTGTCAGTGGGTCTTTAATGATGTAATATAAGTCCTAGAAAAATCCTTTACAATATTTGCTAATGTAGTGCCAATTAACAAAAGAGCCCAGATATAGAGTTTTAATCTTACCATATAGAAAACAGTGTAGCTCTGCCATTTTGTTTGAACCCAAGTGATGTATAGAAACGGACTTGGATACTGTAAAGTCAGTTGAATTCACAAAAGCATAAATAAAACTTTAAACTTCACAAAGGCCAAACTTTGGATCCTATTAAGTCACTGGCAAAATTCCCTTTGATTTCAGTAGGACTAGAAATTGGCCAAAAGTGAATGACATGTGTCAGCCTACATACACTTATGAAAGTGCCTGTGAAGCTGACTGAGAAAGTATGACAAACATATGTGACTAATTTAATTCCAGTATATATGTTAAATGTTATTCTAGTTATAAATTAAACTTCTCGATAATTTGGAATTAAAATATATCACAGTTGACATTTAAGATCCAAAGAGTTTTAGTGGTTAGTTAGGAGACTTCATTGTTTAAAAATGATATTTTAATGATAATGTCATTGTAGCTGTTTATTCTATAGAGAAGGTTGTGGAAATGTATTTCTCTGTGATGCTAACAGAGATTTAGAAAGGTTGGTTAATTTGAGGAGGCAATTTGTCATTCTAGTCTTAGTTCTGTGATATATAGCATGTTGTAATAGCTATTATATTGAATCTGAATACGAGTTTATTCATTGTAAATTTCTAGTTCTTTTATGACTGCCTGTATTAAGAGACAAAACTTTTCTCTGTCACTAAGACCATCGTTTCATTAATCAAACATTTCATCACATCTTGTTTAAATTGTCTGGGTTTATGGAACATGCATCATCTTTTTACTTTACCAAAATGAAAGTAAACCTGTATAATGAATTAGTTTATTTATTACCTATTATCATAATCTAGATTGGAAAACCATATAAAAAAACTTTGAAGATAAAAGGGCTGTGTTCTACCATCATTTTTTATACAGAGCTTTTATCTTTAGCACAATATAACAAATGAAGATAAACACTGTACACTGGAAATATTTCATGTCTTCTAGTATTGGTGTGTAATGCCAGAAATGTGTTACAAGCTGTCATTGGTAACAAATTAAGGATTTGTTGTTATTTTCAGTAAAATACTCTTATTACTATAGTTTTTTAATACTATTACATTATTAATTATCTAAACTGTGATAATTTCAGCAAAATCAGTCATAATCAGTTAACATCACTGAGAACAAATAACAAATGCAGGAGCTGATCTGTATTTGTTTATAACTGATATCTCTTTGATAATTAAGGTAATCAGTATTGGTTGGCAGTACTTGTCCAGGGTACTGAACAGTACATTGTTGTTAATACTTTATGTCCACCTTGTAATTGTCTATGTTTCTGATATAGGAGCCTATTTGGCACTGGTAGGAAAAAATAAATTAGAAGTGTATTATGTTATGATTCCAGATTACAAAAGTATTTTAGACTGGGTAACGCTTTGAAAAGCACTTTAGGAACCTAAATCTCATTGGAAATCAGTAGGACTTTGGAGTCTAAGCAATTTTTGAAAATGGATTTAGGCCTCTAAGTCACTTAGGCTGGAATTTTTTTACAGGGATTTAGGTGCCTGAGGATGCAGGATAGTAGGATTTTTCAAAAGGATTTAGGTACTTAACTCCCATTGGTTTCAAGAGGCCAACAGGTGTTCTGTGACAGAATCTGTAAAGAGGCATTCTGGTGAGGGGTCTATAAATTAGGGGGCATAATTCTCATGTGTAAACTCCATGACCCAGCAACAAAACCTGTGCATGCTAATTGTGCTACTGCCATGCAGAAGCTGCACAGGACCACTGCTGGACAGAATACATGTTCCAAATACGTGTACATATAAGGGCTAGATTCACTTTAGGCACCTAAATCCCAGAATCAGTCCCCATGGGGATTCACAGAACCTCCATTCAGCCACTGCTGAATCCCATAGGCACCTAAACTTGCCTAAATTTGCTCAGTAAAAGTTCCTTAGGCACCTATATTTCTGCCTCTGAGCATACATAGTTCAGTGACATACCAAGTGTCTGCATGTTCAAGCCCCAGCGCAATGTACAATGAGGGGGATGTTAAGCATTCCTGTGTCTGACTTGCCTGTGGGGCCCAATCTGGCAAGCATGCTCAGGCCTTCCCTACTAGACTAGGTCTCAGTAAGCAAGCTTACACAAAATGGTGGGTGATGGGGTAAAAAGCAGAAGTAGGAGGATCACCTCCCTCATAACTTTTAGCCCAGTGGTAGGGTACCCACCTAGGAGACCTCTGGTTTAAGTCTCCCCTCCACCTGAGGGGGGCAAAGAGATTTGAACAGGGATCTTCTACCTCTCAGATGAGTGACCTAGCCAGTGGGCTATGGGATAATCTGATGTGGGGTCTCTCAGAGTCTGTCTACATTGCAATCAGACATCCACAGCTAGCCGATGTCAGCTACTCTGGCTCGCAGGGCTCAGGATGAGGGGCTGTTTAATTGCACTGTAGGCTTCTGGGCTCGGGCTGGAGACTGGACTCTAGGACCCTGCAATTAAACAGCCCCACAGCCCGAGTCAGCTGGCATAGACCAGCCACAAGTTTTTAATTGCAATGTAGATACAACCTTAGGGTACGTCCACACTACCCGCAAGATCAGCGGGTAGTGATCAATCTATCGGGGATCAACGAGACATGATAAATCGATCCACGAACATGCTCCCTCTCGACTCCGGAACTCCACCAGGATGAGAGGCAGAAGTGGAGTCGACGGGGGAGCCGTGGCCGTTGATCCCACGCCGTGAGGACGGGAGGTAAGTCAGTCTAAGATATGTTGACTTCAGCTACGCTATTCTCATAGCTGAAGTTGCATATCTTAGATCGATCCCCCCTCTCCCCTAGTGTAGACCAGGCCTTAGTCTCTCCTATTGAAACTGTTCCACTGTGGATCAATCATTTAAAAAGTCATTGGAATGGGGTCTGGATCCTGGCTAGGTCTCCCACATGAGTGCTCTACAGAGCCACTTTTGTATTTGCTTTTTCTCTCTCTCTGGTCTAATGACTCATTCATTATTTATTTCCTCCCCTCTTCCCCCACTCTCGACCCACCAGCTTCTTGCAAAAATGATGTAGGTACCTAACTCCAAGAGAGGGTTGGCAGCTGAGAATCCTAAGCAGAAGGAGGTGTCTCCCTGCAGCCTGGACTTAAGTGCCTATCTCTGAGAGAGAGGTAGGGCAGGAGTGGCCAACCTGAGCCTAAAAAGGAGCCAGAATTTACCAGTGTGCATTGCCAAAGAGCCACAATAATATGTCAAAAGCCTTCCATTAACTCCCCGCACCTCCACTCCCAGGGCCTCCCATGCACCGGCAGCCCTGCCAATTAGCGCCTCCTCCTCCCTCCACGCCCCTCCTGATGATCTGTTTCGTGGCATGCAGGAGGCTCTGAGGTGGAGGAGAGAGGGCATGGCAGGCTCAAGGGAGGGGGCAGGAATGGATGGAGTGGGTGCAGGGCCTGTGGCAGAGCCAGGGGTTGAGCAGTGAGCACCCCCTGGCACACTGGAAAGTTGGCACCTGTAGCTGCATATTAACTTCTGAAGAGTCGCATGTGACTCTGAAGCCACAGGTTGGCCACCCCTGGGGTAGGGCTTAGCATGCACTCCTCAGCACCTCCTGTTGGCTAGTTTAGGTAGGAGCCGCCTAGCATGATGGCTTGTGTGAATCCCATTCTGAAGTGCCTGTCTCTCCCTATTTGTTGTATAGGGAGTGGAGGTGCTGAACTCAGGCATTGCAAATTCCAGTGATAAAGGTTAAGCACGGTGATACTCAACTTCCCCACATCTATGTTCCTTTCTGAATCTAGTCCTTACGTGCCATTTGTGGAATAGCTGCACAGTCATCCTGAATTTGGCTATTAACATTTATGATAACACATAATTCTGGAGAAGTTTTAAGCAGCATGTTAACTGAATAATGTTGTCCTTTTAATAATATCTTGTTAGCCACGTTAAGACTATGATTAAATGTTAAATAGTGATGTATAACTTGAGTAGCATAAAAGGTTCAGAACTCTTCTCAGCTTGATAGAGTAAGTGCAGGAAAAGAGGGGAAAGTTACAAGAGTAAAGAGTAAAGATCAATTAAAGTTGATTGTTATTATTTCTAGTAACTTGGATTAGGGATCAGATCCTGCCATCCTTACTTGGGCTACCCTCCTGTTAATTTAAATTAAAGTTTTATTTGAATAAGGACTGCAGAAACTGGTCTTACATGAAGCAAGTTCATCATCTAGGAACAAAACTAGCTGAACTCACTCATATTTTAGAGGGTTACTGTGTCCAACAAGTTATCGGAAATGTTATCAAATTTTAGGAAAGCTAATGCTAAATAATAGGCTAATTTTATTTGCGTTTTGAAGACTGGATATTGTTCTTACAATTTGTGAGCTAGCAAGAGTATTGAGTGTCAACTGCAGCAATTTGGGTAGTGATCTTGGAAGCATAGCTATATTTCTCAGTTCTGAATAATTGGTAAGCAATTAAACCATCTTTTAAAAACACAGATTACATTTTTCGGTGTAGAATGCCAGCGACTTCAACTATTGCTACAGTTTTTAGACTCCAGGTACATCACAACTATTAACTATCCTCAACTCCAAATATCACAGCGGAAAGGGTTATATGTGAGGTGTACTTATACCAAAAACAAAGACAGAAAGGAGAAATGTAGTTCTAGAAGTAGAACATGTGCTCACGTAGAAGCTGAGAAATGTGCATTCAAATTTCAAGTCAGTATTTCAGTGATTTTTAACTATACTACTACTCTGGCTCTATAAACCATGAAGGTCCTTGGCCATTCTCACAATTTGCCCCTCCTCCTTCTAAGGGTTTGCTTGTTTCACCTGCATCAATTTTAATTATAGAAAAAGATTACAAGTGAGACAGAGGTGAGTAACAAGCATAGGGAAAAACAGAAGGAGGTTGTAGGACAGGGTGGAGGAGGGTTCAAGCCTGCAATAAGGACCAGAGAAGCTTGGGGCCAGCAGAATAAATGAGGCACAAAGGACAAGAAGCTTCGGGGTAGGGAATGAAGGCAGAGCAGGAGCTGAGGTCTATTGAAACTGTGGCTGACAGACTTACACAGGTGCTTATCAGACACCCACAACTACAATGATTGAATTCTGCCACTTTCTGCTGTAATCCCTTAATTTACTGGTTTTCTTCCTGAGGGTACGTCTTCCCTACCGGTCGTATCGGCAGGTAGCAATCGATTTCTCGGGGATCGATATATCGCGTCTCATCTAGACGCGATATATCAATCCCCAAATGCGCACCTGTCGACTCCAGAACTCCACCAACGTAAACAGCGGTATCGGAGTCGACAGGGGGAGCTGCGGACGTCGATCCCGCATCGTGAGGATGGTAGGTAATTCGATCTAAGATTCTTCGACTTCAGCTATGCTATTCATGTAGCTGAAGTTGCGTATCTTAGATCGATCCCCTCCCCTAGTGTAGACCAGCCCTGACACTGCTATAGCCAACAAATGAGCTGGGGAAGCCTGGGCCAAGTTCTGGTGGAGTGGAAGTGTGTGTTTGTAGATCATAGAGCAGTATTTGTACAAATTTATATATACTGTTATATATTGTGCTTTAAATAAAGAATGTATTGATCTTTTGTGACTAGTTCAAAAACAGTGGCACAGGCATATTCAATAGTTATCTTCTTATTTATGGGCATGATATTATATAGTTTTGTCAGATCATATAACACATTGATAGGTGAATTATAGACTTTGTGGAGGGCTATTTAAAAATAAGAAAATTGATTTTTTGCTTTCATAATGTAAACTAAATGTATTTACAAAAGAAAGTAACAAACAGTTCCATTAATTATTATTATTGTTTATTTATTCATGTGCTGAGCATCTTACTATAGATTCCCTACCTTGAAGAATTTACAGTCTACTAGATGATATGATGATGCAACATGAAAAAGCTACAAATAATTGATCAGGGAATAGGATGATGGATCTAATGCTACCCTGCACCTGCTACTTCCATCTCCTACCTTCATCATTTATTTCCCATTCCTTTCAGATCCTTGAAGTACACTTCCTTTAGTTCTTCTCTTCTCACAGCACTGTTGTCTATAGACCTCCAAGTTCTGATTTTGACTGTTGGCTTTCTGTGTTCCTCTATTCCAGCTCCCTTACCCACAGCCTGGGCAAATTTAACTTCCACATGAAAGACCCCTCTGACTTTTGCTTTCATTCATGTCCTCTCCCTAGCTTCCTCATTCAACTGCCAGAACTGGATCAAATCCTCTATTCATCACCATTGTCATTCTCCTGACCTAATCTTTACTCATAATAGTTCACTCTCTGACCTTTTCTTGATGAATTGCCTCTTTACAATCATCACATAATCTCCTTCAGCAATGCACAATTCATACCTGATTTGGCCTTGGCTACGCTGGCACTTTACAGCGCTGCAACTGGGGTGTGAAAAAACACCCCCCTGAGCGATGCAAGATGCAGCGCTGTAAAGAGTCAGTGTAATCAGGGCGGCAGCGCTGGGAAAACAGCTCCCAGCGCTGCACACTACACCCATAAAGGATGTGGTTTACAAGCAGCACTGGGAGAGCTCTCTCCCAGCGCTGCGGCTATGACTACACTCACACTTCAAAGCGCTGCCGCGGCAGCACTCCCGCAGCGCTGCCGGGGCAGCGCTTTGAAATGTCTAATGTATCCAAGCCCTAGACACTATCTTTTGTTCTTTGTGTGACCTGCAAGCCATCAATGTCTCTAGTGTCTCTGATTTTTGTCTGCTCAGGAACACCCAAATATCAAAAATAAAGAACCAACAGTTAAGTAAATATACAAAAAGAGAACACAATCCTGCAAACCCCTACATTATGAGTAGTTTCATTAAAACCTATGGGACTACTTGTGGGAGTGAGGGCTATTCATCTGAGAAAAGATTTGCAGAACTGAATCCTTATTTCTGTATTTTTACTTAACTGGTTGGTCCTTTTAGTATTTGTATGCTTGATATTTTTTCAAGTGTGTTTTAAATTGAATTTTTGTATTTTTGTGTTACAATCTTGTGATAGTATTAAGCTCTGCAAATACATTATATATTTTGATCTATTTTTTCTTCACAGTGGGGTCTGAATAGCTAGAATACTATAAAATGTGAGGGACAAAGTGTAATATAACCACCTTCTAAGTATATTGTTTGATATTCAAAACGGGCTCCAGATAAAATATGAAATAGTTGAAAATAAGGGTCAGTTTGGTGGCAGTGAAAACAATTTTTGCGTATTCACTAATAAAAAGATGCTTAAAATTGCATTGTGCTATTGGGTGGCTAGTTAGGAAACAGGAGTCGTCATACCTGCTTTAGTTCTCTTCAGATAGGTCAACTTGCATGACTAAAAGATCAAGCAGATTTCTTAGAGGGAAGGAAGATCTTTTACTTCATTCAATTTCCCTTGAGCATGAATTTCCTTACCACAGACACAAGCATGGACGTGGTGTCAGGAAGATGAGTTTTCTGGTGAGAATCTCATTTATTTACTTCTTTTTGTGGAAACAGATGGAATTTGGTTTCTTGTAGTTACTGTGAGTCAAGAATAACAACACTTGGGTTGGTGTTGAGGAGGTGGCAGTAACAAAATATATGCCAGTACCCTGTAAGTGTATAAGCTAACATGCAGAATAATCACCACTGACATCTGATTTATTGATTATAGCCCATCATATGAATGGTCCTTGGCTAGTAATGCAAATCTGAAATATATGAATAGTTTGACTTAAGTGATAAAAATCCAGAAAGTTCAGATTGAATGGTGACACAACAGTTAACTCAAACCATTGTGAACTTCTGCACCCCTGCCCAACAAGACATGTTTACAGTGGAAATGCTGGGGAAAAAAATCTATAAATATAGTAATAGAGATAGTGTTGTGTCACCATTCAATTTGAACTTCCTGGATTTTTATCACATATGAAGCTGCTTGGGAAATGAAATTATAGTACTGAATACAGAAACTTGTAAAAGAGCTGAATATTCATCTGAAATCTTGTTGTTGTTATACAAAACATTTCATAAACACAAGAAAAGACCCTCAATTTACTTTATTTATTTTCCAGAATAAACATTTGAAACAATGAAAGTCTATGGGCCTGTTTCTTATCTTATTGAAATTTTACCCCAGTAAATCCTATTACTCCTAGTTTACACTAACAAATGTGAAAGGAGAATTGGATTCTATAAGTCATAAACTGACTGACTGATTGAAAGAAGGCATATCAAATACAAATCCGAAGACATAGTTTAGATTCAGGTGCAGCTTCAATTTTCGTCAGCTATCTGACAGCCAAGTTGACACAGTGCTAGAAAAGATCCTGTATATTTCTGTACCTATCATTCATCAGGTGGTGAATGAGAACACTGATTTTTATTTAAGACATAGTCTACAAAACAGCTTTCCTTCACTTCTTATGAAGTGAAGGAAATATTTTTAAATGCCTAGACTGCATTAGAATGATAGCTCTATGTTCTGTTACCTTTCTCTGAAACAATAATAACGACCATGCTTGGACTGTCACCTATATCACAGTTATTGGTCATTGGATCTGCAGTACATCGCCTAACTAACGTAGTTCTGGCTGCAATATATGAATGATAATCTCCCATACTCCAAATAATATTTTCAAATCACCTTGTTTGATATTAAATGAATGGATCTAAAAAAAGGAGCATTTTGATAAAAAAAGAAACATTTTTACCACAGTGAGCCGAGAAGTTATATTATTTTTTTCGAGACTGGCTTAAATAATGGTCAGCTAATGTATTCTGCCTTTTAGGTAGAACAACTGAAGTGCAACAGATGTGAGAACCATGAGAGAGATTGCTGGATACAAGTATTTTTATATATATACCTACTGGCCTAGGGTCAAAATCACAACATTAGCACATTGAAAATTATGTGGCTTTTGGAACATTCCCTGAAAGATTTTAGTTCAATTTACATAATAATAATTAATAAAAATAATAATTCATGATTAGTGATTAATAAATAATAAAAATTAATACTAACTAAAAACAGTGTCTTAAGACAGAGATAATCCAGATCTCTCAAAATTCAAACTTCCTAAAGGGAAACTAAATTAGTTTCTTCACACCCCAATGACATTTCAAGAGATAAGAAGCATCTTATAGTAGAGATCCCCAGGTCTCTGTAAGGGATACGAATACCTTAGTGGTCTAAGTATCCAGTTCTGAAAGTTCATCTGCACCCTATAAACCCATACTCAAATATCAGCAGTGTTAACACTTCCTATTTCTAAAAGCTGATAAAATAATCATATAACATATTACTGTAGTTGTATGAGATCACAAAAGCCAAGTTCTATCTGTGTGACTATTAAAGATCCAGTGGCACTTTTCATAAGAGCAGTGAAGTGGTTTGCTCTGAGGTCTTTGATAAAACAATATTTCCTTTCCCACGTTGCTGTGCGCTGGTTGGCTACAACCCTCCATCTGTGAGGTGTGAGCATTTCCAGAGTGCTGTGTGCATGCACTTAATATGAGCCTGATCCTGCACCACTGAATTAAATGGGAGATTTTTCATTTCCTTCAGTGGGGGCAGGATACAGGCCATTGTGAAGATGGGAGATGCTGTCAAAATATTAGTATGAATAATCTCATATTTATGTAATTTGTCATATATGATAAGGCCCACATTTTCAAATTTGGGCCCCGTTTCTTCAAAGTGATACATGCGAGTAGTCCCTGACACCTGATTGGACTCCCACTGGAGTCAATGAGACAATGTATGAGCTCAGGGATCCTCCTGCATGGATCAGATTGCAGGAATCAGAGTGCTGTGAGCCAGATTTTAAAGGTATTCAGGTGCCTAAAGATGCAGGGAGACCCCTCGTGGGGTTTTCAAAAGTGCCTAACTGCAATTGAAATCAAAGGGAATTATGTGCCTAGGCAGCTAGCTGCATTTGAGGTGCCTAAATTCTTTTAAAAATCTTACTCTTACTTTAGGTTAAGGACCTAAATAAATGGCCTGATTTTCAGAGGTGCTGAGCACGAGCTGCTGATATAGAAATAAATGGGATTTACAGGTGCTCAGCATTTGTAAAAATTAACATTTCCTATGTTCCTATAACATTAGCAAAGCAGAAAATTGTGTATCTATCTATCTAATCTATCTATCTATCGAAAGGGAGGTAGATAGTTTAACAGTTAAAAAAGGGGAAATAACTTGGAGAAAGATTTTCTAAAAGCAAAATCTTCTCTTTGGTTTTCAATTTTTGCTGTCATTTTCTGTAATTGATAATGTAGCAGGAAGATAATTGTAAGAAATATTAATTTTGTTATGCAAGTTTTACAAATTTCTTGTTTGTTATTCTTGAACCAATGAAAATGTTTTCCAGTAACTGACTGCAACATTTTAAAACGGAACATATGCAAATGCCCAGTTTTGAAAACTGTTATAGCCTGGAGCTCTGATTGACTTCAGTGAGATCAGAATTTGGTTCAGAGACAGTAATTTTGATGAAAGGTCCAGCACAAGCACTTACACAATTGTTGGCTTTTTGTGAGTTTTGGAAAATATTGTGGGCTAATACATGTGGAAGAATCTTTCAAATTATCATTTGTGATCCTAGTCTTCCAGGAATTCTTTGTGAGGGGGAGCCTCAACCCATACTAATTGTGCCAGCCTGTAACATTAGCTAGTAATTACCCCTACTAATTTCTTCTGAATCTCTATCATTAGCTTCCTTCAGTAAGCCATACCAAAAGGGTTTTCTATACAAAACTGTGTGTAGAAAGGGCACTTAATTTATTTTGTTTTATTTTTATCAATCTGTTTTTTTTTTCCTAAAAGGGGGAAACATATTTTCATGTTTGAAACTTTACTTTCCATTTCTGTAACCTGCATCTATATCTCTTGTAGTCGGTTAACAATTTCTTGAACTTCCTTATCAGTTGTGGGCGGCAACTACTGCACTGTGCTGGGCTATTTAGGAATAAAGCGGATGGATGGATTACATGGTGGATTACAGTGGCAACATGCTGATTTCTAAACTCTCCTGCTTCCCACAATGGGTAGAGGGGCTGAAGTGTGTTTCCCTGATCAAACTGAGAAGAAAAGTTTGTTTTATGAAGTCTCATCTTTTGTTGAAATTAAAAATAAGAGGTTTAAAAATAAATCTCTTTGTATTGAAGGTACATCAAAATTAAGAAATCCCTATGTTTTTTTAGGAGAAGCTTCCTTGTTAATTTAAATTATTCTGGATTGATTTAGGAGATTTTAGTTTTATAAGTGTTTTGGAGTGGGTTTGACTATATTGATTACTCATTTAAATCAATAAATCAAATCCAGTTGAGACAAAGGGCTTGTCTACATTACTTGCTGGATCAACAGGCAGCAATCAATCCAGCAGGGGTCGATTACTCATGTCTAGTTTAGGTGCGATAAACAGACCACCGAATGCTCTCATGTCGACTCTGGTACTCCACCAAGGCGAGAGGCGCAGGTGGAGTTGATGGGAGAATGTCAGCCATCGATTCACCACAGTGAAGACACCTCGGTAAGTAGCTCTAAGTACGTCAACTTCAGCTACGTTAGTCACATAGTTGCGTAACTTAGATCGATCCCCTCCCCGCAGTGTAGACCAGGTCAAAGATCATAAGAAGTAAGGACAGAGTGGAATAAGCAAGCAGAAGCTACATATACCAGATGGTAGATAGACAAGTTAGAGGTGTTTAAATAATTCAGATAATAAAAAAAACCAAGTCGCATTATAATATTTATTAGATATATTGTAATGAACTAAGTTAATTTTTGTGTTTTAAAACAATTGCAATGGAGAATTTAGTTAACCTATAATCAATAGCATTGTTCTTTTTTACCTCTGGGCCTAAAACTTCACAAAAATACAAATAATATACAGACAGAAAGTTAAGAATAAACATATTTAAAAATTGCCTTAGTGGTTAGAAGAACTAGATTTTCATTACCTGACACATGAAAATGAAGTAAAGGCAGAAAGGGCCCTTGATTTGAGTTGCTAGTGGAAGCAGTAAAAAGAGCAATAAGATGTTGGCTTATTTCAAGAGACATAACTCTAGGGATGGTGCTATCAATAAAGCATTGTCTATAGTAATTTTGGAGTACAATACCCCAGTTTTGGCTATTACATTTGAAGAAAAGTATAGTTAATTAGCAGAAGAGTACAGCATAATATGGAGTACTGGATAGGGCGCGTAAATAAGTGAATTTGAGGGGCTTTCATATGAAGAGAGAGGAGGCAACTATATTACCTCCTTGTGATTAGAAGCATCCACACCCTTAGTTTCCTGCTCAATGGCCATATTGAAAAGGTCCTCTACTTCCAGGGTAAACCGAAGTGCAGACACAACAAAACAGCTTCCAAACAAGTCCTTTGCCCTCCCTGTGCCATAGCCCTTCCTCTTGATTGCAAAGATACAACCCCACAGTCTTTAGATAGTATCTTAGGGCCATAGGGAAGCCCATGCCTGCCCTCTGCCTAGAACTTCTGCCTTAGGACCATAAAAAGTAAAGTAGCTATCCACTCCAAATTCAACCATTCTTGATTCATTTTTGCATCAGGTCCCCTTCCTATGTTTGCCTACTGTTTAGGCCTTTCCCTGTGAATGCAAACAAAATACCCAGTTAAATCAGTTTTCAGGTTTATGGTTTTTCAAGTAAAACCAAAAACCTTTTGAAGAAAATTATAAAGAAAATGTGTTGAAAGTTTTTTGTTTTTTGAAGGAGGGGAAAGGAAGGGGGGTTCACAATCCCAAACAGCTGTTTCTGAATCAGCAAATGGATAGCCTAAAACAGGGATCTCAAACTCGAATCACCACGAGGGCCACATGAGGACTAGTACATTGGCCCAAGGGCCGCACCACTGACACCTTTTCATATAAAGGTACAACAGCCCCCCCCGCGCTGCCCCCGGCCTCGCCCCCAGTCCACCTCTTCCATTAGGCCTCACTCTGCCCCACCTCTTCCAACCCCTTCCCCAAAATCCCCACCCCAACTCCGCCCCCTCCCTGTCCCTATTCCAAACCCTTCCCCAAATCCCTGCCCCTTCCCCGCCTCTTCTCTGCCTCCTCCCCTGAGCGTGTGGCTCCCCACTCCTCCTCCCTCCTGGAAAGTGTGCGGCTGTTTGGGAGTGGGAAGTGCCTGGAAGTAGGCAGAGAAGCAGGGACGCGGTATGCTAGGGGGGAGGGGAGCAAGGGGGAAGGGCAGCTTGGTGGCCGCAGGAAATAACTCCGGGGGGGCATAGGGAGCTTGGCGGGCCACAGTGGCCCGTGGGCTGCATGTTTGAGACCCCTGGCCTAAAACAACAACTCTGAAAGGGATGTGAACTGTTCCCATTTCATCTTAATGGGAAGCCTGCTGATGGAGATTTAAATGTCAACATTGTAGCTATTTAACTACGGACCATTTGAGAAGAATCACCAAACTAATGTGCTTAACCGACAATCTAAACTTACCTCCCACACTACTAGTGCCCCTAGTTCTGAATCTCCTTTACCATGATGTCAAAATCTCCAGCTTCTACCATGCAGTTGTGCAATGTCAATACAAAATTGTGCAACAGACTGGAAATTTAGAGACAGAGTAAAATAAATTTAATTTAATTCTAAATTAGATTATGCCAAACACTGTACTGATTTGAATTCAGTAGAAACTTACAATTTTAACTTTACATAAATTGCTGCAAAAATTCCAATCTGCAGCACTGGAGAACTGCAGAATCCCGAGTCCCTTGCCAAAGAACTGAAGATGAGTTTACTGCAGAGTACATGAAGCTTTATTCATTTGCCTTCTGACTTTGCCTGCTTCTCTACAAAGTATGTGAGCCTCCCCAGTAGGTGAACTTCTGTAATTTGGTCTGAATCTTGTTATTGATGGTGGCTTGTTTATTATTACTTGAAAAAAATTGAAACTTCTTTTCCATGTTTTGCTTCTCTGGAGAATCAGAAGTTTGCCAGCTGGCATATTTTTACCATATTTCTACTGTTGATAGGTCCCCTGAAATTCCATGTTTCTCTCAAAGAGCCTGCCTTTCTTTTTGTCAGACTTCACCAGTTGAAAATATATTTTTCTACATTAATTTTGTGTATTAATTGGAATTTTATTTTTTCCCATCTCTGAATTAAAAGAATTGGAAGAATACTTCCTTAAGCTTTTGTTAGTTTACCCTATTCTCTCTAGTGGGTTTATCTATCTATCTATCTATCTATCTATCTATGGCTATTTGTTAAAAGAGTGTGTCCTGGATAAGTTTCTCTCAATGACAGAGTTGTCATAAATTTTCAGAGCGAGTTCCAAGTATAAGGTACTAAACTGCAGCTCTACCTTTGGTTAGAGGCTAGGAGAGAAATGTGAAATATCTGCTGCTGTGGTGAGTGTGGACAATGTGTACTTTGTGACGTCTGGGAAAATACAGCCTCAGAATTATGAACACCAGAGTTACGAACTGACCAGTCAACCGCACACCTCATTTGGAAACAAAAGTACATAATCAGGTAGGAGCAAAGACACACACACACAAAAGCAAATACAGTACTCTGTTAAACATAAACTACTAAAAAATAAAGGGAAAGCAGCATTTTTCTTCTTCATCATAAAGTTTCAAAGCTGTATTAAATTAATGTTCAGTTGTAAACTTTTGAAAGAACAGCCATAGTGTTTTTTTCAGAGTTATGAACAACCTCCATTCCCGAGTTGTTCATAACTCTGAAGTTCTGCTGTTCTGGGAACCTGCATTAATGTTGACCCTATACGAAAAGAGATAGTAGGGATATCAGCATGTACTACTCCTGCTTCTCTTTCAGATCTTAGGTGCTTGAATCTTGACAAACCTTTACATGAATAGAAGGATTGTTCAGACACTTTCTGAATTTGGAGGGATTTTTTTTTTAGCACTTCTCTGATATCTACAGAGACAAAGGGGGCTAGGGGAAGTAAATGGAACCATGTAGTGTCGCTAGAGAAAAATTATTTTAGCTAACCACTTTGTTAGAAATGAAGAAACAGAGAAAGAAAAACAGTGCTGTAAATCTGAACTGCTTGTTTTACAAGCAAGCAACCTGCTAGTGACAGATTGATGATATGATGTGGAAGAGAAATACATCTTTTTTTCATATTTTGTTTACTATCATGTTAAAAACTGATAGTTTATTTACTAATTCTGTTTACATAATTTGATCAAAGCTATAAAATATAAAACGTGCCAAGAGCTTTTAAAATTAAAAAAAAAAGTTCTGCTTTCTAGTTTTTCTGCCACCTAGGAGCTACATTTTCAATTCAGCAACTAGGATTTTGTTCAAGCAACTCTTGATATCACCTATGAATATTTCTTATCAAAAGCTGCCAAAAGCTTTATCCAGTGACATGCTTGTTAATAGTAGACCTGGTCAGGAATTTTTAGACAAAATGTTTTTTCATTGGAAAATGCCAGTTCATTGTAACCATAATTGTTACAGGGCCAGTTTCAACAAACTTCCTTTTTGAAAAGTTCAAAAAAAAGTTGCAATTGTCCTGTTTCTACATTTTCAAAATGAATATGTTCATTTTTATGGTTGAAATGACTTTTTGTTTAGAAATTTAATTTATGGTGAAAAAGTGTAATAAATAAAAAGAAAATAAAAATGTTTGAAATCAAAACAAAACATTTTAACTGAGCCAATTCAAACTTTTTTGGGGGGATTTTTGGTATGTGAAAATTTTTGAAATTTTGACTTTTGTTACAGTTTGGGATAAGAACACATTTTGAAATGTTGATAATTCTCACAGGATGGGAAAACCACTTCCTGCCCAGGTCTAGTCAATAGAGAGAGTCTCACTGACACCAGTGGGGTTTGGCTTAAATTCAGATTGAGGAAATAGACTATCTAAAGCAAAAGTGTTTTGTAAGTCTGTGAACAAAAATGTTCATATGAAGAACTTATAACTGTAGTGAAAAGGGTTTCTATTTTCTATTGCATCAAAGAATCAAAAGGACTAAAAATGATGCTAGATTTTCAGAAACCTGACATGTGCATCAGGAAAAGCTTGGTGAAAAACCTGGCTTTTAATCATAACTTTAATGTGCGTAAGTTTTGCAAATATCTATCTGACCATACTCATATTCTTGTGGGCCTTACTCTGCAAAGTGATGAGAAAAACTGTGAGGTTCCACAACTCATTAGGTTTTCAGTGGGAGTTGACTGCATTCAGTATCTCCTGGGAGAGCTCAACACTTTGCAGAATCAAGTCCTATAGCCCTGATCCAAAGCCCTTTGGAGTCAGCCAGAGTCTTTCCTTGGACTCCATTGGGCTTTGAATCAGGCCCCTATATGAACATGGCTGCGAGGATGATGATTAGTACAACATTGAGTATTTGGGTTGTCAGAAGCCCAAGAGTTTTAACCAAACTCTTCAAAGTAGTGGTAGCACAGCTGAGATCTCTATTGGTAATATCGATCTTTGTCAGTTTAGGTGACAACATCATTCACAGATTTAGCATGAAAGGCAAACAGAAAGAGCTCTGTTATCTCTGTTGAAGCACAGTTTATCATCAGTGGAAAAAAATGATAATTGATTCCAATTCACAATATAACAGACTGTCTCTGCAGATTATCAAGAGGAGATGGTTCATTGTGGCCAGCAAGTAACACAGTCTCTCTTCTGGTAACCTAGGTAATTTAGTCATATATGAGACTCTTTTTCAGAGTGCCTCACCAAAATTGGTAATAATGGACACCAGATGGGAAGCTCACTCAAACTTCATGACTGCATAAAAATGATGGGGGGGAGAAGGGGGAAGAGAAAAATATCAAAAATAAATTCTTTCCTAAGCTAAGAGCAGTCTGGTTAACTCACCTGAACTTTCAGGGATCCTTGAAAGGACATCACATGATAATACTATCAGACAACATCACAGATATAAGCCTGGTCTATACACACTTTTTTTTACTGGTACAGGTTAGGGATGTGATTATTTTTAAACCAAAATAGCTATACTAGTACAACACCAGTATGAAAGCAGTTATATCAATTTAAAGGTGCCTTATACTGGTATATCTTATTTTCCTTCCGATATGGGATTAGCTGTAAAGTATCTTTATACTGATATAACTGCATCCACACTAAGGAGTTGTGCCACTTAAAGTATACCGATATACAATACTTCTATGTGTAGACAGGCCTATAGGTAATATAAACAGACACATAGGACCAAACGTTTGGTTCACCATCAGAGTCAATCAAGTAATCAATGAGCAGAAAATATAGAGTTCTAAGATCTGTATATATCAAAGGCACTTAGAATTGTATGAACTGATAAGCTTTCTTTTGTTTTTGCAAAATGGGAAATGACTGCCTAGACAGGAGTACTGTGGAAAGGGATCTGGGGGGTCATATTGGACCACAAGCTAAATATCAGTCAACAGTGTAACGCTGTTGCAAAAAAAGCAAACATCATTTTGGGACGAATTAGCACGTGTGTTTTAAGTAAGACACGAGAAGTAATTCTTCTACTCTACCCAATGCTGATTAGGCCTCAACTAGAGTTTTGTGTTCAGTTCTGGGCGCCACATTTTAGGAAAGATGTGGACAAATTGGAGAGAATCCAGAGAAGAGCAACATAAATGATTAAAGGTCTAGGAAATATGACCTGTGAGGGAAGATTGAATAACTTGGGTTTGTTTAGTCTGAAAAAGAGAAGACTGAGGGGGAACATGATAACAGTTTTTAAGTACGTAAAAAGGTTGTTACAAGGAGGAGGGAGAAAAAAATGTTTTTTTTTTAAAGCTCTGCAGATAGGGCAAGAAGCAATGGCTTAAATTGCAACAAGGGAGGTTTAGGTTGGACATTAGGAAAAACTTCCTAACTGTCAGGGTGGTTAAGCTTTGGAATAAATTGCCTAGAATTCTATGATTAAGATCACTGATTGTGAATAGGATCCTATTTTTTTATCCTACGCCCATTAAGAATGGCCATTATTTTAAGAATCTGTTTTGTGACAAATTCATATATTGGTGTGTCTACAGAATTTTTGATCTGCGGGAATGAAAAATCTCCAGTGCTCTAACAATCATGGAAGAAGAGGGATAGCTTAGTGGTTTGAGCCTTGGCCTGCTAAACCCAAGGTTCTGAGTTTAATCCTTGAGGGGGCCATTTGGGGACATGGGGCAAAAATCTGTTAGGGAATTGGCCCTGCTTTGAGCAGGGAGTTGGAGTAAATGACCTTAAATTTTTTGGGGGGAAGGGATAGCTCAGTGGTTTGAGCATTGGCCTGCTAAGCCCAGGGTTGTGAGTTCAATCCCTGAGGGGGCCATTTGGGGAACTGAGGTAAAAATCTGGGGATTGGTCCTACTTTGAGCTGGGGGTTGGACTAGATGACCTCCTGAGGTCCCTTCCAACCCTGATATTCTATGACAGGCTGTAGTTTTTATTTACAAATCATGAAATGTTGCAGTATTATAAATGCAGATAAATTACATCAATGAGCAGACTCTCTGCATATTAACAATTGGTTTGTGAGAGTAAAAGCCCTGATTATTGGAAACTAACCATATAATATATGCCTAAATGAGTGCTGCAAACCAACACAAAGCACCTACCTGAACTGTGGTCATATTCATCTTGGCATTTTCCATTGACTAAAAATTTTTTATTTGCGGCAATTATTTTCTTAATAATGGTTTCATGGATGGAAAATCTCCCTACAGAAGGTTCATTTTGTAGCTTCAATGAAAGAGTTATTCTATACATCTTACTTTCCTTCTTTCATGCCGAAGAAAAACACACACACACACACACACATGCTCTTTACACAGATGAATAAAATTTCTTTCATCATTCTTCACAGATTTCAGAAAGAAAAAAATATGGTATGGGATAGATTCTAAGAAAGTATTAGGGATTTATCCTCAAATGAACACAGGACATTTGCAAATCTACAGATTTACTTAAAAACACCGAGGAGTACTTGTGGTAGCTTATAGACTAACAAATTTATTTGGACATAAGCTTTCGTGAGCTAAAACCCACTTCATCAGATGCATGGAGTGGAAAATACAGTAGGAAGATATATATAACAGTACATGAAAAGATGGGAGTTACCTTACCGAGTGGGAGTTTGAGACAATTCGATTAAAGTGGGCTATTATCAACAGGATGAAAAATCACTTTTTAGTGGTAATCATGGTGGCTCATTTCAAACAGTTAACAAGAAGGTATGAGTAACAGTAGGGGCAAATTAGCATGGGGAAATTAGCTTTTTTTTAGTTCTTTTAGTGACTCATCCACTCCCATCAGGAACAGTATCCCCAATAATGTCACAGGAAACCTTGTGGCTGAACTTTGTGACTTTGTTCTCACCCACAACTATTTCACATTTGGGGACAATCAAGTCAGAGGCACTGCTATGAGTACCCGCATGGCCCCAAAGTATGCCAACATTTTTATGGCTGATTTAGAACAACCCTTCCTCAGCTCTCGTCCCCTAGTTCCCCTACTCTACTTGCACTACATTGATGACATCTTCATCATCTGGACCCATGAGAAAGAGGCCGTTGAGGAATTCCACCAGGATTTCAACAATTTCCACCCTACCATCAAACTCAGCTTGGACCATTCTAAACAAGAGATCCCCTTCCTGGACACTACAGTGCTAATAAGCAATGGTCCCTTAAACACCACCCTATACTGGAAACCTACTGACTGCTATACTTACCTACATGCCTTTAGCTTTCATCCAGACTACATCACATGAGCCATTGTCTACAGCAGGGGTCGGCAACCTCTGGCACGCGGCTCACCAGAGTAAGCACCCTGGTGGACTGGGCCAGTTTGTTTACCTGCTGCATCCGCAGGTTCGGCCGATCGCGGCTCCCACTGGCTGCGGTTCACTGCTCCAGGCCAATGGGGGTGGTGGGAAGCAGCGCAGACTGAGGGATGTGCTGGCCGTGGCTTCCCGCCACCCCCGTTGGCCTGGAGCAGTGAACCGCGGCCAGTGGGAGCCACGATCGGCCGAACCTGTGGATTATGTTAAACAAACTGGCCCAATCTGCCAGGGTGCTTACCTTGGCGAGTCACATGCCAGAGGTCACCTGCCACTAAATCCAGCCCTGCTCTCAAATGTCTGCCCAGGTCTGCTTACCTTGGCGAGCCACATTCCAGAAATTGCCGACCCCTGGTCTACAGCCAAACTCTAAGATACAACTGTATTTGCTCCAATCCCTCAGACAAAGACAAACACCTACAGGTTCTTTATCAAATGTTCTTAAAACTACAATACCCACCTGCTGAAGTGAAGAAACAGAATGACAGAGCCAGAAGAGTACCAAGAAGTCACCTACTACAGGACAGGCCCAACAAAAAAGTAACAGAATGCCACTAGCCATCACCTTCAGCTCGCAACTAAAACCTTTCCAGCACATCATCAAGGATCTACAAGCTATCCTGAAGGATGATCCCTCACTCTCACAGACCTTGGGAGACAGGCCAGTCCTTGCTTACAAACAGCTTCCCAACTTGAAGCAAATACTCACCAGGAACTACATACCACACAACAAAAACACTAACTGAGGAACCAATCCCTGCATCAAACCCTATTGCCAACTCTGTCCACATATCTATTCAAGGGACACCATCATAGGACCTAACCACATCAGTCACACCATCAGGAGCTCATTCACCTAAACATCTACCAATGTGATATATGCCATCGTGTGTCACCAATGCCCCTCTGCCATGTACATTGGCCAAACTGGACAGTCTCTACGGAAAAGAATAAATGGACATAAATCAGACGTCAAGAATGATAACATGTAAAAACCAGTCGGAGACCACTTCAGCCTCCCTGGACACTTAATAACAGACTTAAAAGTGGCAAGTCTTCAACAAAAAAAACTTGAGAAACAGACTCCAACGAGAAACTGAGGAACTGGAATTAATTTGCAAACTGGACACCATCAAATTAGGCCTGGGAGTGTACGGGTCACTACAAGAACTAAAAAAAAATAATTTTCCCATGCTAATGTGCCCCTACTGTTACTCATACCTTCTTGTTAACTGTTTGAAATAAGCCACCCTGATTATCATTAAAAAAAGTGATTTTTCATCCTGTTGATAATAGCCCACTTTAATTGAATTGTCTCAACACCCCCCCACACTTGGTAAGGCAACTTCCTTCTTTTCATGTTCTGTTATATATCTTCCTACTGTATTTTCCACTCCATGCATCTGATGCAGTGGGTTTTAGCCCACAAAATCTTATGCCCAAATAATTTGTTAGTCTATAAGGTGCCACAAGAACTCCTCAATGTTTTTGCTGATACAGACTAACATGGCTACCACTCTGAAACCTACAGATTTTCTTGTATTTCATCCAATTTTTTAGGTTTAAAGATTGAGTCCAGTCTGCATAATAATATAATGCAGCTTACTTCTTTATAACTGTTCCATATTTCCCATTCCAAAATGTCTTGCATAAGATTATTTCTTCTAGCCGTAATGTCTGATCAGCAAGACAAATGCTGTGCCCTATCCACTCAGGAAGATTTCATCTGCTGAGGAGGTTGCCTAAGAACTTTAATGTGGTCATCCATGTACTGGCTGATAGTCACAACACATTATGTATTAGATCTGCAATAATCTGGATATACATCTTTAAGGAGAAGGGCACTCCCTCCAGTGATTTCTCTAAAAAAATGTTGGGATGTTAGTGTAAGAATATATTTTCCTACTAAAAGAATAGTAGGAGGGAAAACATTCACAGGAAATTTACAGGAAACATTCACAGGAAACATTCACAGGAAATTTAACTATGACTTACACTTAAACAATGCAGAGTACAAGTGAATTGATATACTAAGAAGTGAAATAGTATCAGACGGGGCAGGGGGAAGACTCTAAAGGGCCCTATAGACCTAATAAAATGAATCAAGAGAACCTACAAAATTTAAAGATAAGACATGATATGATGAACAAGACAACATATTATGGGGAAAAGCTGCTAGAGACTTCAGGGGGGTGGGGTTTATTGCAAGTGAGAAACATATATTGATAATTTTTTCTCCCTTTCTAATTTTACAAATAATTCCATGCTAATTACCTGTGACTTTCTTATGAATATAGCACAAAAAAAGATATTAAAAGGGTGAAGAAGTTAATTGTTTCAACCAGCATTTAGAGTCTGATGCAAAGTCCATTGGAATCAATGGGATTTGGATCAGGCCTCCAGTTACGTTTTACAATATAAACTGATATTTTTATGTCATTAGTTCATGGCTTTCAAAGAAATCATTCTCATGGGAATTTGTGGTGTTACATTTATCCCACATGAAACCCACAACTAATAGTTTTGAACTGCCTTCCTTATCATTATAAAAGAAGGCAACCTGCTGGAGATGCATTGGTAGAAACGTTAATCAGAGAAAAAAAAAACCAGTTAAGAGTCTTTCTTTTGATCAATATTAAGTGCATCAAGGAAAGCTTTATCTGGTTTATGTAATCCACTTCAAAACGTTATGTCTCGTCCATTGGATTGGAACATATCAATGTGTAAAAAATGCAAGCTTCAGGATTGAGGCAAGCTCTAATAGATGCTGTGCAAGCTTCTGAGACTAGATACCATGAAGATTTTGCAGGCCTCCTCATTAAAAAATTGTAGCTCTGCAGCATACACTGCTTTACTTATTTATTGAAGAGATAATAGGAAATAACTGGTTTCTTTGTGAAGTCATAAATAATATGACAGAAAGATATTAAGTGCACTGAAATGTGACAGAGAAGCTAAAAACTTGTGAGGTTTAGTATTTTACGGTGTCAGTTCTTTTTTTTACTGGTATATGAAAATCAAACAGATATGTTATAGCTGTTTTTGTGAACAAAGATCAGTTTAGTGTACTATCTACTGAAATATGGATGTCTTAAATTATGAATTAAACTTAGTCTTGCTATTTTTGTTTTTAGTAATTTTAAAAAAATTTACCAAAGAGGAAATCTTTCTCTTTTTGCTTCTTCTGATCTTTGCCATATTTGGGATACACAGAAAGTCTTGGTCTATGTCTTTGTTATTATACGTTCACTCTGTGGTTGTTTCATTTTCAGTGTGAGTTTTCTCTCTCTGTCTCCACTCACACACATAAACACACACACACACATACACATTGCGTTATGTTATTTCAGTGTCTTACAAATGTAGTTGAAATGAATCTGTTTTTCTCTTTTCCCTGCTATTTTTTTTCTTTGTATGTGGGAAAGCCAAAGAAGGTTGTTATGAAGGTTTGTTGTCACAGGGATCTCTTGTGAGTTTCACAATGTTGGGCCAGTTTCTAGCAGAGCACTATCTCTCATGCTTCCAAGCCTCACCCTACTGGCTGAATGACAGATCCATTGTTCCTGACAATGTAGATATCCTAGGAGATCATTATCAGGAAGTAGTAGTCTGTCAGGTTGCTTGGTCAGTCCAGTGAAAGACTTTGAATATCATGACTGAAATTTAGAGTTGACTCTGGATTCAAAGAGAAGCTAGTGCATAAAGTAGAGCTTGAGAACTATACATTCTATTCAGGTTTTATATGCTGTTACCATCACCATGGTGCTTGTGTGCTTGCTTTTTTAGTATACTGCTAAATGCAGAACCAATTATTTACTTGCCCAAGTGGAGTTTTGTCAGGGTTGGTGACTCCAGCCCTAGCTGAAGACTAATATTATTGTCACTAATGTGATCACTGTGGTTATGCAATTGTGAAGTCAGTCTTCTATTTTTTACAGTTTTTATAGCACCCACTACCAAAGTACCTAAGGACTAAGGTGCTGTTTTTAGTTCTAGTCTTTTTACTGAAGCAGTTCCAAGCACTGGATGATGAGCCTGTTGCTGATCCCACTTACATCAGTTTTACAGCAGTGTAAATCCATTGACTTCAATGGCCACTCATTTTACACCTGTATTAGTATAGAAAAAAGGCCTCATATGTTATCACTTTTAGTGCTATCAGCAAGGGGTCCTTCATAATTCTTTTAAAGGTAGTTGGGTGTGGAGACAGGGGTTCCAGTTATATTGATATATTGAATCAAATATTCAATTCTTACTGTACTTGCAGTATGTGTCAAACATCACATTGTATGCTGTTTACTATCATAACTTAAAATTTATTTTCTGTCACCCTGACTCAGTTTTTCTACTGAAGTCGATGAGAATTTTACCTGAGTCAGAAATGTAGGATTGGGCTTTCTATAGGCAAAACGGAAAATAGCTACACTATCTTCTATTGTGGGTCAGAGTAGAGTTTCACAGTGTTACAGATTGTACTGATGTTAGAAAAGATTGTATGAATGCCTTCCTGGTTGGACCCTGGAGATGTGTATTTCATGAGACTATCCTACTGAGAAAAAATGTTTAATTAATTTTCTCAGCATGCTAAAACTCTATTCACAAACATTAGCTGAAATTTTTTGTTTAGGGAAAAAGTACGAATATTCTGGCTTCAATAAGCTTTTTTATCTCAATTAAAAATACAGTCTAAAAACTGTAGGTATAAAACAGGAGCAGAAATGAGAAATTGCTATCTAAATATACTTTATAACTATCAAACATCTAAAGATGAAATGAATGCCTGTGGCTAGGCTTCCAAATCCTTTATTTAAGCACCTAAGTGACCTGATTTTTAAAAAAGTGCTGAGCACCCAGCAACTCCCATTGAAGCCTACTTTTGAAAAAGTTGGTCAGGTTAGAAGTGACTACTTATTGTACTAGTCTCTAGTAAGAAAACTGCATCATTTCCTGTGAGGTTCTGTTTTTTTCTTGATGAAGGCATGATGAAGTGGGGTTCACAGAATGCAATACTAGACTAAATGCACTAAATCAAGGGAATGAATTTCAACTGTGAAAGCTGGCGTTTCACCTTCAATCGTTCCTAAATGTGACAAGCCACTAGATTATAACTCATTGCTTCCTAGAAAAACAAATTGCGGACACCTTTTTCATCCATTTCAGGGTGCTCGAAAATACCTGTTTGAAGTTAAGGAGTTTCAATCTAACTGGTTGATACCATGACATGTTAATACCATGTCAACGGGCATGATATCAGGAATGTAGGGAGAGGTTCCATTTGTTTTCATTCATAAGCATATGCAGCTTGTCATTGTTTTCTTGATTATGACCTTGATTGTTTTGAAGTGGTTAAGTGGTTTCTCTAAGCTTATAGAAACTTTTTAATTTTAAGAATAACAGAGATGTACTAACATCAAGAAGTTGAACTGGGCACCAACATTGGGTGGACCAGTATTAAACAGTGTTACAGTAACAGACTTAACCCTAGTCCTTTAGTTCAAAAGGTCGCTTTTCTCGCCTTTGCCCTCGTGAACTGAAGGACTGCATAAAGTGATAAAGTGATAAAATAGCAAATGATGTCAGTTTCTCATTGGCCATAATCGACTGAAGATATGTTTTAATGATTCTGAGCTTAGAAAAGCTGTGCTCATCACTCATAACCGTGACTAGCAGCGTGAGCAGAATCCTCAACGCTATCCACACATGAGGAAAAGTGTCCTTCAGTTCTGCTCATGAATGAACTGGAGAACTTGGAGTGGAGAGTGCTTCCTGTGTTGCAAAATGTGATGGCTATTGTCTAATTTGACATAGAGGTCTTTATCATTGATGTCCGAACATTTTCCATGTGTCAGCATCTGGTGAATGTCCGTAAAATAGTTAAAGATTGTTTTCTTGTCTGCTGGCAGCTTACTAGGGTCATACAAAACTCTGCAGGTCTTTTTGTGGTGCTTCATTTGTCCAAATGGACACTCGAGCAATGTCAACTTTGATGGACACTTGAGCAGTGTCAACGAGTAAGCAAAAAGCCTCCCTTTTGAATTTTTCTTCTGAGCTTCCCATCACCTGATCTTTGCCCTTGTAACCAAACTATCTCTTCTTCTGATGAATTCAGGTTTCCTTGAAGACAGGCTCAACTCCTAAGTTTTCTGCCATTTCTTTGGTAGCACTGATGGCATCTTCAAATCTGTTGTCTCTATAGGCCACAGTGAGATCACAGCAGCTTCTCTTCAAAATAATAGTGGTTACGATGTCCATCGCCTGAGTTTGTAATGCCTTGCTTACAACATTTACTTGGAACAGGATACATTGTGTCAAACCACAGCTGAGACCAGAAATTTGAAGCCAGTGATCTGGTTTGCCAGGCTTTGCACCTTGGGTCTGATTCTGACCTCAGCTTTACTCAACTGCGCCAGTTCCATTAGGGAATCATAAACCTCATCACTTGGTACTTCACTGGCCTTATGCTGTCAATGGGCTGTCCCAGCGAGTATCACTTAGTGGCTTCACACTCAGATTTGTAACATTGTCTGTGAGGATCTTCCACCTGATAGTTGATGCTGAAAACAGGGCGTATATCCTTTCCAGTACTCTGAAGAGAGATACTGAATCTAAAGAAAATGACGCTGCATCTAACACAACCACCTTGAGGGAATGGCAGCCACAAAGCATGAAGAAAGCTCTTGGATTAAGTGCAAAGATCCTTGCTTGGACGCCACTGTTTCTTATCTTCATGTTTGCACAGTTGTCATAGCCTTGGCTGCAACAGTCCTGTCGCTTCATTTTATTCTCTTTTAAAGCATTCATAAACAGTTCTGTTAGGCCTGTTCCAGTAAAGCTGTCCAGAGACTGGAAACAGATAAAGTGTTCCTTTACTTGGATACAGCCATCCTCATCGTCAACAAATCTTACTGTAAACAACATCTTTTCACTTTGACTAATATCAGGAGTGCAGTCCATTAATATGGTGTAGTACTTCGTTTTTCCGAGCCACATCAATATGTTATCAAGCACCTTCTTTGCCATAAGGTCAACCAATTTGTTTTGAATTGTTTTGCTGCAGTAATGGTCCATAGCTTCTTTCTGAACTACTCAATATAGGTGCTTATGCATTACATCGTTGTATTTCCCAAGGAGCTCTACCAAACTGGGGAGATTACCATTATGTTCAGTGAATAATTTATCTGCCAAACCCCAGAAAGCCAAATTATTTTTTTCAAGGAAGAGGGTAATTGAGATCAGATGCTCAAGCATGTTCCTTTCGTGCTGGGTTTCTACATTAATAATGTGCTGGTTTTCTGCATCTGTGCATTTATTCAGCTTGAGCCTGGACTCGCCCTCCATCCAGTTGGAGTAGGCTGTAAAATGGCTGGATGACTTTTCATATTGCTTCAGAGCATTAGCTGTGTTACGCAAGTAATTGTACCCAAAAAGCAGAAGCAATGATTTGGCATGCTTATCAAATATTTTGCAACAAAAAATAGAACACTTTGTCAAGTTGATTTTGAGTAAACTAACTAATGCAGATTCAGTTTCTCACCATTCTCAAGCAGTATTTCATAATATGACTTTGAGAAGTGTTGCTTCTGCTCATTTACTGGAAACAGCATATCCTAGATTTTGCCCAGCCTGTTCAAAAGCAGAGTTTAGGATCACCAGCCATAAAGCAGGATCTGATGTATCGATTTGTGGTGTGCAGTTTTTCTCATTGCTGCTTCTGTCATCATGCTAGGCTGATTGTTCTTTATCATTTCTCTCCTTTTCATGTAAACCAATTTTTTCTTTGTCATTACTCTCCTTTATGCTGCCAGGAAAACTGGACAATTCTGCATCACTTTCCTCGCATTTCCATTCCTTATCTTCAGGCAAATCTGCTAATTCCTTCATAATAGGGTTTCCATAATTTACGCTGCACTCCTCAATTTGTTCTGCATTGGGATGATTGCCTATGGTCTATGTTGTTCTGTTTCAGATATTTTCCGATCAGATTTGCCCCGTGCTACAGATTAGATCTTAGCTGAGCTTTTTGTTTCCTGTACTGAGCTCCTGAAGGCTTCTTCAGAGGCATCTTTTATTTTCTATAGGGGAAAACAGACAGTATTAGGGGGAACAAAAGTCTGTTCCACAGTCTTAAAAAGTCATCAAACATTACACGTTAAACATGACAAAAGAAGTAACAGTATTTGTTTTAGATTATTGCATAGATAGGGGTTTGATAGATAAATCTGGCATCTGATTATATATGTCTTTTATTCGTTGTTATTTCCACTCTTCAAGTCTAAAAACACAAGTACACTTTCACAATTATACACTAAAACAAGGTTCACAATATAGCAGCTGGGGTCTCACTTCACTTCATTCTTATATCTCACTGACTGACTAGTGACGCCCTGTCCTTTATATACCCATGAGGGCATGTCTGACAACATTCTAGGAGGTTCCAAGGAAAATGTAGTACTCAGAAAGTCTGGACGATTCCATGAGATTCTACTAAGATCCAGAACATTCTAGGAGGTTAGTGAAAAATGAATCCACATAGGGAATACCTGAAACATTTTATTTCAAACATTCTATTTTCCCTTTTTTCACTAACAACAAAAACAGCACCTAAAGCCCGGTGCTCCCCAAGCTGGTTGCCTGGGTCACCTGCCACTAAATCCAGCCCTGCTCTCAAATGTCTGCCCAGGTCCGCTAGGCTCTGTGTAAAGGAGTGGAGCTGTAGCTGTAAGTTATTTCTAATTTTCTCTGCCTTCACTGAGCCTGGAATCAGCCTGGCCCTTTTAGGGTTATTGTGCCCTTCCTTCCTTCAGCATCGAGCACCTACATAAGGGCCAGACAGAGTATCTGGCTCAAAATGATTGCAACTCATCCCAGTTCCCACAAGTATTTGAAATATGTCACCAATCACAAAATCTGGGGAGTTTTCTGGAGCTACTAAGGTCTACATTTCAGACAATTTCTTCTGGTTGTAATATTGGCTAAATAAATGGCTCAGTGTTATCTCTTAGAATACAGGTAAAAGCTCTCAGGGTTGGTAGGATAAGCTGTGAAGTGCCAGTCTGAAATAGGCAGTTTTTTAAAGAGTTGTCAGTAAGTTACATCCTTGAGTCCATTACACTCTATTATAAATTAAATTATCAAGGATGCTATGTGGGTATTTAGCTCTGATGCTTGATATACCCAGGATCCTCCTTTTGAAACTACATAGCAGATCTGAGAGACATTTCTGTCAGCAACGTGTTCAGAGAATCACATATGTGCAGGGGTCCTTGTTTGGTGTTTCCTCAAGATAAGGTGATGGTTAAAACTACTTTTTTTCCCCCAGAAGTAGCCTGTGGTAGAATAAAGCACTCTACTACTTTTTATTATTAATACTGTTGCAAGGTATTTTAACAGACATTCAAGAATATTATGTTCAAGAAAAAGCATCCTAACATATTTTTTGTGAAGGTTAAGCTATTTTTTCCTGTACATATAATTGAATATTTGTTAAAATACAGTGAAACAGTTTTAATTATATAAAGTAGTAGATGTACTTTTTGTACTACCCCCTTTTGCTCCTTCCCCTGTCTTTTGAGACAAGAAGAATAAGACTCAGATAGCCTATAGTCACATTAGATTAAACCACCACACTAATCTCCTTTAAGCAGCTATACTTTGAGCAAAAGCTGATTAAAAAAAGTGAATACACTAGATTTTAGTATGGGAAGTGAAACATATTTTATGATAGTTTAGAAGGTATGAACTTTATGGAGCCCTCAGATATATTTACTGATTCAAAACAAATGATTTGGCATACATGATATACAAAAAACACAATAAACTTTTTTAAAAATTAATTGCTTACATTCTGCCTTTATGGGGGAACAGGGCCACCCAGAGGATTCAGGGGGCCTGGGGCAAAGCAATTTCAGGGGCCCCTTCTATAAGAAAAATTGCAATACTATATTCTCGTGGGGGCCCCTGTGAGGGGCCAGGCGGCAATTGCCCCAACTTGCTCCCCTTCTCACGGCGGCCTGGCAAAAAACTTCCGATCTCAGCACAACCTAGTTGCGAAAACTTCTTTACAGGTATCACTGGTTCTCGCTCCCTAGTGAAGCACTTAAACTCATTAAAGAGGGTGGACAAATATTTCATCAAACTTTTTTTGGTTCGAAACTAGGGTTTTTTAAAAGCATAAAAAAATCACCGCCAAATGTCTGCTTCCTGCCAAGCAGCGTGTTAAGCCCCCCCTTCAGGGGTGTTCTGCACAACCTCAGCTGTGAGCCCTCACCTGGGTTGCGAAATAGGCATTTTGCAAGCGTGGGAAATTTCCCTTCCTTTTCTAAATTCTTCTGTCGTTTTGTTAGTCAGTTTCCAGTGCTCACCTAGGAATACCTGGCGTTCATCTGAGATGAGAGAGTGTTTGGTTTTTTTTTTTTTTAAATTGAAAGCTGAAATTAGTCTTGCAAACCCTGTGAATGTAATGGTTTGAGAGTTTCAGCAAGTGTAGTGGGGCCCTTACAAATTGCTGTCTTGCGTGTTTTGATTGTTTACAAGAAACAATACACTTAAAATTGCTTAACACAACATCCAACACTTATTTGACCATCTCAGCTTGTGACCAATCTGAGCCTGAGCCCTCTCAGTCAGGATTTTTCAGGTTCTTGATAGCCTGCTGGCTTCCTTGACTCATATGCTGTCTCCATAACTTTGCGTTCATTTAGTGTTAAAAACATACAAGATAGCCATAACGGGTCAAAACAAAGGTTCCATCCAGCCGTGGTCCTGTCTCGAAGTTGCCAGTGACAGATGCCCAAGCCCAGGGAGTAAACCTACAGGTAATGATACAAGTGATTCTCTCTGCCCTGTCCATCTCCAACTGACCTGACAAACAGAGGCTAGGCGACACGCATTCTTACCACCCCTGGCTAATAACCTTAATTGGATTTACTTCACATGCATTATGTTCTAACCAGACTAAAGGCTCCACTAAAATGGGTCCTTCACAAATGAGACGGTTACTGTGGGTTTGTCTTTAGTATAGCTTATGTACATTACTCACGACTGACAATTTGAGCTTGGTCCAGAATCTGTGGATGAGCCTATTTGTGAAAACGTGTGCTTCCATAATAGCATCAGGCATGTGAATGGCCAGTTGGTGCTAAAATAATATACCCAAGGTTCTAAACTGGGGGTCAGGACCCTCAGGAGGGTACGAGGATTATTATTGCGAGTCAGACTTTCGTGACCTTCACCTCAAACCCCCCGATATTTGCTCCATCTATTTATATGCTCTAATATATAAAAAAGTGTTTTTCAAATTTTGATATAGGGGGTGGTCCCTCAGAGGTTGGCTAATGTTAAAGGGGGTTCGACCAGCACAAGTTTAGGATTTAACTGTTAACCCTCTGGGAGCCTCAGGGAATGTAGGGAGAGGTGATCCTTCCTAGAGTTGGGATAGATATATTGCTCTCTCATGTGATCCCTCCCCAGTGGCTAATTTTAATGAAGCTACCCCTCCCCTGACGAGATCTCCCTGTGGCACTGAAATTAAATACAGACTATAATTTGGCTTTGAGAATTTGAAAGGGATGTGTAGCCCTAATGGAAAAGTAACAGCTTGGTTCTTTGCAAGCCTCAAACTGCTGATGAGCTTCAGGGTAGGGAAGCTGTGCCTTCCCAAACAGCCTGGCCCTGCCCCTATTTGACCCCAAGCACTTCCTGTCCCCCTACTGCCCTCAGAATCCCCAAACATCCTGCTCCTTGTCCTCTCACCATCCCCCAGAGACACCACCACCACCCCGGACCCACCCCTCTCCCGATCCCTGACTGCCCCAACCCCTATCCATCCCCGCTGAGTCCTGATAGACCCCCCCGAACAACACCGTCCACCTCCCCGTTCCCTGTCCCTGACCGCCCCCCACAACCTCTGCCCCTCCCTGCTGCCCTGTCAGTTCCCGAGACTCCCTGCCCCTTAGCCCCCCTCCCCCGGCCCCAGCTTCTTACCCCCGGCTCCCCCGTCACCCAGAGCCACAGCCTGTCGCATCCAGTGCCGTCCCTGAACAGCGTGCAGCGTGTCTCTGGCGGGGCCTGAGCTCCGCCCTGCTCAGAGCCGCGTGGTAAGGGGGCAGGGCTGCGAGCTCCTCCCTGCTCAGAGCCCCGGGGTAAAGGGGGCAGGGCTGTGAGCTTCCTCCACTCAGCCCAGAGCTCGCAGCCCCGCCCCCTTACCATGCGGTTCTGAGCGGGCGGCGCTCAGGCCCTGCTGGAGTCAGGCTGCAGCTGTTCAGGGACAGCCCTGGATGCGCTGAGGCTCCGGGAGAGGGTCGGGCTGGGGCAGGAGCCTCAGCCATTCTTTTAGGGGCCCCTGCTGAGCCCGGGGCCTGGGGCAAATTGCCCCACTTGCCCCCCCTCGGGGCGGCCCTGTGGGGGAACTGTAAACCTGCAAGGACTAATTTTTAAAACTGTTAAATATGAATGCTTCATTAACATTTTCTCAGAGTTATAGTATCTTTCACAAATAAAATGGGGAAGAATTAATGTCTGCCATGAGAACATGACTATCTGGACCCCTTTGACTTTATATGCTAAGGAAACAAATATACAGTTCTTTTCTGCAAACCTTTATTCACAAGACCAGATTCTGATACTCTTGCCCATGCTGACTAAGGCTCATTGAAATCAATAGAACTACTTAAAGAGTAAGGTTCTACTTTATGTAAAGGTATCAGGATTAGTTTTATCTCAGTTGTAAGTAAACTGGCTGTTCAAGTAAGAGTTTGGTGGATCAGGTCCTGTATTATCTTTTGTTTCATGGTCTGAATTAATTTCAATGGGACTTTTTACATGACTAAGGAGTGCTTTTTACCTGACTAAGGAGTGCTGATGTGGATAAGGGTTTCGGTTTCCAGAATAAGATGTTATTTGAATGGTAATTTCTCTATATAGAGTCCATTTTTTTCTTTCAAAGTTGGCACAGAGCCCAATATTTTTTCTAAATACAAAGCTTGTTCACAGTTTTTATCCAACTTCTTGTGCTACCTGATCCCAAAGTTAATCAAAATCTCTCCCGTTGTTAAATTCTAAAAGTTAATCTGTTACAAGATCACTTTGAACATTTTGACTACAAATTAAGTTGAACATAAATGAAACAAAAATAATTACTTTTAAAGTTTGTGTTCTTCATGCAATTAGTCAGTAAATTAAGTCCTGATCCAAAATCCATTCAATTCAGTGGAAAAGACTCTTATTGACTTTAGTGAGCACTGGATCACACCTTTATCCTTAGTGATAGTTTTGCAGTATTAGCTGCATCACAGCTCCCTCGCCAACCATTGGTTATAATTAGAGTTGGAAAAATATATTTTAAGAATGTGTGACATTTGGGCATTTTTACATTTCATTGTGAATTCAAAATTGGTCCCATCTTTATGAAATTTTCATGGTAAAATTTGGCTATTTTCCAGCAATTATTTTTCTAAACATGCACAATTTGCCATTCCTCAGTTTTTTGTAGCCAAATTACTGCTTTTATGACATTTTATAAAAATATGAATTTCAAGGTAACATGAAATGAATGGAATTTAATTGCGGAAAAGTTCAGAAGAGAGAAGGGGAGACTGAGAAACTTTAGTAAGGGGGTTGAAGACCTTGGAATAGGCAAGGGAGAGGAGATGTTTATGGAGGGTTGATTTCCATTTGGTTGCTGAAAACCCTGAAGGGATATAGCAGACTACTGAGCCTCCTCCCACAAGAATATAACAGAATGGAGAAAAGACAAGGCCCATTGAGTGGAAGGAGGATGTTGCAGTCATGATGGTATGGTAAATGTCACCAGATGATACTGTTGCTCATAGTCTTTCAAGTTTTTTTCTTCACTGAAAGGCAAATGTTCTATCTTGGGAAGACATGCTATGTCATTTTTAATTTTGAGTTATGCAAGATTTTGTGTAGAGGGAGCTGATGAGCAGCAGAATTTGCTCTCTGCCTTTGTGTCTCGTTGGAGACAATTTTCGAGACAGAGTTGCTCTCCGGGAATGGGTCAATTATGTTGGGCTGAGATTCCTAAAACAAGGGATTGCTTGCATGCTGGTTTTGTCAATCTGTTCCAAGAGAGAATCCCATTCTGATAACAGCATTTTCCCCCTGCGGAGTGACAGATATTATAACAGGACCCCGGATATTGGGAGAAGAGGCAATAATAATGTAGGTTGTGTTCCTACATTTGCAAAAGCAGACTGAAAACTACCTCAGAATTGTGTAGTTTTCTGATCACTAAAATATATTTTTATTTTTCAATATTTTAATATAAAATTCTCACACACGGATGTGCACACACACACATGTGCACACACACACACACACCATCCTCTGACACAAGGGGCCTTGAACACTTTTTCAGATGCTGGCTTATTCTTAGATAATATGACTTTTGCAGACACTGTCAGTCAAGCTCATGATGAGAAATCTTTTATAGTAATTAGGAATAGTATTGCCTCATTGACAACAAAACTGGTCTTAAATACGGATCAGAAATAAATGTGACAAATATCATACTTGTACTGGAAGTGTAAAATTGATACGGTATGATTAGAAGGTACTTTAAATCCACTTAGCCAGGTTAAATGTTTAAGAATTTTGTTTTTTTTTTCTATCTTTCAGTTACAGTAACTGAGTTTTGCATCTAAGTTTTACTCATAAATATCAGTTCAGGTCTAAATGTTAAGAAATCTTGGTATAAATTCTATGGAAAGGAGCAAAGCTGTTTCATATTTTTTTCTGTCAATTTTAGGTTCTATGATTATGTATGTTTTAGTGCTTCATTAACCCTTACATTTATCATGCGTTATAGGGATTGGTAGTTTTTATAGCTATGTAACACATTACAGCATAATGTGCTAAAATGTAATTATATCCTTCTCAGATGGGGATATTTTATACTGTCTTTTTCATTATCTTTCAGCTGTATACATAGTACATTGTATAGTGATTTTAAGGAACATTTTGCTGTAATTAAAAATAACAATTTACTTTATTCTATTATTGCTTAAAGTTACCAAGATATACAGAATTTAAAGATTGGTTAGGAGGAAGTGAGAATGAAACAAATTGTTTTAGATTCTTAAACATCATTCCAAACTGATGTTCTTGAAAACGTGATTGGCTCTTAAGATTATGGAACATGGTTTTCAAAATTAAATTGTCTTCAGAGGGTAATGCTACTGTGTAAGTGCAATTATATATAGTAATTCTATAGTAATTATATGATTGTAAAGCCAATGATTTAAAATCTATCAGTTCAGAAAGGGTTTTAAAAATTTAAGCCATTAGTTTAATAAACTTTGACACATGATGCTTTGTCTTAATATTATTGACACATCTGGCAATAAAGTAAAATAAAACAACTTTTGAACATGGGGACTTGGTTAAACCAATATAAATTCTAACATGTAGCAGTGTTTTATTTAGTGTAACATTACATATCTAGTTATAGATATTATACCTCAAGCTTCATTATAATAACTAGTTTAGCATAGTTTTAGGAGTTTAACTGTAAAATAATTAGAATGTTATATTAAAATATAATGTGTAAAACCTAAATTTGTACTTACAGTCAGTATGTATATTTATGCCCACCTTCAGGCCCGTTTACACTCCCATAGCAGTGTAGATGGGCCTTAGCATAACTGAAAATCAGGCCCACTAACTTTTTATTTGTTATTTAATATTGAGGGGTTGAGAGTTACAATCCTGGGAAACAGAGTTGTCCAAAATATTCCTGTGAAACTGAACATATCTAAACTGCCAGTTTTTCAGTTCACGGTGGTTCCATGTAAACAATATTTTCTGGAAAATGTTCAAAGTTGGGAAGACATTCTTTCCATTCCTTGGATGTTAGTGAAAATTTGATTGCATTCTCATGAGGCATTTTCAGATTTTGAGTTTGCTTGGTTAAGATTCCTCACATGGTATTACTTCAGGCTCCCTGATTGGCTGAACCTATGTGCTTAAATCAAACACGCATAGTCTGCTAAGGACTGTTTTGGCAGCAAGGGTGACCCCGGTTGATGGTGTTGCATCAGGCATTGCATAGTGAAGTTCCCAGTCTGGCTCAATCCTGTGAATGCATGAATCTCTAGGGCAATCCTACAGGCAGCTCAAGCTGGTAGAGAGTTTGAGATCATGGTGTGCTGGGTGTTGTTGTCCATTCTGGAAACATGGCCAAGGAGCAAAACTGCTTTTTAATGTAATAAGTGATTGAAGGAAGGCCAGATCTTTGAGAAATGGTGACATTTTGCACAAACTTAAACCACTTTATGCTAAGGATTTGGCATGCACAGTGCATATGGAATGCCTCTAGCTGCTCTAACTCTGCCTATAAGAGAGTACAGGTTTCTGATCCATATAGCAATACAGGCATCACATCTACCAATACAGGTTTGATAGATCCTGAACTCTGTCTAAATGTAAAGGCATTTTTGCATCTATAAGCGAGATATGGACTTCATGCAGAAAGTGGTGAAACCTACTTATTGAAGAGCATCCATTTTGCTGCAACCATTTGAACTCTGCTTGCAGTGTAGGTGGATGAACTCTCCACATACTTTACCCCACCTACACTGCAGGTTCTTGTGGCCCAGTTCTGACATTTTGGACTTCAGTCTTTTGCCATGAGATGTTCAACCCCATACTGAAGACATTCAGCTGAAGGTGCAGCTGAAATTTTCTGACTGTGCATTAAAGTTTAATCATAGATTCATAGATTCTAGGACTGGAAGGAACCTCGAGAGGTCATCTAGTCCGGTCCCCTGCCCTCATGGCAAGACCAAATACTGTCTAGACCATCCCTGATAGATATTTATCTAACCTACTCTTAAATATTTCCAG
Organism: Chelonoidis abingdonii; assembly: GCF_003597395.2. Taxonomy (NCBI): domain Eukaryota; kingdom Metazoa; phylum Chordata; order Testudines; family Testudinidae; genus Chelonoidis; species Chelonoidis abingdonii. The sequence goes on along the minus strand of NC_133769.1, from coordinate 47,296,967 downwards.
AGATGGAGATTCCACAACCTCCCTAGGCAATTTATTCCAGTTTTTAACCACCCAGTTGGGAACTTTTTCCTAATGTCCAACCTAAACCTCCCTTGCTGCAGTTTAAGCCCATTGCTATTCTTCTTACTATCTTAGAGGCTAAAAATGAACAGTTTTTTCCCTCTTTCTTATTACACCCTTTTAGATACCTGAAATAACTGCTATCATGTCCCCTCTCAGTCTCCTCTTTTTCAAACGAAACAAACCCAATTCTTTCCCTTCTCTTTATAGATCATGTTCTCTAGAGCTTTAATCATTCTTGTTACTCTTCTTTGGACCTCTTCAATTTCTCCACATCTTTCTTGAAATGCAGTGCCCAGAACTGGACACAATACTGTAGTTGAGGCCTAACCAGTGCAGAGTAGAGTGGAAGAATGACTTCTCCTTCTTACTACACACACACCTGTTACTAATGCATCCAGAATCATGTTTGTTTTTTGCAACAGCATCACACTGTTGACTCATATTTAGCTGTGGTCCCTATACCCCTAGATTCCTTTCTGCTGTACTCCTTCCTAGACATTCTCTTCCCATTCTGTATGTGTGAAACTGATTATTCTTCCTAAATGGAGCACTTTGCACTTATGCTTGTACACGATTTAATAAAATTAATATTATAATATTAATAATTAATTACTTTAAAATTCTTTTTAATTTATATTATATATTTTATATTAATTAATAAATTGTAATTATAAAACTAAATTTTTTATTATAAATAAAATCTAAAATATATATAATTATTTATAATATAAAAATTTAATAAATTAATTATAATTAAAAATAATTAATAAATTAAATATAATTATATATATATTTATATTAAATTAATAATAAGAAATAATATAAATAATTAAATATTTTATTAATTATATAATATAATTAATTAATTATATAATATATTAATTTATTAAAATAATAATAATAAATTAATAATATATAATTAATATATTAAATTAATTATTATAAAAATTTTAAATTAATAAGATTAAATAAAAAATTAAATATTTAAAATATATATTATATTTATATAATAATAAAGTTAAATTATTTAATAATATTTAATTTAAATAATTAATATAATAAAATATAAAAATATGATTTAAATTAAATATAATATTTATAATTATAATAAAAATTATTATTAAAAATAAAAAATAAAATATTAATAAAAAAGAAAATATAATTTTAAAATTAATATTATAAATAAAATTAAAAAAAAATAATATTATTATATAATATTAATAAATTGAAAATACAATATCACGAAAATTTATTAAAAAATATAATATTTATAAAATTATTAAAATAATATATTATTAAATATTTTATTATTTATATTAAAAAAATTATCCTTTTATATATAATTTAAAAAAAAAAAATATAAATAATAATTTAATAAAAAATTTTATAAAATTAGATAAATATATAAATAAAATTATTTATATGTTATTATATTATTATTAAAAAAAAATATAATTATTAATTTATTATAATATATTTAATATAATTAAAATAAATAAATAATATTAAATATTAATAAAATATAAAAGATATAATATAATAATATAATAAATAATATATTAAATATATTAATAAATATAATAAATATAAATATAAAATAAAAATGTTATTAAAATTAATAAATAATTTTATTTTTATAAATAATTAATAAAGAAAAATAATTTAAATAATTAATATATATTTTTATAAAAAAGAATATTATTTATATAAATAATTATAAAAGTAATATAAAAATATATTTATAATAAAATATATAAAATATAATTAAAATAAATTAATAAATAAATAATTAAATAATATTATATATTAAATATAAAAATTTTATAAAAATAAATTTTATAGATTATATTTATATTAATTAAAATAATAATATAAATATAATTTAAAAATTATTATTTATATAATTATATTAAATTTATTATAAATTTATTATATATATAATATAAATATAAATTATAATATATTTGATAATATAAATATAAATTATATATATAATAATTAATAATAATAATTTATATTAACATAAATCATATTAATAAAATATTTCTATAAAAAAATTATTTTATAATTTTTTAAATTAATTATAATTTTATTATATATATAAATATTAATAATAATAAATCTTTAAAATATAATTTATTATTAAATAAAATTAATCAAATATGATTTAATTTATAAAAAATATATTTTAATAAAAATAATTATGTAAATAATAATAATATTAATTATAAATTTTAAAATATAAAAAAATATAAATAAAAATTATAAAATAATATATAAAAATATAATTAATAATAATAATATATAATATTATCTATTTAATATTATAAAAATATAAATTTTATATTTTAAATAAATATATTAGAATTATTTATAAATATAATAAATAAAGTTTAATAAAATTTATTAATATAAATATAAATAAAATTGAATATAACAAATAAAAAAATTAATTAAAATATATTTTATTATTATAAGTTAATTATAATATTATATTATATATACAGAATATTACATATCATTTATATATCAATAAATTATAAATAAATCATTAATAAAAATTAAGTAAAAAAGAAGAAATCGGACAGAAATGTACATATTAATAAGAGCAGACAGATACTATATATAAAAACCCATAAACGCATGCAAAACAACAATATGTATAATAAAAATATTTATATATAAATAATATATTAAAAAAAATATATTTAATATATATATATTATATATCATTAAAATAATAATTATAAAAAGTAAATAATTAACTTTAATAAATTAAAAAATATTAATATATATAATATATATTAAATTTAATATTATATAAATAAGAAATAAAAAAATATTTAATAAAATTATTAATATTAATATACTATAATATATAATAATTTAAAATTATTTCTATAAATTATATAATAAAAATAAATATAATTTTATAAATTTATAATAATAACAAAATTAATGATAAAAAAATAAAATAATGATAAAATATATTAAAATTATTTATTATTATATAATAAATTATATCAATATAAAATATAATAATAAATTTAAAATATTAAAATAATATTAATAAAATAAATTTAATTTTTTATTATTTAAAATTATAAAATAATTTTAAAAATTATAAATATATTCTAATATAAAACATAAATAAATAAAAGAAATTAATAATTTAAATAATTTATATTATATATTAAAAATATTTAAATATAGTAAATAAATTTATTAATAATATAATAGTTATGTATATATAATTATAAAAATTTTTATATATTTATAATAAAATATATAATATTAATCTAAAAGAAATAAATAATTAAATAATAATATTATATATTTTAAAAATAAATTAATATATAAAATATAAATAAATTTAATTAATATATTTATAATTACATAATTAATTTATTAATTAATATTTTAATCATATCTAAATTATAATTTTATATTATAAAAATTATATATTATATATAAATAATTTAATTAAAATATACATTATTAAAAAAATTAATTATATAAATAATTAAAATTAAAATATTTATTAATAATTATTATTTATAAAAATATTAAATAATAATTTAAAAATAAATTTAATATATATAAATAATAAAATTATATCTTTATTATATAAAAAAATTAATTATATATTATAAATATATTAAAATATTAAATAAAATATTTTATAATAATTTTAATTCAATACAATATATTTTCATTTTTAATAAAATATAATAATTTAAAATAATTATAATAATATTATAAATATATAATAATAAAAAATAAATTTTTATTATAATATAAATTATATAATATATAATTAATAAAAAATTAAAATTAAATTATAATTTAATATTAATTAATACAAAGTTATTAATATATACATTTAATTTATTTTTAATATTTTAAACTATATATATATTAAATTATTATATAATATTCATAAAAAATATTACTTATAATAATTAAATTATAATAAAATAAAATATTTTTATATATAAAATTTATAATATTTAAAATAATCAATAATAAATTAAATATAAAAATTTTATAAAAAAAAGATTTAAAAGAAATTATTAATCAATTGTATCTTTAATAAATGTATATTATAAATAGTACTTAAGTTATAAAATTAATAAAAATAATTATATTATAGAAAAATAATAATATTAATTATATAATAATTTAAAAAAATATTTAATTTTATCATATTAAATATTTTAATAATATATATAAAATAAATTAATTATAAATATAAAAATTTAATATATATTAAATATATAATATAAATATATAAATAATTAAAATAAATATATTATATTAATTTTAAATTATAAATTAACATATATTATTAAAAAAAAAAATAATTAAATAATATTAATAAATAAATTATTTATATATTTTATTTAATAATTTTATATATTAAATATTATAATAATTAATAAAATATTAATTAAAAATTAAAATTTCATAATTAATAAATAAATAAATAATAAATATAAATATATATTAAATTTTATTAATTTTAATAAAATTATAATTAATATAATTTTAAAAAATTATAAATATTTAATATTAGAAAATTCTATATTTAAAAAAATATATATTATTATTTAAAATATTATATATATTTAATTTATTATATATTATTATATATTATAATATTTTTTAAGACATATTATTCAATAAAATTTCTTAATTATAATAATATTTAATATTAAATAATATAATATTTAAATATATATATATAAATAAAATATATTTTTATTATATAGATAAATTTAAATTATATTTAATAATTAATAATAATAAAATATAAATATTAATATTTTAAAAATATATTTATAAATAAATTTTAATATAATATAAATAAATAATTATAATATATATATTAAATATATAAAAATTGAAAAAAAAAATAATTATATATTATAAAATTCAATTAATTATATGATATAAATTATATTCAAAATATAAAATAAATTAATAATTATTATATATTTAATATATAAATTATATTAAATTAATTAATATTATAATTATAAAATTATATATATATTAATTATTTATTTTAATATAAATAATATAATTATAATTAACTAAATTTTAATATAATAAAAATAATTAAAATAAATATGTATATATAATAAATAAATAAAAAAAATATTAATTATTAATAATAATATTAAATAAATATATAATATATTTTTAATATATAAACTAATATTAATTAAAAAATTAAAAATAATTTATATATAATAATAAAATAATATTTACTAAAAATTATTTATTTAAATATAAAA
>NC_133769.1:47148452-47288265 GCF_003597395.2 Chelonoidis abingdonii | reverse complement strand
GTGGGCCTACCCTGTCCTTGGTCTTCCTCTTGCTTCTAATGTATTGATCAAAAGTCTTCTTGTTTCCCTTTATTCCTGTAGCTACTTTGAGCTCATTTTGTGCCTTTGCCTTTCTAATCTTGCCCCTGCATTCCAGTGTTGTTTGCCTATATTCATCCTTTGTAATTTGTCCTAGTTTCCATTTTTTATGTGACTCCTTTTTATTTTTTAGATCATGCAAAATGTCATGGTTAAGCCAAGGTGGTCTTTTGCCACATTTTCTATCTTTCCTACCCAGTGGAATAGCTTGCTTTTGGGCCCTTTTTGTCCCTTTGAAAAACTATTATCTTTATCCCTTTTCAGATTCTTCTAGGTTCTGTTTTCAAGCAGATATATTTTGGGTTTGGTTTAGATGAAATTTAATTCACAATTTGAATAAAACTTTCCTGAGGGTTCAGACCAAGTGTAGTCAGGAAGTTGAGGAAATAGTTCCCCAAACAATTCCTTTCCTGTTTTAGACTCTTTGGTGGACACTAATTTTCAGAGGGAAAGATGTTATTATACAAAATCATGAAACATTTATTATCTACTCCAAATTCAGAGAGAGTTCTCCATTTCATAAAAGGAGCTTCTGAGAGTATTGAAGACAAATATTTTGACATTGCAGACAGTGATTGCCTGTGTAAATGAACCACTAAAGTTCTAGAATTTTCCATTCTTTCTTCCAACCCAGGATAAAATCTCTATTGTCAAAAAGGGGAAAAATGAGAACATTTTCTTCGTGTTGGAAAGCACTAGGTAAAAAACCTTCATATACAGCCAGACTGAGGCACTCTGCATGGAAAGCACTCTCTGCTTAAGCTTCCATATAATTTTGTAGACTTCTAAAAGACTGACTACAGACAAAAAGGTGGTGGTAGAACTGGGCATCAATCCATCTGAAAAATCTTGTACTACTTTTGCTCACAATCTTGTTCCCGTTGAAGTCTAATGCACAAAGTTAAGCACATGCTTAAGTTTTTGCAGGATCAAGGCCTTAGAGAAGATCTTTAGAGACTAATGGCGTGATTTTTGAATATGTTGAGGTCCCACTTCTATTGAAGTCAGTGCCAGAATGCCACGCCAAAATCTTTCACCAACATATTCAATTGAGAGAAAAATGGAATCTGCCATATGAAAAAAAGATGTGAAATGTCAGAGGGAGTTCTGAGTATGTTCTACTCATTTATGTCTGTTGAACAATAGTGGTAGGGCTAAAAAAGTTTAATAAAGTAAAACTGAAAATAGGACATATCATAAGCATCTTTCCCAAATCTGGACCTTAGCGTCCAGAAATTTGGGTGCCTGCATGAAACCTTTAAGCTTAATTACCAGCTTATATCTGATATCGCTGCCACCAGACAGGAATTACAGTGCCTGTCTCACTCTGGTCTCCCCAAAACCTTCCCTGGGGAACCCCCAAGACTCAGATGCCCTGAGTCTACAACAAAGGGAAATAACCCACTTACCTATAAACAAGTCTAAACAATCACCTAAATAAGCACAGAATATAAGAACGAAGCTACTCAAATATACAAGAGGATGATTCCAATATTCACATTAAAATTAAAAAAAAGGCCTACATACATCAGAAATAAATCCTAACTCATAAAATACTAAAAAAACAAACCCGGCCTTTTCCGCACCCAAAATTTCCTCTTTGGGCTAACCTGAGAGTTACTGATGTAAATCTCATTACATCACAATACCAAGAAGCAGTAAGTCTCCTCTCTTCCACAAAGAGACAACCAAAAATATCAGGAAACAGAAAAAATTCCTCTACTCATCCCCCTATTGTCATTTCTCACCTCCCCCACCATTCCCGGTACTGCACAGCAGATCACCCCTCCGATAGATCATATCACAAGAGAGACTTTCCCTCTCCTCGTTCCTTATCATACACCCAAGAGCAAGAAAAAAACTCAACAAGCTTAAAAAAGAAAACTATAAAGAAAAAAAAGACCATAAAAATATTGTCTGTAGCAAGAGTTGAAATAATAACGTTACAAATTGCTAAACAGAAAATGAATAAACACCTTATTCAACAAAAGAGATACAATTAAACATACCAGCAACTACAAACCACATGTAAATACAAATAAACAATAACAGCCTATTTTTCTACCTGACATAACAACTGGAAACTGAAGATTAGAAAGCTGTAAGATAGAAAAGACTCCTTCCTACTGAGCCAGACAAAAGACACAGGAACCCAAACATTCCAGCTCTGACTTTAAAAAATCCTGTTCTGATTGTCTCTGTAGTGTTTGCTTTGTAACCTTACAGGAAACATAAACACCTTACATCAATTATACACGCCCCCAAATCACAGACATGAAAACGTCACTGGCGTGATTCTCTCCTAAGAATTAGACTAACAAATAATTACAACAGCACCCTTTACATATACACTAAAGCTATGATAATACTCCAAGACTCTACATCTTAAAGGACAAAGTTTAACCAGTATCCGGAAACTGTCCCGAAGTGGCATCAGACTACTTGTTAAAGCTCCTGAAAAGTGAATATCAAAACCAAAAAAAAACAAATTGAGAGAGCATAAAATCCCATGGAAGCATTTCTGTTTGTTCCCTATGGCAGTAATACGCCACTTAAGCGCAGCAGCAGTTTAGTAGTCTGGAACCACCAACCCCAAACATAAGGAACAAGCTTCCAGGGCGTACACAATGAAATAGCATTCTTTCTACGACTGACCAGTGGCTTTCCCTCTCAGATAGTTTCTTGCTGAGAAACACGACAGGATGGAAGTTGTGATCTGGTCCTTCCTGCATGAGAACTGCTCCTATACCACCTATTGTTTTCTACCTTTGTACTTACAACTTGGAAACTAAAGATTAGAAGCTTGAAGATAGAAAAGATCCCCTCTCATAGCTGAGAGCCAGACAAAAGACACAGACCCAAACATTCCGTCTCTGAGCTTTAAAAAATCCTGTTTCCTGATTGGTCCTCTGGTCAGGTGTTTGGTTCACTTTGTTAACCCTTTACAGGTAAAAGAAACATTAACCCTTAGCTATTTATGACAGGACAGGAACCTAAAATTTCAATAGATTTCAAAATGTATCTAGTCACAGATTTCCTCAGTCTCAGTATAACACCTCAAAGCGACAACTAGAATTTCAGGTTGAGAAAAGTTTTGTAAGCCTTGAAATGGTTGAGTGGGCTTGCTTGCAATTTACAGACTTGCTTGTAAGTGTCTATATAGAGAATATTTGGAAGAACCCTGAAGGTTATATCATAAAATAGATTTTAGTGCTTCTAGACATACAATCACATAATATAGATTTGTTCATTAAAGATCCCTAGCAGTTTTAGTTCACATAGAAATCAAAACCAAGTATGTGTAATCAAACATTATTTTTCCTTCTACTCTGTATTCAGTTTGAATAAACACAAGGCCATATCATACCATTTCTTTTTTAGCAGAACCCTCCCCTGACGTGCCCCAGAAAGCATTTATTTCAATGTATGATTATGAGAATATCAGATCAAATTGTGTAATCTTTCAATCTAATTTTTCTTTCCTTTTTTAAAAACTGAAAAAACAAATATAATCAATATTATTTTGGAAATTTAAATTCACAGACATTTATAAAGTCAGAAGTTACTATGGCAAATTTTGCTCTCATTTGCATGGCAGCCTACTGATTTCTGTAGTTTCTGAGGACAGAATTTAATTTCCAGAGCAACTGTAACATGCATTCATAGAACTGTGTGTTCCTCTATATAGTCTGGCTGTCAGTGTGTACTCCAGGTGCTCCTGGTTAGCTACTGCAGTGATGCTCCCTAGCTCTCTACCTCTGTGCTCAGAGGCACAGGTTCACCAGGCACGTTCATAAAGGAGCAGACCACACTTGAAAATGACACAAAGAAAACTTTTACCTGCCCACAAACTTGGAAAAGGCAGAAAATTACAGAACAGTTCTAAGCCTGGTGGAGCTACAGATTCTTCTTAAAGTGATGTCCCTATCGGTGCTCCACTGTAGGTGCAGCAGCACCCCTTGCACCTGGGATCTGAGATATTCATCAGCCATGCCTGTCGGACTGCACATGCATACCTCCTCCCCCTCACACGATGAGTTGGACATATATATAAATATATATAGTGTTGTATATATGCCCCCCCAGTTCCTTCTTTACCACCTTTGGTCGGAGATGGAATCCACAACAGAGCCCATTTCTTCTTTTTCCGTCATTAGAAAAGTGCCTTACCTGTCAGTTTTAGCACAGTTTAGTACTTCTTCTTTGTCTTCTTCTTTCCTCTTTAATTTTGTTTGTTTGTTTCCACTTTACCTTTATTATTACCTCATAGATTAGGTTTTTGTTTCCATGCTTCTTGCCCTTCCCAACCAGGAAGCATTTTTCTGCACCCTTATGCCTGGATCTCCTGGGTTTAAGAGGTGTGTCTCTTACTGGAATGCCTTCCTGGTAATCAACAGCCACCCACAGCGTATTTGCTGTCTGGGAGAGGGACATATCCCACAAAAGTGTTCCCATTGCCAAAACTTGACTGCCGGGGCCAGACAAGACTGGGACATTCTGTTATGACTTGCATTGGACCCAGGCCAGGACTTTTCCCCTGTGCTGCTTTCAGGCTCTGCCAAGTCATCCACCGTTCCCCATTCCTTGCATCCCTCTAAGAGAAAATTGTCCCTTTCTCACTTTGATGAGAAGAAATGGTCTCCCTCCTCACACTGTGAGACACAGCCCACCAGAACACCTTCCCATGTGAGGTCAGTCACCTCAACATCGTCTGACAGTGGACATAGCTCCAGGGCCCATCTGAGTATCTCTGGTACTGGCATGAATCTATGGGCTAAGGCCCTTTGCCAGACAGACCTACATCCTTTGATACTGTCTCTGAGCTCCAGAGACTGAGGCAGACTGACTTGGGAGATATGGCACCAACCAAAATGGTATCCTTTTCAGCACCGCCGAAGTTGTCAGCACCTCTTTTTCCCCAGTGACAAAGAGGAAGAGGAGGAGGGGGAGGAGGAGAAGTGCGCCATCGCACCCTCTTATTTGAGACAGGCTCCAACGACTTCTTCTACACATCCTCACTATTTGCAATCCGCATCCTGTTATGGGCCACTGTGGGTGGAACCACACGTTCCACTCCCTCCACATTGGCCATATAGGGATCCTTGGGCCATCTACAGGGCACAATTTGGGAAGCCTTCCATGGAACAAAGCTGGAGACCTACACCTCTCCTTTCTCCATCGGTTGTTCGCCCACCAGAGACTGACCTTCCCCTGGTGCTGGCTGAGGAGGAAGAAAAGGAGGAGGAAGCTCCATCAACACTACATTTCTCTTTTTCTTCCTCCAATAAGACTATCATGCCCCCACCTCCCACGGCTGCTGACAATTTCAGGCACTTTCAAGAATTATTTCACAGGATTGCAGATTCCCTCCCAGTTCCTTTGGAGGAAGAGAAAGATCAGCAGCGTAAATTTGCTTGATATCCTGCACATATCTTCTTTCTTCAGAATTGCCCTCCCTATCAACAAGGCTCTTCCTGATCCAGCAAAAGTGCTCTGGCAGACCCTGGTGTCCATCTCTCCAACCTGAAAATGGACAGACAAAAATATTATGTTCCAGCAAAAAAATTTGGAATTTCTTTTCTTGCATCCCATGCTGAATTCTCTAGTAGTTAGTGTGGTGCAAGGGCAAGGACAACAGTATCTATCTACATGCATCTGATGAAGTGGGTATTCACCCACGAAAGCTCATGCTCCAAAACGTCTGTTAGTCTATAAGGTGCCACAGGATTCTTTGCTGCTTTTACAGATCCAGACTAACACAGCTACCCCTCTGATATAAGTATCTATCTCAGTCTATCCATCAGGACAGAGACTGGAAACACTTAAATTTATTTGAAAGCAAGGCTTATTCATCTGCCATGCTCCAGTTTCGAATATCTAATTTTGAGGCTCTTATGGCCAAGTACATCTACTCCAACTACTCCAAATTAGAGGAACTCTGCCATGACCTTCCTGAGGCCAAGAAAGAACAACTCCAGGTGCTTATATCTGAGGGTCTCTTCTTGTCTCTTACGACCATATAAGCCTCACTAGACTCTGCAGATACCACCACCTGCTCCATCAGAACTGCTGTGGTCATGAGGAGTCATGGCTACACTTCTCGGGCTTTCCTAAGGAAGTACAAACCACAGATGAAGATTTACCTTTAGAGGTCCCCAAACCATTTGCAGAACATATGGACAATTCGCTCCACTCCCTTAAAGACCCTCAAGCTATTCTCCACTCCCTTGGCACTTACAAACTCCAAGGAGACACTCAGGGAAGTATCATCTTCCCCTGCAATCCCAACCACCACAGTACACTCCTCAATGGCACTATGACACTCAGCGCCGATGACAAAAGGCCCCTACTAAACATAGACAGACCACTCCTCAAAGGGCTACCTCTCACACACCGCCAGCCAAGCAACAATTTTGAAGGTGTGGTTAAGGCCGTGTTCCATTCATACCAACCATCTTCAAAAGCCAACCAATTTGATGACTGATTAGCTCTGTTCTTTCCATCATGGAGACTAATCACATCAGACAAGTGGTTCTAGAGATTGTCAGGGAAGGATACTCCTTGCATTTCCAATCTATCCTGCCCTGCCAGCCTCCTTCCCCATCCCTCTTCAGGAACCCCTCTCATGAGCCCATTCTATGAGAAAAAATAAATCATCTGGACTTGGGAGCTGTCAATCCAGTCCCTTCCCAGTGCAGAGAAAAGGGTTTCTACCCCCATTATATTCTGATCCAGAAGAAATCCAACAGCTGGCAGCCAATCCTGGATCTTCGAAACCTAAACAAGTTCATCAAACTACAACACTTCAAGATGGTTAGACTCTCTACCATTATCCCAGCACTGGAACAGGGGGACTAGTTCTTGGTCCTCAACCTCTGAGGCACATATTTCCATATTGCAATCCACCTTGCACACAGAGAATTTCTCCACTTCACCATGGGAGCTGACCATTATCAGTACAAGGTACTGCCTTTCAGACTGCTGATGGCCCCTCATATATTCTCCAAAGTCCTTGCAGTAGTTGCCACCTACCTAAGGAAACAAGGCATAGTCATGTTTTCATACTTAGACTACTGTCTCTTCAAGACCCAATCTGAAGCAGATGCTCTTCATGCCGGCCGTGTCACAGTGGACCTTTTCACAAATTGAGGTCTCTGTGTGAATGTGGAGAAGTCAAATTTAACACCAATACAGCACCTGGTGTTCATCAGTGCACAGCTAGATGCTATACCAGCCAGAGCCCTCCTTGCACCTCAGATTCTCTACTATAGTGGATCTTGTGTCCAAGGTATGAGCCTGCCACCAGATCTCCGCTAGAACATGTCTCCAGCTACTAGGACACATGGCAGCCACAACATTCATGGTAAGGCATGCACAGTTACATATGCGATGTCTTCAGGTGTGGCTCCATATAGTATATGTCCTTCATAGATACAGCCTACACAAACTGTTATCCATGATGAGAACAATCTACTCTGGTGGACACAACCCAAGAACATCTATGTTGGAGTTCCTTCCCTTCAGCCAGTGCCAACTATGATTCTAATAACCGATGCCTCCTTAATCAGTTGGGAGTGCACCTTCACACTCATACAGTGTAGGGCACATAGTTGATATTTCCTCCCACTGATCACACATCACACCATCAGAATCATGATGGACAATGTTGCCTGCATGTTTTACATCAACAGGCAGGGGAAGTGAGGTCCCACTCTTTATGTTTGGAGGCACTGAAATTATGGAACTGGTGTATCCAACATGACATCACCATTTCAGTTGCATACCTCCCTGGGCACCAGAACATCACTGCAGATTCACTGAGCAGGAGATTCTCCCATGATCACAAGGGGGAACGGGATATGTGAATCCTTCATCTTATCTTCAACCGCTGGGGATTCTCCAACATAGATCTTTTTGCCACTCTGCAAAATGGATCTTGAAGTGTATATATCTGGCCTACCAACTACACAATTGACAATCTCCTACTGCAATTAGAGCATATTCCACCTGCTTGCTTTCCACCTTCATTGCTTTTGTCAATAATGCCCCCATTGATGACATTTGCAAAGCGACTACATGGGCATCAGCAGACGCTTTTGCTCATCACTATGCCATTACTCAGGACACTTCAGCTGATACTATCCTGGGAAATCGGCAGTAAATGCTGCTCCGAAGCCACTGCTTTCCAGTCACCTAATGTGGAGCACCCGGGGGACGTCACTCGAAGAAGAAGAAGAAAAGGTTGCTCAACCTGTGCAGTATCTGAGGTTCTTCGAGATGTATGTCTCTATGGGTGCTCCACCACCTGCTTTCCTGCTTCGTAACTGACAAACAAGTTCTGCAGCAAGAAGGAACTGGGGGGGCAGTGGGACTGCACAATGCTATATATACGTGCCACTCATGACGCATGAGGTGAGAGGTGTGCATGTGTGATCCAATAGGCACTTCTGATGAAGATCTCTGATCACAAGCATAGGGGGTGCTGCCACATCCACAATGGAGCACCCATAGCAACACACATCTCAAAGAACCTCAGGGTGAGTAACCTTTTCCCATGAAGACAAATACGGTTAAGGAAAGTAACTGTATAGTTGTCTTTCATTTAACCAAACTTCTTCAGTTTTAGAATTGTCTTTGAAACTGTTTTATGTTAATCTCATTACTCACGGGGGTTTAGTCTCTGACTATATGGAGAAAATAGGTTATGGAGAGAAATAGGAATTTCTTATTGGCCATATATAGGTTACCTACTGAAATATGCCCACAGCTAAACAGATCCCATATAGCTGTAAGTAGTACTTTTATATTACTACTTTGAAGTTGAGAGTAGTGAGTATCTAAAGCACCTCTGGACCTGCTTAGCACTTATGAGCTTAAGTCAGAGATAATCCTAGTCAACTGTAAAAGAACAGATTGAAACTTTGGTTTACTGTATATATTTCAAAATATAAGGATTGAGACATAATAAGTTGCATCTATAAAAGTCTAAAATAAATAAATCATCTGAAATCCATGGTCAGCTCAAAATTGAAAAAAAAATGTTTAGAGACTTTTGAATCTTAAAAATAAAGCCCCAAATATTTGCAACCAATGATTGAATTAACAACTTCAATGTTAAATATGCGAGAGATTCTGTTGCATTTATAATTTATTGTGGTTATAAGGCTGAAAACTGATTCACAGTTTAATCTTTAGTCAGGAGAGAGGATTTTTATGTTCTGTGTTAAAGCTGCTTTGGCAGGAGCACAGCTTGTACTGCAGTGTTAAATATAATGAATGATTTCAGCATGGACTAGCTAGTTCATAAGAATATAATAAAGGTTACTAAACAGACTAAAAAATTGAGAGTGAAAGCCAAATAAGTTCTATTTTGAATTAAGAGTAATGTGAAAAGAGGGCATTGCAGTTCTCAGTTATGATTACATCTGGCTGTTATGTTATCCCTTATAATTTGCTTTCTAAGACAGAAGTGAGAAACTTGTGTTTTGGTTGGATGAATGGATAATACTCTCAAAGCCCTGAGTCTACAGACACTCAGGGTATGTCTTCACTATGAAATTAGGTCAATTTAACAGAAGTCGATTTTTTAGAAATTGATTTGATACTGTCGTCTGTGTGTGTCCCCAGTAAGCGCATTAAGTCTGCGGTGTGCGTCCACAATACTGAGACTAACGTCAACTTTTGGAGCATTGTACTGTGGTAGCTATCCCACAGTTCCCGCAGTCTCTGCCCCCCATTGGAATTCTGGGTTGTGCTCCCAATGCCTGATGGGGCAAAAGCATTGTCGCGGGTGGTTCTGGGTACATGTTGTCAGGCCCTTCCCTCCATCCACGAAAGCAACGGCAAAAAATCATTTCTCGCCTTTTTCCCTGGGTTAACTGTGCAGACAACATACCACAGCAAGCATGGAGCCCACTCGGCTCACTTTCACTGTATGTTTCCTGGTGCTGCTGACAGACACGGTATTGCAGTGCTACACAGCAGCAGCTCTTTGCCTTTGCAAGTTGACAAAGACAGTTAGCAGTCATATTGTACCATCTGCTGCTGTCTCCTGGTTGTTCCTGGCCGGCCTCACTGAGGTCGGTCAGAGGCACCAGGCAGACGTGGGTGCTCCTGGCTGGCCTCAGTGAGGTTGGTCAGGGGCACCTGGACAAAAATGGGAATGACTCCCCAGTTCATTATCTCCTTTAAATTTTGTCTAATGGAAATTCAGTCCTGCCTGGAATATCAGACAAGCCTACTAAAGAACCAGAGAGGCAAACGGCCACGCCGAGTCAGAGCCCAGACATCCCGCAGAAATGATGAGCTGCATGCCATTCTAGGGGGTGCCTCTACAACTACCCCACCCCTATGCTTCCCTCCTCCCCCACCCTTCCCGGGCTACCTTGGCAGTTATCCTCCAATTTGTGTGACGAATTAATAAAGAATGCGTGAATTTGAAACAACGCTGACTTTATTGCCTCTTTGAGAAAGTAACAGATTTTTTAGACAAAGGAAACGCAGTGGATCTAATTTACCTCGATTTCAGTAAGGCATTTGATATGGTTCCATATGCAGAATTATTAGTTAAATTGGAGAAGATGGGGATCAGTATGAAAATTGAAAGGTGGATAAGGAACTGGTTAAAGGGGAGACTACAACGGGTCGTACTGAAAAGTGAACTGTCAGGCAGGAAGGAAGTTACTAGTGGAGTTCTTCAGGGATCGGTTTTGGGACCAATCTTATTTAATCTTTTTATTACTGATCTTGGCACAAAAAGTGGAAATGTGCTAATAAAGTTTGCGGATGACACAAAGCTGGGAGGTATTGCTAACACAGAGAAGGACCGAGATATCATGTAGGAAGATCTGGATGACCTTGTAAACTGGAGTAACAGTAACAGGATGAAATTTAATAGTGAAAAATGCAAGGTCATGCATTTACGGATTAATAACAAGAATTTTTGTTATAAATTGGGGACACATCAGTTGGAAGTAACAGAGGAGGAGAAGGACCTTGGAGTATTGGTTGATCACAGGATGACTATGAGCCCAGTGTGATACGCCGTTAAAAAAACTAATGGGTTTTAGGATGCATCAGATGAGGTATTTCCAGCAAAGATAAGGAGGTGTTAGTACCATGATATCAAGGCACTGGTGAGACCTCATCTGGAATACTGGGTGCAGTTCTGGTCTCCCATGTTTAAGAGGATGATTCAAACTGGAACAGGTACAGAGAAGGGGTACTAGGATGATCCAAGAATGGAAACCTGTCTTATGAAAAGGAGACTAAAAAGCTTGGCTTGTTAGCCTAACCAAAGAAGGTTGAAGGGAGATATGATTGCTCTTATAAATATATCAGAGGGATAAATATGAGGGAGGGAATATTTAAGCTTAGTACCAATGTGGAACAGAACAAATGGATATAAACTGGACACTAGGAAGTTTAGACTTGAAATTAGACGAAGGTTTCTAACCATTAGAGGAGTGAAATCTGGAACAGTCTTCCAAGGGAAGTAGTGGAGGAAGAGACATATCTGGCTTTAAGACTAAGCTTAATAAGTTTATGGAGGGATGGTATGATGGGATAGCCTAAATTTTGGCAAATTAATTTGGCAATTGGTCTTTGATTGTCAGCAGGTAAGTATGCCAGGGGTCTGTGATGGGATGTTAGATGGGTGGGATCTGAGTTACTACGAGGAATTCTGTCCTGGGTGCTGGCTGGTGAGTCTTGCCACAATGCTCAGGGTTTTAACTGATCGCCATATTTGGAGTTGGGAAGGAATTTTCCTCCAGGGCAGATTGGCAGAGGCTCGGAGGTTTTTCGCCTTCCTCTGCAGCATGGGGCACGGGTCACTTGCTGGAGGATTCTCTGTAGCTTGAGGTCTTCAAACCACAATTTGAGGACTTCAGTAACTCAGACATAGGTTAGGGGTTTGTTCCAGGAGTGGGTGGGTGAGATTCTGTGGCCTGCATTGTGCAGGAGGTCAGACTAGATTATCATAATGGTCCTTTCTGACCTTAAAGTCTATGAGTCTATGAGCCTCTGCAAGCAGAGATCAAAGGAGGGAGGGGAGGACGGTTGGATTACAGGGAAGTAGAGTGAACCACCATTCTGCACTTGCTCAGCCTATAGTTAGACTGCTCCTTACTACTGTCCAGGCTTCATGAGCCATGGGAGCAGGAAGTAGGATGGGGTAGGTGCAACCGCACGGTGCTGCTGACTGGGAGAGCAGCCTGAGGCAGAAGCCGCCAGCTGGCATGATATTCCAGACAGGACTGAATCTCCATTGCACAAAACTTAAAGAAGAGAATGACCTGAAGTCATTCCTATTTTTATCCAGGCGCCCCTGACTGACCTCACCGAGGCCAGCCAGGAGCACCCATGGGACAAGAATGATGGCTGCCAGTCATACAGCACCGTCTACTGTCCGCAAGGGAAGGCAAGAGGATGCTGCTGTGTAACGTTGCAGTACCGTGTCTGCCAGCAGCACCCAGGAGACATACGGTGATAGTGAAAAAAGGTGAGAAATGATTTTTTGCCATTGCTTTCACTGGGGACGGGGCTGATGACATGTACCCAGAACCACCCATGGCAATGTTTTTGACCCATCAGGCATTGGGAGTTCAACCCAGAATTCAAATGGTTGGTGGAGACCGTGGGAACTGTGGGATAGCTACAGTCGTCAGTCGCGCCCCCCCCCCCCCGAGAGCAACAGCTGAGAATCGTTTCATGCCTTTTTTCCGTGCAGATGCCATAGCATGGCAAGCATGGAGCCCGCTCAGATCACCGCGGCAGTTATGAGCACTGTAAATAGCGCGTGCATTATCCTGCAGTGTATGCAGCACCAGGACCTAAAAAGGTAGGCGAGAAGGCGATGGCAGGGCAGTCACGAGTGATGAGGACATGGACACAGACTTCTCTAAAAACACGGGCCATGGCAATTTGTCCATCCTGGTGACAATGGGGCAGGCTCATGCCATGGAATGCCAATTCTGGGCCCAGGAAAGAAGCACAGACTGGTGGGACCGCGTAGTGTTGCAGGTCTGGGATGATTCACAGTGGCTGCGAAACTTTCACATGACTAAGACACTTTCATGGAACTTTGTGACTTGCTTTCCCCTGCCCTGAAGGGCAAGAATACCAAGATGAGAGCAGTCATCACAATTCACAAGTGAGTGACGATAGCTTTCTGGAAGCTTGCAATGCCAGACAGCTACTGATCAGTCGGGAATCAATTTGGAGTGTGCAAATCTACTGTGGGGGCTGCTGTGATCCAAGTAGCCAAAGCGATCTGTGCCCTGCTGCTATAAGGAGTAGTGACTCTGGGAAATGTGCAGGTCATAGTGGATGGCTTTGCTGCAATGGGATTCCCTAACTGTGGTGAGGCGGTAGATGAAATGCATATCCCTATCTTGGGACTGGAGCACCAAGGCAGCGAGTACGTAAACCGCAAGGGGTACTTTTCAATGGTGCTGCAAGCACTGGTGGATCACAAGGGACATTTCACCAACGTCAGTGTGGGATAGCGGACAAAGGCACATGACATTCGCATCTTTAGGAACTCTCGTCTGTGTCAATGGCTGGAGCAAGGGACTTACTTTCTAGATGAGCAAATAACCGTTGGTGGTGGTGTTGAAATGCCTATAGTTATCCTTGGGGAGCCAGCCTACCCCTTAATGCCATGTCTCATGAAGCCATACACAGGCACCCTGGACAGTAGTCAGGAGGTGTTCAATTATAGACTGAGTAAGTGCAGAATGGTGGTAGAATGTGCATTTGGACATTTAAAAGCGCGCTGGCGCAGTTTACTGATTCAGATAGACCTCAGCAAAACCAATATTCCGATTGTTATTACTTCTTGCTGTGTGCTCCACAATATCTGTGAGAGTAAGAGGGAGACGTATATGGCAGAGTGGGAGGTTGAGGCAAATCATCTGGCCGCTGATTACGCCCAGCCAGACACCAGGGCAATTAGAAGAGCATAGCAGTGCGCATCAGAGAAGCTTTGAAAACCAGTTTTATGACTGACCAGGGAGCTACAGTGTGAAAGTTCTGTTTCTTTCTCCTTGCTAACTCCCTCCCACACTTGGCTCACTCTACTTCCCTGTAAGCCAACCACCCTCCCCTCCCCGCCTTTGATCACTGCTTGCAGAGGCAATAAAGTCGTTGCTTCACATTCATGCATTCTTTATTAATTCATCACACAAATAGGGGGATGACTGTGAAGGTAGCCCAGGAGGGGTGGGAGAGGAAGGAAGAACCGGGTGGAGTGGGGGAGGAAGGGAGGAGGGAAGGACAAGGCCACACTGCACTTCAAAACTTATTAATGCCAGCTTTCTGTTGCTTGGGAAGTCCTCTGGGGTGGAGTGGTAGGGTGGCCGGAGGCTACCCTGCCACGTTCTTGGGTGTCTGGGTGAGGAGGCTACGGAACTTGGGGAGGAGGGCGGTTGGTCACATGGGCTGAAATGGTGGTCTGTGTTCCTCCTTTTGCCTGTCCTGGTCAACAATACGCCGGAGAATATGAGTCTGATCCTCGAGTATTGCTTCATGCCTCCTTTCATCACGCTGATACCACATCTCCTCTTGCTCGTCCCTCCCGTCCTCTTGCGCGTCCCTCCTGTCCTCATGTTCTTTGTGCTTTCCTGCACTCTGACATTGTCTGTCTCCATGCATTCTACTGAGCTCTTTTAGTGTGGGAGGACTGCATGAGCTCAGAGAACATGTAATCGTGAGTGCATTTTTTTCGCCTTCTAATCTTCACTAGCCTCTGGAATGGAGACTATACAGCAAACATTGAAACATTTGCATCTGTGGGAGGAAAATAAAAAGGGAGAGTAGTATTTAAAAAGACACATTTTAGAGAACAATGGGTACACTCTACCATGGTGAACCAAGCTGTTAACATTACATACCACGTGTGCTTTCTTTACAAGGTCACATTTTGACTCTTATATTGAGGGCCTGCCGGTTGGAATTCCATGTTGGAATGGTTTCAAACAGCAGCACCCTCATGTCCCATACCAAGCACCCATTGAGTTGGCCATTTAAAATGGGTTGACCATTTAAAAGGAGGGGCTGAGGTTTTCAGGTTAACGTGCAGCACAAACCCAACTGGGATGATCGCTTCACCCCTCCCCCACAGCGCTTGGCGCACAGTGGGGATGATTTCTGTTCAGCCACAGGCAAACAGCCCACCCTGAACGGCCACCTCTGAATGTCCCCTTAATAAAATTCCCCTATTTCAACCAGGTGACCATGAATGATATCACTTTCCTGAGGATAACATAGAGAGATAAAGAATGGATGTTGCTTGAATGCGAGCAAACACCGGGACCATACGCTGCCACGCTTTGTTATGCAATTATTCCATACTACGTGCTACTGGCCTGGCGTGGTAAAGTGTCCTTCCATGGCATATGGAATAAGGCTGCCCTCCCCAGAAACCTTTTGGAAAGGCTTTGGGAGTACATCCAGGAGAGCTTTATTGAGATGTCCCTGAAGGATTTCCACTCCATCCCCATACATGTTAACAGACTTTTCCAGTAGCTGTACTGGCCGTGAATGCATCCCAAGTCTTCAGGGCAAATTAATCATTAAACACACTTGCTTTTAAACCATGTACAATATTTACAAAGGTACACTCACCAGACGTACACTCACCAGACTTCCTTCAAGTTCTGTGAGCCCACCTTGGGTGGGTTGGGAGCGTACTGGGCCCAGGATGATAAACAATTCCTGGCTGTCGGGGAAAACGTTTCCTCCGTTTCCTTGCTGTGAGCTAACTTCAATGTTGTTGTCATCCTCCTCCTCCTCCTCTTCCTCTTCCTCATCCCCTAAATCCACATCCCCGTTGCATGAGAGTCCATTGACGGAGTCAAAGCACAGGGTTGGGGTAGTTGTAGAGGCACCCCCAGAATGGCATTCAGCTCATCATAGAAGTGGCATGTCTGGAGCTGTGCCCTGGAGCGGCCATTTGCCCTTCTGGTTTTTTGGTAGGCTTGCCTCAGCTCCTTAAGTTTCACGCGGCACTGCTGCGAGTCCCTGTTATAAGCTCTGTCTTTCATGTCTTTTGAGATTTTTTCAAATATTCCGGCATTTTGTCTTTTGGAATGGAGTTCGGATAGCACGGATTTATCTCCCCTTACAGCGATCAGATCCAGTACCATGTTCGGTGCATGCTGGAGCTCTTTTGCGATTCTGGGACTCCATGGTCACCTCTGCTGATGAGCTCTGCATGGCCACTTGTGCTGATCAGCTCGTGATGCTGGGCAAACAGGAAATGAAATTCAAAAGTTTGCAAGGCTTTTCCTGTCTATCTGGCCAATGCATTGGAGTTGAGAGTGCTGTCCAAAGCAGTCACAGTGGAGCACTCTGGAATAGCTCCTGGAGGCCAATAACATCGAATTGTGTCCACACTACCCCAAATTCAACCCAGCAAGGATAATTTCAGTGGTAATCCTCTCGTCGGGTAGGAATACCGAAATCGATTTTATGAGCCCTTTAAGTTGACAAAAATGGCTTCATCGTGGGGACAGGTTAAATCGATCTAACGCTGCTAAATTCGACCTAAACTCGTTGTGTAGACCATGGCTCAGTGTTTTCACTTGGGAGACAAAACACTAAGGCACATGTGAAATCAAGTTGCAAAATCTCTGCAGAAACATTAAGAATTGTAAAAACCGAAGGCCTGAAGATACATTCTTATTTGTAACAAATTTTCTGTTTGCAAAAGGCCAATTCATGTAGGTCTTGAATTGGAGTGAACACTAAACTGATGAAAATGGAAGTTTTGCCTCAGCGAGGATTCCAGATAGATCCTAAGAGATAAAAATAGTAGCAGTTAGGGATTTAGGAGTAGTCTATGTGCAAAATTGCACTTGTTCAACTAAAGGTGTGGCTTAAAATGATTTAGAAAAAATGGATGTAAAAAGCTTTGTAGGCTCTATTATTTTTTGTTTAAACTAGATTTAGGTGGGTTTAGCTTAAGTAGATTAGAAAGAGGTTTAAAGTAAAATGAAATGAGTGTCCACATAGTGGTTTGTATCAGTTAAACTAAGCTGGTTTAACTAAACTGGTGCAAATTTGTGTGTAGCCAAGGTCTTAGTGGGAGACTTTTAAAGTCAGTTTGGGCACTCAGACAATGGGAGTTGGATGCCTCAGTTACTCTTTGTGCCTTTGAAAATCTCCCCCACTGGCCTAAAGATGTCTTATAGGAGTTTGGAATAATTTGAGTCTTATGGCAGTTTGAAGTAATAAAAGCAAAGGGTGCCAAATTCCTCAAGTTAAACCACCCATTCTATGTATACCAATGAGAAGAAACTCCCTTTTCTGAACCAACATTAATAGGGGACAGTTTTGCAAACTGGGAGGATGCTGTATGTAGGACTGAACAAATCAGACAGACCTTATTGACTTTTTACTCTGGTAAAACTGCCCTGAGTGAAGACTACAGGATTTAGTCTATTTATTTCAGTGGGTGTTTTCATGAAGAGGGAGGGAAGAACTGAGTCCAGAGAAAGGGTGATCTGCAGTAAATTCAAAACAAATTACCTTTTCTTTTTCCCAGGTTGGACATCTACAGCAAAACCTGATCCTACAGCTTGAAAATTACAATTATAATTTGATAATGTTACTCCTTTCAAGTCAAAGTATACTAGTTATCAGATTTACACATAATCATACGAAGCAGAATGAGAAAAAAAAGAATATTATTTTATGAAGCAATAGTAAAACATTGATTAATGAATGATATGACTAGAGATATAAAACTAATTCATGGAAAACAATGAAAAAGCTTGCATTAGTCTGTATTAATGGTGCCAGGCTTCTGGCTGGATTTATGCAAATAATTAGACAATTGGCTTGCTCCTAAAGCCATTGAAGTCAATGGCAAAACTCCCGTGGCTTCAGTGAGGGAAGGACTGGAGCCAATATCTGATCCACTTGGGAGAGGTTGGTAGTGGGAACTAGGTCTAATTAATTCAAAGGACTAATCCAATGTGGAAGTGGTAGACACTTCTGATTGTTTCATATACATTAGACAGCAATTGAACCTGATGTCTCTCAAGACAAATCTTATTTTAATTGATGACTTGTTTTCTCTCTGTCTCAGTTCAGAATTCCCCTAGCTCATGAATTTTGGCACTGTACTCAAGCCCTAGCCCCATCCCAAGTTCCATTCCAAGTGCCACAGCTCAACTCCCCCTAGAATCTTCTCAATCACTTCTTTTCAGTCAACAAAGGAACTCCTGTCAGGAGCTGTGTACTAGATTTTTTTCCTGGTTTCTTCAGCCTTAACTAGTCTTACATTAGTCTTGCCTTATTCAGTGCTTCTAATTAATCAGGTTTTTATCTGGTTGGTCTCAAAGTTTAGTGGTGTTTCCCTTTTAACACTTGTTGGGTTTTCCTTAGTTAAACATGTTGGTTTGATGCACGTGCTCCTTTCCTAGTTTGTCTGTGGAAGTTCAGAATCTGAGATTCAGCTGATCCTTGGGAAGATTTTTTAAGTGCCTAAAAGTTCGTTATGAACTGTTAGTACTTCAGGTACCCAGCTCCTGCAGACACTCTTTGGAAAGCTCCACAGCTGGAGCTCCAGAGCTCAGACAACACTGTAGTAAGATGAGTCCCTGAAACATTAACCTTGTATCAGGGGCCCAGTATGAGGCCTAAGGCCTGAAATAAAATAATAATCAAGACTTTGCTAACATAACATAAAGCAAAGTTAAGCTGTGAGCCAGAGGTAGGTCCTGCTCATAGAAGCTGGCAAGGGAAGGGCTGATGCTGGAAAAAGAGACATAACTAAAAGGTACCAGACATTAGATATCAGAACATTCACATACTTGCACATTCCACACAGATAACAAGGAACAGGCTGACCCATCCTAAAGACAGGGTAAAAAGGGTAATATGATGGATAGAGTTGTTTTGTTCGAACCAATATGTACAAAGTGAGAGGCGGCACCTTACTGCATAGTAGGGTTGTACTTTACTGTGTAAGGGGGTGCACCTCAGTACATCAGGAGAGACGTGTAACTTGTTTGTACTTGTGTATAAGAATGCATCCCTGGGGCAGTGTCTTTGTCCAGCCTAGGGGGCAGTAGAGAGTCCTGCCACTGACTGAGTTGGTCCATTGTCAGGGGGCACACATTCATAGTATGTCCTGTAGAGTCTGTGGGGAACTATTACTGTGCTTCGTTTGACAATAAACCTGGCTGGGTGCCTTCATACCTTATTAGAGTCTATGGTCATTGGGGGTTCTGTCAGGGTCTGCTCTGCCAGAGATCCGCAGAGCCGGGGTAGCATACAGAGAGAACGCATAGCCAACTGATATCACCAGTGAACAGAGCAGAGCACCACACCGGTATCGTCTGGTGACAAACACTACTGTAGGTATGTGTTCCAAAGGGAATGTGTACATCACCCCTGAATCATGTCATCATGGAAATCTCTTTCAGGAAAAGATGCTACAGGAAAACAAATCTCTGCTACCAAACAGATTAGTACTTAGTCTAAAAATAAATAGCAGACCTTTAGGTGCACAGGGGGGTACTTCCCAAGCATTGGAAGTGTCATAGATTCACCCAGGAGAACAACACTGTCAATTGTGTCTCACCTTGTGGGTTGGTACCACGGTCAAGCATCTTCCTGAGACAATAGGAGTATTCTGAGTGCTCAAGCCGGAAGGCCATGTGCTTCCCTGCAGAAACACTGGCTGATCAGGGGCACCACTCTTGCAGATACCAATAGATAATCTGTGTCTAAGTTGGATGTTGGAGTCACTAGGAATGATGATAAACTCACCTAAGTCCTATCTTGCTGCCAGCAAATAATTGGACAGGAGTCCTTCTAGACAAGGCTTAACTCAACTCTTAACTTAGTAGCAGTTACAGATGAAACATTATCTGTTCTGAGTATAAAATTGTATTCAAGACCCAAAGTGGGACAATTATAAAATTATTATATCCTCAGTGCTAGTGATCCAATCTTGCTATTCCTCTTCAGACAAACTCCTACTGAAATCAGACAATTATGCAATAACCATTTACTGAAGTGGTAGTGGTAATAAGTTCAAGGCAAGAGGGAGAATATTGTCTGCAGTGTGGGCCATTGAAAATTAACATGTGACTTCATTCTGGATGCCAGAGTACAGGGAGATCTTTGACAGAAGTGACATTGACGTAGTGTATTGTTTTGCCTCTGGTCATGTGGCATCCCTGCACTTCGTTTCATGTAGCTGTTCATACATAGCTGTCATGCAACGAAGGATTGGAGAAATGACAGTGTAATTCTCTGATGAAATTAGGCAGTTCATGCTTTCCAATGGCCTAAAGCTACAGTTCTTAAAAGATACTATCTTGTGGATGGTATATGGTTCATTAAAATTTTATCTGGGTAAGTGGCTCTTCCAAACACACATGCAGTTTCCAGCTATTCTAAATAAATAAGTGTTTTTGGCAAGAGGAACACCTGCCTATGGATGTCGGTTACTCTTCCTCATTGCTGCCTTTAACATACTCTTCTATACTGGATAACCTTTTAAATGTAGTGTCATTAATTAATGTTTCATTGCTGTATGTTAGAGAACAGATCAGGAAGAGGGTTTTTTTTGTTGTTGTTCATTGACATCTGGTCAAACAAAGCAAAGTGGAACCTTCTGACATTACCTATCCAAGGATCTGAAAGGGAAGGCTGTTTCACACAATAGGCCCCATCATGTATTTCTGCAACTCACTATTCTGGCTTGTCTCAACATAAATAATCTGTACTGATTAATTATCTTCTTAAAAATAAACAGTAACTATAGCCTGTGAGTCATTTTCAATGTTATTATTATCCTGCTTACCGTAATTCACCTGCGTGTACATGTGTTTGCACACTCTCTATCTCTGTGACATTCTAAACCAAACTTATCTCCTTGACCCCTGGGTTAGCTTGCTGTCCAAGTGGACCAATGTAGAAGCATTTGTCTTTTTATGAACTCCATCACCTTGGGTCATCATTTCCTATATAGAAGTCCCTATTATACCACCTATTCACAGCTATTCTCTGCCTATAAGCTGAAAAAAGTGTTTGTAAGTGTTTTCTGTACTACTGTTATTATTGTTTATAAAGTGTTGTGAAATCTACCAAATAGTATCCCAAATCTGAAGAATATACATCAGGGTCCCTGGCAACTCACAGAGGTAAGTATTTTGACTCAGGTTGTAAGGACTTCTCTTTGTGAAAAGTGTAGTCTGCTTACTTTTGTCACCTAGCCTATGTCTGAATGTTCAGCTGCTGGTGTTTCCCATGTGATTTCAGGCAATTTCAGGAATGTCAGTCAGGATAAGATGTTTAACAAAGATCACAGTCTAGATCCTGCCCTCTGGTAAAACTGCTGTGCCCAACTATACTTTTATGTAAATACATTAAGTTGTGTTAAAGTTGAAAAATACATTGCACTATAGAATACAGAAATCATATACCTATTTTTATCCAGGATTGCTTTTGCATTCTCAAATCTTTCTCATCTAACAACATGGCTATACTTTAAGTAAACAACACACCTCAGGCTAGTCATATTGCTACTGATTAGAGTAAATTAAATAAGAAACTATTAACAGCTATTTTTAAGGAAATCTAGTTATAGATAAAAATATATTTGTATATTTAGAAATTATGTTGATGTCAGTCACTAAAACACCTATATTAATTATATCAGTAAAATAATCAATTAAAATTAACAAAATGTAACAAAGCAAAATCTCCTGCTTGTTAACAAATCCCTTTCCTTCTCATTAAAGTTCAGTCAAAAAGCTGGCCAAAAATAAGCCTTAAACTATGACCCGAATGCCGCTAAGCTCAGGTGCTGATCTTGGAAACAGTTCTGCACATAGTTAACTTTTTGCACAAGTGCTCCCTTTGAAGGTAACGTCAAGTGCTACTGCAGTCCGGTATAGTTGTGTGCATAAAGTTAAGCATGGATTGTAGCTTTGAGCTCTTGCAAACCACAGAAGAGTACAGGCTCCAGAGGTGTTGGCCCTGCAGTGACAAGTATGGTTAGCTGTAACAATACATATCTTTGGATTATTTATGCATGGCTTTATGTATTCCAATATTTGTTTCTGCTGTTTTGTTATTGTTAATTGGTGGTTTTGGTTTCTGACATTATTTTATTCGTTTTGTTAAATATTGCTTTCTACATTCAGTCAGTGAATTCATTGACTATAAATTCTACATTAGGTTAAATATTTGAGCAGTCATGATTCTATTAAAAATTCACTTTATCCGCATATATATCAGTTATTGGTTACACACCAATCTGTTATTGTGTAAATAAAAATAACACCATCAAAAATTAAGCAAAAAGGGTGAGGAAATTACAGCTGTTAGGTCCTTTTGTAAATGATTTCTTACATAATTAAATTCCCTGGATATTCTTCTGTACTAGTCTAGACATTTGACTATAATTTCTTTGATGACAACAAATGGAGACGGTGGAAGTATGATTTTTGAGTGATATAGTTCGCATATATAAAGAGAGCTTGCCAGTCCATAGTCCGTTTCTGTCTGAGTTTGAGTCTCCACTAGTCTGCACATGGTATAATCATTTACAACTGTGTGAAGTAATTGCATATTGAGTGTACAGTATTACCAGTCTTCTTCACTCATATTTCTTGTAACATTTAACATCCACTTTGCACTCATAAATTCATAAATTTTAAGGCCAAAAAGTACTGCTACAATCAACTAGTCTGACCTCTTGCATAGAATTTCACCCATTTTCAAACCAGTCGTAGTCATAGTTTACATCAGTGTGTCACATCTATGCTAGGGGCTTGCACTGATGCATCTACCGGAGTGTAGGTCAGGCTGCTGATTCCAGTAGCCTTGGCATAAATCTCTTCCTTTTCCTGCTGTAGTAGACTAGGAGTCTTGTTGAATGGCAAAAAAAAGAGCAAATATGCACAAATCATGACAATTAGCATCCAAGGCTAAACAGATGTCATCAGGGAAAAATCAGGCAGATTTAGGCATGTTGGGGATTTTATCTGGACTACTGGTCTGAAGAAGAATGGAGAGTACACAAGCATTACTGGGACACTTTGAGTATCTTTACTCTGCATCTGGGATTGAGCCTTCAAGCCTGGGTCGACAGATTTGTGCTAATGAGGATCACACTAGCATGTTAAAAATAGCTGTGTTAATATTGTTTTGATGTTGTAGCTCGAGCTGGAGCTTGCCTCCTATAAACAGATGCATAGCTGCATGTTTGTCTGTTAATTTTGTATGATATACCTGGTTATCAAGAGAATTTGTATGTAAGTGAGCAAAATCGTACATAATTCCAATGCTTAACATAACATAAGAACATAATAATGGCCGTACCGGGTCAGACTAAAGGTCCATCTAGCCCAGTATCTGTCTACCGACAGTGGCCAATGTCAGGTGCCCCAGAGGGAGTGAACCTAACAGGCAATGATCAAGTGATCACTCTCCTGCCATCCATCTCCATCCTCTGACAAACAGAGTCTAGGGGCACCATTCCTTACCCACCCTGGCTAATAGCCATTTATGGACTTAACCCACCATGAATTTACAGTTCCCTTTTAAACATTGTTATTGGTCCCAGCCTTCACAACTCCTCAGGTAAGGCATTCCACAAGTTGACTGTGCGCTGCGTGAAGAAGAACTTCCTTTTATTTTGTTTTAACCTGCTGCCTATTAATTTCATTTGGGACCCCCAGTTCTTGTAATTATGGGAATAAGTAAAATAACTTTCCTTATCCACTTTCTCCACATCATCATGATTTTATATACCTCTATCATATCCCCCTTAGTCTCCTCTTTTCCAGGCTGAAGAGTCCTAGCCTCTTTTAATCTTCCTCATATGGGACCCTCTCCAACCCCTAATCATTTTAGTTGCCCTTTTCTGAACCTTTTCTAGTGCCAGTATATCTTTTTTGAGGTGAAGGGACCACATCTGTACACAGTATTTGAGATGTGGGCGTACCATGGATTTATATAAGGGCAATAATATATTCTCAGTCTTATTCTCTATCCCTTTTTTAATGATTCCTAACATCCTGTTTGCTTTTTTGACTGCTTCTGCTCACTTCGTGGACATCTTCAGAGAACTGTCCACGATGACTCCAGATGTTTTTCCTGACTCGTTGTAGCTAAATTAGCCCCATCATATTGTATGTATAGTTGGGGTTATTTTTTCCAATATCATTACTTTACATTTATCAAATTAATTTAATTTGCCATTTGTTGCCCAATCACTTAGTTTTGTGAGATCTTTTTGAAGTTCTTCACAGTCTGCTTTGGTCTTAACTATCTTGAGCAGTTTAGTATCATCGCAAACTTTGCCACCTCACTGTTTACCCCTTTCTCCCAGATCATTTATGATTAAATTGAATAGGAATTGGTCCTAGGACTGACCTTGGAACACCACTAGTTACCCCTCTCCATCTGAGAATTTACCATTAATTCCTACCCTTTGTCCCTGTCTTTTAACCAGTTCTCAATCCATGAAAGGACCTTCCCTTTTATCCCAGGACAGCTTAATTTATGTAAGAGACTTTGGTGAGGGACCTTGTCAAAGGTTTTCTGGAAATCTAAGTATACTGTGTCCACTGGATCCCCTTTGTCCACATGCTTGTTGACCCCTTCAAAAGAACTCAAAATAGATTAGTAAGACACGATTTCCCTTTACAGAAACCATGTTGACTATTGCTCAACAGTTTATCTTTTTCTATGTGTCTGACAATTTTATTGAATAGAGGTCAAGTGTTCATTCAGACCTGTAGCCTTCTCCTCCCAATGCTGCAATATGGGGAGGAGAATAAGGGAAATCTTAAGGCCTGCAAGGGGCGACCTGGAGTGCTGGACAGCCTAGTGGGTAGAGTGTATGGCTGGGGAGACAGTGCTTCCTCCCACGTGGCTGCCTTGACAAGCAGGTTAGAGATCCTTCCCCTCAGCTAGAGAGGCGGCTAGCTCCTGCCCCTTTGCCAGTCAGCCCTCAACTGAGCCAGATTCTCTTCTTTTCTCGCTATCCAGGCCTGCTATTGGCTGCAAGTATAACTGGATGGGGCTAGCTGAGCTCAGAGGCTCTCTTTAACGCCTGATATGCTGGCTGGCAGTTGCTCTGCTTCATTACATGGCCTTTATGTATTCATGTTTTGTGTGAAAACTTGGGTCTGCCACTTCCTCACCACCCATTCTGCTCTCCAGTTTGGGGAGGAGGTAGCAGTCTCAGAGCCTTCACCTCCTGATTCCAGTGATGCAATAAGGGGTGTGAAAATCTCTAGTCCACCAGTGCTGTGAGAGCAAGTGAGTGTTGCCCAATTTTATTACCCCAAATGGGACAATTTTGTTTACCCTCTACCAGCAGGCGTCTGCTTTCTGGACTTCCCAGCCCTTAGGTCACCCTACCGCAAATCATTTCACTGTTCATGCTTCCTGGGTTGAAATAATAACATTTACTTGTTTCTGTGCCATTAGAGGAGTGATTCTTAATGAGGAAGCAGAAACATCTGGTAGCTTTGCCTTGTTTCATAAGAAGCCTGAGTAACTTCTGTTTTTCTCTTTTCACATTGTCCACATTTTTCACCATAGTCAGATGATGACTCTTGTACTGAATGCTTAGGCTGAAACCAGGTGTATAATCATAGAGTTTACACAAGTAAATACCAGTCTGTCACTTATAAGATGAAAAAAACTAAATTCCTTATATCTGATATTATTTTACTCCATCTTACGGAAAAAAAGACAATAGGAAAATTCTGTAGGTAAGAATGTATGTGCATTCATGGTATGGATATCATCAGAGTCTCTCTATTGACTGGTTTCAGAGTGGTAGCTGTGTTAATCTGTATCAGCAAAAACAACGAGGAGTCGTTATGGCACCTTAGAGACTAACAAATTTATTTGGGCATAAGCTTTCATGGGCTAAAACGCACTTCATCAGATGCACAGAGTGAAAAATACAGTAAGCAGAATATATATTATAGCACATGAAAAGATGGGAGTTGCCTTACCAAGTGAGAGGTCAGTGTTAACAAGGCCAATTCAACCAAGGTGGACATCGCCCATTTCCAACAGCTGACGAGAAGAGGTGAGTATCAGCAGAGGGAAAATTACTTTTTCTAGTGACCCATCCACTCCCAGTCTTTATTGAGGCCTAATTCGATGGTGTCAAGTTTGCAAATTCATTCCAGTTCTGCAGTTTCTCGTTGGAGTCTGTTTCTGAAGTTTTTTTGTTGAAGAATTGCCACTTTTAAGTCTGTTATTGAGTGTCCTGGGAGATTGAAGTGTTCTTCTAAGGGTTTTTAAATGTTAAAATTCTTGATGTCTGATTTGTGTCCATTTATTCTTTTGTGTAGAGACTGTCCAGTTTGGCTAATATACATGGCAGAGGGGCATTGCTGGCACATGATGGCATATATCATATTGGTAGATGTGCAGGTGAACGAGTCCTTGATGGTGTGGCTGATTTGATTTAGAAAAGATACCTGTGTGACCTTGTAATATAATTTAGGAATTTTTAAACTATGTATACATGGTTGGCTTTGAACTTCTATTAGGATTATTAGAAGTTGATGATCATACCATGTGTCATTCAAGAGGACATTTTCCATGAACTTGAAATAAGATATTATATTTTACCTGCGAACTTGATGTCACAATACTTTTGATATTCTTAATATCCATCTTCTTCAGTGAGTATTTCTGTGAGGACAGAGAGATTTCCAACAATAGGGAAATTGATTCTATATTATTTTACTAGTGTGGTGGATCAACAGAGTGCTGTGATTGAATGAATATTAATTGTCATCACAAATGACTATGAATTGCTGCTAAGAATGACAATGAATAGTTCTCATTCTCTGCCCTTTTTGTGACTCTAATTGTGCTTTCCATTGCTTTTCTCAAAATAACTGAAAATCTAAATGCATTTTTTTGGGTTGAAAAAAGATGTTTTGTTTGACATTACCAAAATGTTTCAACTTTTTCTGTTCAGTGAAGCTAATTTGCAAACTCAATACAAATTTGTGAACGGTGTTGGTCGACCTGAAACTGCATTTTTCAGCGAATAAATTATTATTAGAAAAAATTTCACACAACTGTAATTCTGATATATTTGTGTTTAAAGTTTTAACCTTAAATTTCCATTAACAAGTAATTTCCTTTAGAGAAAAATGTTATTTGAATTATTCCTATGTTATGCTTATGTTCTTTCCATCTGCTATAAAATGTATATCTAAATTGGCTTGATTTCAGTTTTCAAAAGTCCAAAATTAGAAGCAAAACCACTTGTGATACAATGCTTCATAAGCTTGTTTTCCATGATGATGTCTCTTCTGAAACAGACATTTCCTGACATTATTTGCTGCTTGTTTTTAATGGGATCTCTAGACTGATGGTAATGATAGATCATTGCTTTCCTTTGCCTAACAAGTCATGTGCATTTTATTCTAGCTGTTCAACCTTAGAAAATATGTACATACTTATGCAAAAATTTTGTTATATGGTGAGAGAGTGTTATGATTCAGTTTCTATGCTGATATTAATTCTTGCACGTGAAATTATTTGCATTTAGTTTTCAAAGGTATTTGTGAAAGCTAGAATCAAAATTGTAAGATTCATAGAAGAAAGGTTCACACTGGGTGAAATCCTGGCCCCACTGAAATCAATGGGAGTTTTGCATCAATGACGCTAGGATTTCACCCACTCTGTGTTAAGTATTCATGCTCATTAATATTTTACCTATATAGCTGTCTATGGATGTGGCAGAAAAAAAACAACACTGCCAGCTAATCAGCAAATAGTACAATAAGTTCTCTCTTAACGTTTCAGTTAATATTTCATTATTACGTCACTGATCTATTAGAGAACATACTCATTTAAAGTCGACCAATGTTTGGTTATAATGTTGTTTGGTTGCCGCTTGCTAGTAGGTAACTACTTTTGTGATGTAAGCCAACTGACACTCCCGCTTCAGTGTGTGGCATCCATTGTTGTTTATGTTGTGTCAGTACAAGTATTCCCTGAACATTTCTAACTCGTTGTGATTGTATCATCACGATCATGAGTCAAAAACACCATGCAGGTGATAGTGGAGTGTCTAGAAAACCAGGAAAACCATTAATTTGGATACTAAATTAGATGTTTTAAGGCATTTTGATGCAGGCGAGCATGCGATAGACATTGGCATCGCAGTTGAGATGTGAGAAAAATTCAGAATAATGCTGACAAGATCAGGGCTAGTGCTCAGTGTGCAACACCACTAAGTGCTACTACAATAAGTTGATCAAGAAGTAGTTTGATAGAAAACATGGAGCATCTTCTCTCAGTGTGGATAGAGGACCAAAACCAGTGGAACATACCTCTAAGTTTGCTAGTGATACAAGCTAAGGCAAAAAGTTTGTATGATAATTTGAAGAGAGACTAAGGGGAAGGATCACAGACAGAGACGTTCACGGCAAGTTGGGGATGGCTTGATCAGGTACTTCCACTTGCATAACATCAAGATGTCCGGTGAGGCAGATAGTGCAATAGCTAAAAAATTATCTGACTATCTCAAGAAAATAATTGAGGAAGGCAGCTGTTCATCTAAGGAAGTCTTCAGTGTTGATGAAACGGGCCTCTACTGGAAGAGGATGCTTGAATGGACGTAGATTTCCCAAAAAGAGAAGACAGATCCTGGATTTAAAGTAGCTAAAGACCACCTAACCTTGCTTCTAGGTGGTACTGCTGCCAGAGACATGAAGATGAAACTGCTGACAGTGTACCACTCTGAAACACCATGAGCTCTCAAGAGATTTTCAAAGGAACACCTTCCGGTCATTTGGAAATCCAGTAAGAAGGCACGGATAACCGGAGCTATTTTTTCAGAATGACTGACTCTTTTTGCCAGTGATGGGCAACTTGCAGCCCATCAGGGTAATCTGATTGCGGGCCATGAGACATTTTGCTGATGACCATCTGCAGGCATGGTCCCCCGCAGCTCCCAGTGGCTGTGGTTCACTGTTCCCGGCCAATGGGAGCTGCGGGAAGCAGCAGGATGCAGAGAGATGCTGGCCGCCACTTCTCGCAGCTACCTTTGGCTGGGAACGGTGAACTGCGGCCATTGTGAACTGCAGGAGGCCGTGCCTGCAGATGGTCAATGTCAGGAAAATGTCTCGCAGCCTACAATCAGATTACCCTGATGGGCTGCATGTGGCCTGTGGGAAACAGGTTGCCCACCACTGCTCTATGCCATCCCTGCATGGAAGGAATACTGTGCCAAGGAAAATCTTGATTTCAAGATTTTATTACTTATTGATAATGCATCAGCTCATCAAATCAACTTGGATGGCCTGTTCGAAAACATCAGAGTTGTCTTTCTGCCACCTAACACCACATCACTCATCCAACCCATGGACCAAGGAGCCATCGCTGCATTAAGACATATTACTTACACCGTACTTTCTACCAGTTCATCAGAGGCACAGATGAGGAAGGCAATTGATTTGGCAAGTGAATCAATAACACTGGTGAGTCCTGGGCTGAAGTTACTCAGGCGTGCATGAATGGTGTGTGGAGGAAGTTGTGGCTTGAATACGTAAATGACTTTAAAGGATTTAAAGACGTTGTTCCTTCTATGAAGAAAGATATCCTCATCTTGGCCAACAAAGTGAGTTTTGATGAGGTGGAAGAAGCTGACGTTAGACAACTTCTGCAGTAACATGGAAAAGAGCTAACCAATGAAGATCTGATGCAACTAGAGGTGATGAGAGCAACAGAAGAAGAGGGTCAAGAAGTAGAAGAAGAACCAACCCATTGAATTTTGTCTACCAAATGTCTTTCTGAAGCTTTCCAAATGATTGAAGCTGGCTTGCAAATCCTTAGTGATGACAATCCTAACATGGAGTGCAGCTCCAAAGTGTTTAGGAGAGGTGGTGAGGTAATGAATTGCTATAAATAAATTTACCAAGGAAAAAAAAGGAAAGCAAAACAACGATCTCTAGATGTGTTTTTTCAAGTTGGGAAAGTTCAGCAAGAGGAGAAGCCTGACAATCCACTCTCTTCCACGTTCTGACTCCACCACCTCAACCAAGTCCCCACTGGTAAGCACAGTATTAAATTGTTTGTTTAAAATTATTTAAAACTTATACTGTATATGTATATAATGTCTTTTCTCTGATGAAAAAAAATTCCCTGGAACCTAACCCCCCCATTTACATTAATTCTTATATGGAAATTGGATTTGTTTAACATCATTTCGCTTAAAGTCGCATTTTTCAAGAACGTAACTATGACATTAAGCGAGGAGTAGCTGTATGTTTTGTATCTATGCAGTTGTTAATTACTTAAATTTCACTACAGCAAATGAAATATTAGTGGTGATTTTATTGTGAAGTGGCACTTTTAGGTCAATAAAAGTGGGTACACCCACAGCTTCCATTACACATTTCATGGTTGCAATTTTGGAAGTACATCTTTCTGTCTATGTAAGTTTTATACTACACTGGTTATGTGCTGTGAATTGTACAAACACATAGTAATAGGCAGCCCCTGCTTCAAAGAGCTTACAATCAACAAAGAGACGACAGACAAATGGTAGGAAGTAAGAAATATTAACTCCATTTTATAGAGTGAGAAACAGAGGCATAGAGAGTTTATGTGGCTTGCCCAAGTTCATAGAGAATTTGTGGCTGAGCCATGAATTGTACCCAGATCTTCTGAGCTATAGTCCAGTGCCTACCATCTTTCTTAATCTTATGATATTTAATATTTTTACAGTAAGTTTAAAACAATTTGTTGTTCTATCTTTTAATTATAAAGAACACTGCTCAGGAGAATTGTGATAAGAAGCCTGCAACAAAAGAGACTGGTTTGAGATTCCACTGAAGTTTTTGCTATCAGAGCAAAAGGGACTAGAAAAGAGTCTGTGCAACTGTTCCCAACCACAGACCCCAGACTGTGTCCATTATAATATTTATAGATTTGTAGTGATTGAGGAAGCCTGACCACTCGATCCTGGAGTGAAGTTCAAGAAATTTTCCCTCCAGCCACTGCAATCTATGAAATTCCACACGAATATATTGCTGAGCTGCTCAAAATAACTAATTGCTCAAATAAAGGCCATATTTTACAACATGTTCAGCATGTCCAACAAGTTGCTAATTGTCCTCAACTCCCATTGACTTTAGCAGAGAGTGAGAGTGCTCAATACCTTGCATTATTAATCCCTAAGAATGGCTATGTGGACCATCTCTGAGTCTTTTGCCAAGATTTGCATAATCTCGGTGCACCAATTTTCACATACATATATATTTTATCTTTGCTAATGTTTGCTAATATTGGGCCTTATGCTTCTTCAAACCTTACACTAAGTAGCACTTACTTGCACGAGAAGTGCCACTGAAGTCAATGGAGAAGCCCCCACGAGTATGTGCTATTCAACATGAGCAAGGATTGCAAATAAGGCATGCTTTAACTAAGAATCTTCCATCTGTTGAACTGAAGTTAAAAGCATTCTTTATATAGACATTTCAACTTGCCAAAAATTGATAAACAAAATTTACTCTTTATAGTTATATATAAATTATGTGTTTAGTGAGTTTAGAATGTCAGATTTGAACAACAGTATAAGGGGAAATTGTGACTAAATAGTTCAATTTGGGTATTGATTGAATACTTTATCTCAGAAAGACACACGGATGAAATATTTTGAAGACCTGTAATCATACATGTTATTTTGTTCATAAAGGACCACTAATATACGCATTCTGCCCACACTTAATTTTATATTTTCTTATTATATTAAGTATATATATTCTCTGTTATAAAATATATCCTGTTAAAAGAAAATTTTGGAACAGCTATAACAGTCTTTTCTTACAAAAATACTCTTGCTCCTTTCTGCATCTCCCGACTGTTTGTAGATTATCTTCAGTATGAGTCTGTCTGTTCACTTCTCTGAATCTTGAACAGCTGTGTTCTCCTTGCAAGAATATCTGTTTTTATCCATTTTATCATGTTTGGTGTAGCTCTGAGTAGGAGGTGTAGTCTATTTTTCACAGTTTGTTTTGAAATGCACATCTTGTTTTTGTGTCATATTTGGAATTCTTATGCCTGCCTATCTCTAGATAAAAGAAAACTGTTCACTTAAGCAATAATACATGAGATGCAGTGTATTTCTGAGTTATAATTGCATGCTTTGTAGGGTATTGTAAGGCAAGAGACACAAGGCCAATAAACTAATAACCCAACAAAGTGAAATTACACCATAGAAATAAATTGCCTGTGGTGTCTCATGACCACTGTGAAGTAATAAGGATATATTTTAATCAAATTGTTCATAGAGATTTACTTTCTGCAATTCCTATAGGAACAGAGTGAATGGTAATATTAATAATAATTCATAACTACCACCCAAATAATTCCATCTTTGGTCTATTTGCTTATTCTATGCATGTCGCTACTCTGGAGATTTCAGACATTGGTGACCCACTATCTGTGTAGCTGCACCAATACATACCACTAGTGTAGACAGAGAAATATCAATAAGCCATGATTTGCACTAGTTCATTTTACACCTTTCTGAAATGGGGGTAAGTTGCATCAGGCTAAATTGTAGCTTATGATAGCCTTTGGTATATACACTATTGCTTTGCACTGGTGCAGGTACATCAGTCTTATGTCACCAATGGCTGAAATCTCCACTGTAGACAAGAGCAATGAATAGATAAGCTTCCTAAAGTGACTGGGGATACAGCTGCACTGATGGCTGTAACTCGAGCAAATTCCAGTGTAAAAAAGGGTATGTGTCTGTCTTGATTAGATTGTAAGCTCTTTGTGGCAAGTTTCTCATAGGCAAAAAGTGAGGCCTGTCTGTTTTGGGGGTATTTTTAACAGCTTGTCAGCAAACTATATTTCTGTGTAGAATTTAAATCTGCATTACACACAAAACTCTGTTTCAAGGACAGCGTTAAAGTTGCAAAATACAACACTCAGGAGTAAAGAAATGCCAGAATTAAGGTTGACTGTGCAACCGAAATCATCTGTCCCTCCTTTGCTGTTTGTTTGCCTGCCTTCTCTGTCTCGCCCAGGCTTCATTTGCTGTTTATTTACCTACTTCCTTAGCAAACCCAAGCCCCAGCCTTTGGTGTTTGCCCTCTACCCGGGCCCCTTCCACTTACTTAGAACCATAGACTATTAGGGTTGAAAGAGACCTCAGGAGCTCGTCTAGTCCAACTCCCTGCTCAAAACAGGACCAATCCCCAACTAAATCATCCCAGTCAGGGCTTTGTCAAGCCAGGCTTTAAAAACCTCTAAGGATGGAGATTCCACCACCTCACTAGGTAACCCATTCCAGTGCTTCACCACCCTCCTAGTGAAATAGTGTTTCCTAATAGTCAACCTAGACCTCCTCCACTGCAACTTGAGATCATAGCTTCTTTTTCTGTCATCTGCCACCACTGAGAACAGCCTAGCTCCATCCTCTTTGGAACCCCCCTTCAGGTAGTTGAAGGCTGCTATCAAATCCCCCCTTACTCTTCTCTTCTGCGACTAAATAACCCCAGTTCCCTCAACGTCTCCTCATAAGTCATGTGCCCCAACTCTCTAATAATTTTTGTTGCCCCCTGCTGGACTCTTCTCAATTTGTCCACATCCCTTCTTTAGTGGGGGGACCAAAACTGGATACAGTACAAGTGTGGCCTCACCAGTGCCGGATAGAAGGGACTAATCACTTTCCTCGATCTGCTGGCAATGCTCCTACTAATACAGCCCAATATGCCATTGGCCTTCTTGGCAATAAGGGCACCCTGCTGACTCATATCCAGCTTCTCATCCACTGTAATCACCAGATCCTTTTCTGCAGAACTGCTGCTTAGCCGGTCGGTCCGCAGCCTGTAGCAGTGCATGGGATTCTTCCTTTCTAAGTGCAGGACTCTGCACTTGTCCTTGTTGAACCTCATCAGATTTATTTTGTCCCAATCCTCCGATTTGTCTAGATCACTCTGGACCTACCCTCCAGCATATCTACCTCTCCCTCCAGCTTAGTATTGTCTGCGAACTTGTTGAGTGTGCAATTAATTCCATCATCCAGATCATTAATAAAGATGTTGAACAAAACAAAACTTGTTTGTCCTCTGCCTACCCAAACCCATGCAGCCATGCACTCCATATGCTTGCGATTCCTCCCATTTTGTTTCACTCCTATTTTTGCATACACTTACATCTGCCTGTCGCTCAGTGCAGACAGAGGAGCCAGTTCCCTGCAGAGCAACTGCCTATTGTGATCCCCACTTTATTTGTTTCATAAATCCCTTCCTAGTTTTGTCCGCCCTTTCCTCCCCTACCCACATAGCTTAGCAGGGAGGACCAGTTAACCTTCATTTTTCCTACCCTCACTCTTCTCTTTATCATTTCTATCCCTCCCTCTCGTGGCTGTTCCCATCCTGCCCTCAGTGGGGTATCCTGCTCTGGCAGCCTTGTCCATTGGGGAAAGTGAAGGAGGGGGAAATCCCCGCCCCTGTTGTTGCCTCACTTCAGCTTTCTCCCCCATCTGTCCAAATTGCAACCACCACCAACATTGTTGCCAGTACCATCTGTGCCCCAATCAGGGCACTGGCAGCAAGCACAGGAAAGGACTCTGATGCCAAAACTTCTACCATCACAAAGGGAGCCCCCTTGGTCAGCAAAAAGGGCCAAGGTAAGAAAAAGGGTAGGAGCTCCACCTGGAAAATCCTTCCATGGTGGCAGCTGCTATTGCCATGGCCATGCAATCAGCCACAGCTCGCCCTTCCTTGTTTGAGAGTGCTCCCTCTTCAGCCCCCAGAGAACACACCCAGGTGGCCACAGTCCTGCCCACTGCCCCACTGCCATCTACTGCAGCAGCTCTGCCCACTGCTGCTTCTGTTGCCTCCACCTCCTCTTCTAATATCAGCAGAAGCTGGGACATCTTCCTTACCTTGAACAGGAGGCACAGCATATGTTGCCTCCTGCTGGCTGCCTCATCCCATATCAAAACCTATGTGCGGGCATTGGCATGAGTGATGTGGCCCTTGACCATAGTGGTGGCCTCCGAGATGGATGGTGTGACACTCTGTACCTCAAAGTAGCACCCTGGAAATTGCATATTCACCACCGTCATATAACTGTGCTATGTTTTGTACAAAGTATACCATGTGAGGTATCTTTTTAAAAGTCTTGATCTGTTGAACATTAACATCCTGTTGGATTTTATTTACTATAATTGTAAGCATTGCTATATGTTACTGAAATATGTTGTGAGTCTGGGAGATGCCCACAGCCAACCCTTCACTTCCACCAAAGGACCAGCCAGACATGTTGATAGCCCATTAAAGGGAATCCGCTCTCCCAACAGCCACCCCAGAGTTTTCTCGGAGACAGCACATATACAATGGACCTTGCTTAACCAATGGGGACTGTCTGATCCCCACGACATAGCTAAGATCTTTCCAGAAAGCTGGAAGAGAATATAAAAGAGGGAAAGTGACATCATCACTTGCCCTCCCTCCCCCGCCTCTACATCTCAGCACCTGGAAACACATTTGGAAGACAAACATTTTGAACTTAGTAAGTGTGGTTCCAGGCTGGAGAAGAGTCCCAGACCATGTATTGAGGAACTGTAACCTATTTGTATCATCTGTCAGGGTGAGACGCTGCTCAATTCAAATCTTGTTTGGTTTGTTGAACTCAAATTGCGAATTTATTTTTGTTTCTTAAGTAACCAACTTTGATCTCTAAACTTACTACTTATAATCACTTAAAATCTGTCTTTCCATAGTTAATAAATCTGTTTTATATTTTACCTAAAACAGTCTGTTTTGGTTCAAGTGCTTGGAAAAACCTCAGCTCAGTTTATAAAGATTACTGTGTGTCCACTTCACACAGGGAGTGGTGAACTGGATAATGACCTCACACTGACCAGGCTCTGACCAGTGCAAGATGGTACAGTTCTGGGTGCAGGACTGGGGAACTGTGGGGAATTATCTAGAGCCTCTCTATTGTTGGGTCATGAGTGACTGGGAGAGCATTCATATAACTCACTTGGGTGTGTCCCTGCCTGTGGCTTGCTGTGTAAGTGCAGAGCCTGTCAGAGGTCTGACATCCAAACTGGTGGGACAGAGGGCTCAGCAGCCCTAACGTCCAGGTTGTACCCCAAGAACCCATCACATACAGGCAGGTTGCCTTCCTGACATCAGAGGCCACTGCCCACGACATGGTGGAGAAAGGCATCTTGTAGGGGGCCTCTTTGCTTCCCTAGAGCCCCTGAAGGACCTGAGTATACAGGTGGTCCTTCCTCCCCAGTGCTGTTCTTCTGCTTCCTCTCTCCACATTGGGAAAGCTGGTCTCCATCATCTGCCCTCTGCCTCTGGGTTGTAAGGACTCTATCCTGCATCACAGCCTCTTATTTCATGGGAAAGTCATCATCCAGTTTCCAGCACCTCCTTCTTGAGGAGGAAGGAAGAGGCCTCCTGTAAGTCATCCAAGGCGACCACCACTGGGCTTGCTTCCATGTCCCCCCTCCTTCCCCTCCAAAAGTCCTGTGGATGGAACTGTCGAAGGAGGCTCTGGCAGTCGTGGGGAATGAATCCCTTACAGAGGAGGCCTCAGAGGGAGCTTCCCCAACTTTCCTGTCATTCTGTTCCCCGTTGGTGCTGAGGTGGAACTTGACTTGGTCACAGACTGGGATGACTCCCTTTTTGACAGGCAGAGGCCTCCAGGCCATCTTTCAGGTGATTGAGGACTTGGGTCTGACTCCTGCAGCCCAGTGGGAGGATGACTCCTTGCCAGCAGACTTTGGTCTGGACACTGTGATGGACTCCGCAGCCCTTTGGCCTCCTCTCCTTCCCCAGCCTACTGCCAAGGACGCTGCCCCTGACTATCTTTCTGGTATGCTCCCTGCCCTTTCCATCTGCCCAGCTACAGATTGCACCGTCTTGTGGCTACCAAGCCCATTGAGGTGGTGGGCAGTGCCAAGCAGCCAGGGTTAGAGCTTTCTGGCATGCCTCATCCTGAGATGGGGCAGTTGTTCCTGAAGCAGTTAGGGGACCCCAACCCACTCAGTGTCCTACCTGATGCCACGGTTACAAGCACTGAGTCCATCATGGCATCCAAGCC
Source organism: Chelonoidis abingdonii (assembly GCF_003597395.2). Lineage (NCBI taxonomy): Eukaryota > Metazoa > Chordata > Testudines > Testudinidae > Chelonoidis > Chelonoidis abingdonii. The sequence continues at coordinate 47,251,083 of NC_133769.1, read as the reverse complement.
TGGTGTCACAGAGGGGTCCCCTATATCTGCCCAATCAACCGCTGCATCTGGTGAGGTGGTGCCACACCCTGGCAGCTCAGCTGCTGGGGACCTGGCAGAGGATGGCACCCCTCTCACAGATCTGATGGATGCATGGAAGGGCCATGGCCTTCTGTGACAGTCTTTTTTCTCCTCAGATTTGATTGATGCCAGTGCTTGGAAGGTCCTGTGGGATGGACTCCCCACATTCAGCACGGGTGACTGGAACCAGTTGGAGCAACTTCTCATTCTGGCCAAGTTCTCAAAATCTCTCTGTTCGATGCCCACCAATAAACCTTCAGGCATCCCCCTCTGCACTCCAGTCCTTGTTAGGTCAGTTTCTCCTACTACAACTCCTGTCTCCCATTCCACCCTGGTTCTTAGTTCCAGTCCCCTTGTCCAGTCTGTCACCTTCTGCCCCCCAGCTCTTTGTTCAGTCTCAATGTTGGCCCTACCTGCAGCCAACTGCTAGTTCCCCTTCCCATTTCCGTTACTGGCTTCTAGTCTCCCTCCACCTCCAGCTCCCACTTCTAGCCTCCCATCGTGATCACCAGTCTTACCTTCCAACTCCCACTTATGGTGTCCCTCCCCTTCCTGGAAATGACTGAACTGTGTGACTGAAATTTTCCAAAAAAACCCCTCAGCCTGAGGCAGACACCCAGCCTCTGAATTTCAGACCAAATGGTTAAAGTTTGGCAAGGTTATAAGCAACTGAAAACAGGGTCTTCTAATAGGAAGGGTCCATCAAAATTAATATAGGCGGAGCTACTAGCCATGCCTATAATGCCATAATCAACTCTGTTGTTTTCACTGAAGTCTGTAGGAACTGAACCCACTTACACAAGGTGTGAATTAGGTCCCCAAAGTTAAAGCTGTATTTAACACCTTTTCCCCTCAGCCCCAGGAAAGTATCCTTCCAAATAATGTTGACTGTGAGAGAATAAAATAAAAACAAAGTTAAGAGTAAAAATGTGCTGTTACATGAAAAGAGTGCCTAAGCCACACAAATAATTGAAATTCACATCACAGAACTGTTACTTGTATCTATGAAGCCATGCATAATCCAGCAAATAAACCTACAAACCCCAGCAGGATTCAGTGCTCTACTCCATGGAAACTAGTGCTTTTAGTTGCCCACATGCTGTTTGGCATCTAAACACTATAAAGTGAATTAGAAGAGCAACTTAGGTGCTGTCTCTTCTTTCCTCGGTGACACAGTGTGTGACACATTTCACCATCAATGTAAATGGACTTGCTTTTATTATTTTCAATGGAAACTATAACATTTTTAGATGTACATTTAAGGCCACTTAAAAACAAAACTTCCAAGCCTAGCTGCACAATTCACTGCAGACCCAGATGACAAATTTGCATCTGCAAATCAGGTAGTCAGATGTTTAAATACTACCTCTTTCCCCTTGCTGAGGTTAACCCAACCCTAGAGTTGCAATAACTCTTGTCAGATTTCGTCTGGAGAAGAGATAGTACTGGGCTCCCTATTTTATTATTATTTAAAATGTTAATTTCCTGTATAGAGAATATTTTGGGTTGGAGGAAGGGTCAGGGTCACCAAGGACACTTGTTTTCTTTCTTCTCCTCTTCTATTTGTGAGAGAGGGATGTCTTTGGCCTGGTGTCCATCTTTTCCCTGGGAACTTCTGTGCAGATAGGTCTGTTTCAGGGATATTCACCAGGAGATCTGAATTTAAAAGTGCCAGTTAGTTGGAGAAATTGGGAGAAACATGCCTCCCCTAATGTTATCCAAGTGTCCAACTGAACACGGATGGGGAGATGAAAGCATAAACCTCTTTCCCCTCAGCATCTGGTTAAACTTATGTGGCTTTGGAGCCCAGCAGGCTATGCAGCTCCTGCAGGCTTCACTGCAGATGCTGCTGGGGCCAGGATACAGCCCTGAATTTTCAAGCAAGTTAAAATTTACATTTTTCAAATGAATATTTTTCGAATTGAGTATATTACTTGTTTAGTCCATTTATATTTGATTGTCTTCTCCTCTTGAACTATTATTTTTTACTTACTAAATGTGATAGAAAGCATTTATCTGCCACTGGATTCCTCTCTGCAGTGTTTTACAACTACTACTTATAACTCCACTGGTAGAAGCAATCCCATCAAGGCTGGAATAATTCATACTTTGATTTGTATTTTGATTTTTTTTCAGTAAAGGAAACAAGTTGCTGTAGGGAGTTTGACATCCATAAACATGTTTAATTACCATAGTGTTACATTCTCCTTTTTTGTTTAAGGTAATAGCTTCTGAATTTAGAATGATCAAAAATGACCAAGCCGTTTCCTTCAGGGAGCTTTCAGTAACTTCGGTAATTCATGTACAACACTTTTAAAGTACAAAAAAGATCTGCAGTTTGAATATGTTTCACCATGGCCTGATACTGCCAAGAAAGAGACAAAAGTATAATCAAGGATAAGGACTTTGACTATTTCAAATACAGAAGCTATTTTTGTCAGTGGAAATTTTTGGTGACACTCTTATATCATCGCATCCACATTTAATGTTGAGATGATGGCAGTGCTTCAGTTTCAATCTGCCCTTTTTGGGAATTTAGAGAAGATAAGAGAGATTTATACTGGAGTTTGTTTACTTCATTTTTATGATATTGAAGATAAATAATTAAACTGAAATACACATTTTTTCACTGTTTGTTGGTTAACATAATTTAGGCCCTCATCATGCAAACAGCACCATATTGGTGAATCCATGCCTTAGGGGCCTGCTCATTTGGAACATACTGCAAGATTGAAGTCATGGGGTGGAAATATTTTAATTAGTGAAAACCATTTAAGATAAAAATGAGTGGCTCTCAAGTAGTCTTCTAAAGATTTCTCAGCAATGACAGCATGTCTTAAGTTTCTTTTTTAAAGTTATAAATTCAATTAATGTTTCTAACAGATTGAAATTATTTTATTCTGTTTCAAGAAGATCTAAATTGCTACCCATTGTAAAAAATTAATTTCCCCTCTTTTCCCCCCCAAATCTGATGAAAAATCTTGTTTCATCCCCATAAATCAAAGTCCTTGATGATAATGAGAATATTTTACAAGTCAAGGAAAGTGAGCATTTAGCACTATTGTTTTATTTATCACATGGAGGTTTAAAATCTTCATCCTACTGGCTGAGCTGTTGGAACAGATTAACAAAAGAGTGACAAAAGAGGTAAAACAGGTTATTATAGCAGCCATCTCATATTATGACCACAGATTCCAGTGGAGCTTTGCATTTAAAGCAGTGTTTCCCTCAGCCCGCGCCGCTTCCCGCAGCAGCCATTGGCCTGGAGCCACGAACCATGGTGAGTGGGAGTAAGGTGACCAGATGTCCTGGTTTTACAGGGACAGTCCCAATTTTTAGGTCTTTTTCTTATATAGGCTCCTGTTACCCCCTACCCTGTCTCGATTTTTCACACTTGCTGTCTGGTCACCCTAAGTGGGGGCTGCAATCGGCTGGACCTGCGGACGCAGCAGGTAAACAAACCTGCCCAGCCCGCCAGGAGCTTTCCATACACAAGCGGCATCCCAAGTTTGGGAAACATTGATTTAGAGTGTAGATTGGAAAGAAGAGAAATGTGCGGTATATTGCTGAAGAGGTTTGACGAGCTCAATTTAAACCACACAAGAAGCCTTTTACTGTAATTTTTACTAATTGCTTGGCATTAAATAGAATATGCTTAAAGAATATATTGATGAGCAAAGAGCTATAACCCACAGGAGAGAGGGCTATGATTAAGAGATAAGATGACAAAATGTGTGATAGTGCTGATTAATACATACCTCAGACACAAAGAGAAGTACTGGCAATGCAGAGAGTCCCTAATGCACCCAAGGTATGCATTAATCAGTGCTAAGATATTGTTTGACTGAGATCACTACCTGGCATTTTTAAATCAAAGTGTAACATTTTTTATGTTTAGAAAAATCTTCCTAAGTAATAACTAGTCCCAAGAGAGGCTTTTGTAAATTTTCAGTTCTTTGCAAGGATTTTTAGTTTAAATGTTTTATTTGATGTAATTAACGTCGTTTTAAAGGATCTTATTCTCTCCCCTGGCTTCTGGTTATGAATTTTTTCCATCTAGAGACATCTACTAGTCCACCTAGACTTCCATGTGGTGTCTCTGTCATGTCAAATTAATTTTAGAGAGACAAGGTAGGTGACGTAATATCTTTTATTGGACTAACTTCTTTTGTTGGTGAAAGTGTCAAGCTTTCATCTCTTTCACCAATAAAATTTGGTTCAGTAAAAGGTATTAACTCACTCACCGTGTTTTGCTAATATCCTGTAACCAATGTGGCTACAACTACAATACAAACAAATTCATTTTATGCTGACAAAATTCAGGAAGGACCTGCTTTGCTTATTCATTACAAATTGAAATTAAGCAGCAGATCAGGCTATGAGAGTTTAACTAGGTGTGATCTGTAATTTCCAGAAAACAAGCTTAGATAAAGGGAAAAAAACTACTCTTTATCTACCTCACAGGGTAGAGCCGATGTATGTTTGTAAAGCGCTTTGGGATCCCTTTTCTCCTTAAACCAGCTAGACCTGCTCTTCTGGTACACAACACCTTTTCAGGTCTAGCATCAGGGTACATGATTACATTTACCAGTTTCCCAGTGCTATCCATCCACAGCCTTAAACTACAGCTGGTGGAACATTTTCCCACCAAAAGTTTCTGTCAGAAAATGTGATATAATCAGAACTGACATTTTGCATAGGAAATATGTTCAAATATGTTTTCTGGATTGCCAGGATTGGCATATTTTACACTTAATAATACTTTTGGAGCCCATTCATTAATGTCTTCCCCCAGCCAGTGCATCCCAAACTGTGACCCATGGAGCCATGAGTGTTTGGGAAGATTTTTAAATCAATATGCCCATTTTTTGTTTTTCTATTAAAACTACACTATTAGGCTACTAAACTAGGTTTTAAAATCACCCCCATCTTATCTATAGCTCTGTAGCTTATGCTGCTGCAGCTGCCAGCTGACTTGGGTTTGTGGGATTTGGGCTAAGGGGCTCTTTAACTGGGGTGTAGATGTTCAGCTCATGCTGCAGCCTGAGCTTTGGGACCCTCCCACCTCATAGGCACCAGCTCAGGCCCAAACATCTACACCAGAATTAAACAGCCTCTTAGCCCAAGGCCCACAAGCTTGAGCAAGCTGTCACAGGCCAGTCACGGGTTTGTAATTGCAATGTAGATATACTATCTGTGCCCTCCGCCCCTTCAGCACAGATATTTCCTTATGAGGAAAACATTCATCAGGAAGTCTATTGACTGAAAGCCCGGTGCTGGAGCAGAAGACAAAAGAGTGCCAGCAGCAGCAGCAGTACAGCACCAGCAGTAGAGGTTAGAGGAAGAGGGCTGAAGGAGAGACAGTTGTGTCTTGTCTTTATGATGAAATTATTTTTGCCACATGCTAAGGCTACATGCATTAAATGTTTGGCTGAAAAAGATAATGTTTTTAATACTACACAGAAAAGGAAGAAAATAGACAATACCATGACACTTACATTATGTTTGGATTTTCATGTCTCAGTATTACCGTGGAAAGTCCACAGCAGCAATATGTCATTTATTTTCAAGTTTAGTAAATGAAAGTATGAGGCCAGGGAAATGACAGAGGCATGATTTTCTGCTTCAGAAATAAAAAGAATTAAAGCAGAAAAAAGTCGTGTCTAGAGAAGCAACTGTTCCTCAAACACCTTAGAAGCATCTTCTGTTGTGGTCATGCAAATTACAAAATGCAGACGAGCATACAGCATTGGAAGACCCTTCTACTTCTAGCAGCAAGAGATGTGTAAAGTTATGTTTGGGGAACAAGTATCCATGGCACTGAAAACCATTCCTATGTCAAATAATACCATCTACCAACGCACTGATGAGCTTGCAGAAAATGTCCAGAACTAGTTGATAGAACAAGTTAAGAAGATTCAATATTTTCCACTGCAGATTGATGAATTCACAGACATAGCCAACAGGTATCAGCTTCTGTGGAATTTGTCAAAGCAGGTACAATGGCTGCAGAACTTTTATGTTGAAAAGAAATCTCAACTTGAACAATTGGTGAAAAAATATTCAAGATCCTCGATAAATTCATAACGGATGAAGGTCTTAACTGGGCATTGCAAAAAAAAGTTATATATATATAACTGGGCATTGCAAAAAATGACTTATGAAAAAGCAAATCTAATGAGTCCTCCAGTAACTCCCAGTTCAAACATTACATTAGAAGGCAAAGGAATACAAGGAGTCAGTTCACTTACCTTGGCAATAATGTGCAAGTCAATGAAGATATCCAGAAAGAAATAATGTCACAAACTGGTCAAGCAGCGACTACATTCACCAGCTTCAGTCATTGAAAATCTACAATTTAAAGACCCAGCTATGAAACTTCAACTCCAATATTATTTTCACCTTAACATGCAGATTTGAAAGCTGGCTATCCACCAAAGGTACAGACTTACAGCTAAATGCCTTTGAAAGAAAATACCTTAGAAAAATACTAAGTATTAAATGGTATGAATTTATAACAGATGCCAAGATTCATTAGAGTTCAGCAACCCTTCATCTCCAAAGTTATTTAGAAAAGAAGATGGAAATATTTGGGACATGTTAAGAATGAAACCAGAGCATCTGCTGTGGCAGGTGTGCCATTGTCAGCTAGAAGAACAGGCAAAATGGCCTGATCAAAGGAATTGCTCCATCAAACAGTATTTAGAAAGAGAAAACTTGTCTTAACATAGAGAACATGCAAAAAACAGCCCAGTATAGAGAGAAATGGCAAAGACTTGTTTGTGCTAAGTGGCGTTTTATGGTTTGGGATGGAATCAGATTCAGATGCATGGGGTCTGCGCTCATCTGAATCACTTTTCATGATAGGGATCTGTAAGCACTGTCAAAGTTGACAACATCCCTGTAAGTTAGATGAAAAATTGAAGAGACTGAAATGTAATTTTAAAATTCTATTGAAAAACATCAGATGTTTTACAGACTAAGATTGATAATTCTAGTGCTTTTAATGATGCCATCAAAAATAACACATATTTGCAGTCAGGGACGGCTTCAGTGTTTTTGCCGCCCCAAATGGCAAAAAAACAAAAACCAACCAACTAACCAAACAAAAAAGCTGTGATCGGCACTCTACTGCCACCACTTCTTTGATGGCAATTCGGCGGCAAGTCCTACTTTCCCGGAGGGACTGAGAGACTTGCTGCCGAATTGCCAACGAAGAGCCGGATGTGCTGCTCCTTTCTGTTGGCCGTCCCAAGCACCTGCTTGCTGTGCTAGTGCCTGGAGCTGGCCCTGTTTGCAGTATGAAATAGAGATTCTAGAAAACCTCAGCAAATATGTGACTTTGAGTACTATCTGAAGAAATATAGGGGATTCTTCTTCCTTTGAATATGTCTTGATATTCTTGGATTTTAAATTTACATCATCTCCTGGCATTTTTTTTTCTTTTTGTAAGCTACTGAAAATCTCCCTTTATAAGTAAAGCCTCTAATTCAATCACTGATCTAAGTCCAATTATTTCTTAATTCCGAAACAGTGCATATGCATGAATCTGAAACTACCACAGCTACTTGAGCTGAACTGCAAAATAATTCTTGTCACTTAAAATTAATTATTGATTTAGATGTAAATGACTAAATTTCTGTGCTAAAATTATAAAGATCATTAATTAGTGTCCAGGGGAAAATGATGAATAATGTATCTCTAAAAATGATGGTAGGGCAAAATGGTGTTCAACACTCAGTAAGCTCACTTGGGTCCAGACCCTTCAATGACGCTGAGAAAGGGGTTCTGCATGAGGAATCCTTGCAGGATTGAGCCCTTGATTTGGATCCTGATTTTACAGAAAATTCTGTTATTATAGAATTAATAATCTAGTAAATTTTATTTTTAATTAAAAAATAACGCCTTGTTTCTTATTTTCCATGAGTTAATTCTACATAATGGAGAAAACAAATGAGGTTTCATTCTGTCACTTATATTTATTTTAAGGATTACATTAATTAGCATAGTTCATTCTATACAGTTATAATCATAGCTCTTTGGGATATATTATGGGGCTTTTCTGTAGTATAATTTTCTTTGTAAGCTATTACAATTTAGACTCCGTTGAGCAAGTAAAATTCATTGATTACTTGATTCTGGTTTTGCAGTCCTTAGACATCCAAAATTCAGTGGTGCCAACAAGAGGCTTGGGCGTGGAAGAAATGTAATATCCAGATACTCTGCTCTCCTTATACAAACAGAAAGTAAAAACTGGGGCAGAAACTGCATAAGGGAAGCGGTGACTCTGCTTCATGGTCCTAAATCTCTTGGAACCAATCAAAACCCCTCCACATGAGTTGTGTGTAGTTGAGTCTCCAAGTCTGGTGGAGGCATGTTGGGTCTGGAGATGAATGGAGCCAGTGAGCAGACATTATCTAAGTGGATTCCCTTTGGTATCTGAGTGAGTCTTCATGGGCGTTAATGCTGGTGGAGACATTAAATTATGCTGTAAACTGTTTCCCTCCCTGTGGAGTACAGGCACAGCAGGGGTAGTAAAGGCCATACCACTGCACAGCATATCCTAGTATGAGATAGGAAGTGGAGAGCAGGCAGCACTGCAGAGCAGCAGCCGATCTCTCAGGTTGGTATTTCCTTTCCATATAAATCCCCAGGCTCAGTAGACATGGGAGACCATATCTTTGTTGGCTTCCTACCAGCACACCCCAAAAGACCCTTTTATTTCTTATAATTGTATTCTTTTAGCATGATTCTGTGTTACCGAAGTTGGGTACATATAAGGATAGAGGAAGGGCTTGATTCTGCAATGCCTTGCACCTGGTTTAGTCATTAACATCTTTGCAAAATGGGCCAGGTTCTCTGCATCCATCTTATGCTGAAAATAGCAAAGTGTGTAAAGGTTATGGATAGTAACAGCTTCCTCATTGTCTACTCAATGTAGAGCAGGATGGTGCAGGAAGGGAAATGTAGGAGATAGCTTCACCAATTCTTTGACTGCCCATGACTCAGCACTCTAGGAATGTTACCTATGAGGCAGTTTTTGTAGATTTTCATTTTCTTTGGGAGTGGGTGGGTAAGAGAATGTGATCCAGGGACTGCAGTATCAGAAAATGCTACCTTTCTAATTAAGTGTCATTTGTACAGGTACAAACACTAGGGAATCAGGCCTTGTATTTGTAAACAGTTTAAGGAATACTATGTGAAAGGACAATATAATTAAAGATAACAATAATTATAAACTGAAAATCTAAGTTGTATTTCTAACATAATTTTTTTTTCTCATTTCCATTGTAAATACTTCAAAATATGAAGTCTGGTTGCTACAGAGAATTAGTATGAAAAGATATACAGTATGCTGTGCAGCATCTGTCTGCACAAATCACATTCCATTCAACAGCAAGAAGATAAATAGTATTTTTTTTTTTAAATTTCAAGGGCTGACTTTAAAAAAAATATCTGTTTTCAGATATATTATTATTGATTGCCCAGGTAAGGTAGATTTATTCAGAGCTTCAGTTCGTGGTTGCCATTATATCAACGGAAAGTGTTTACAGTTCCATTCTTTATCCAAGCTGCATACCTAGATTACAAATGAGATTACGTTTTAATAGTTAAATTGTATAACACTTTTATGAATTTCAGAAGGAGACTATTTTTCGTAAAAGCTAGTTCATTAAAGTTATTTGGTAAATTAAGCACCCTGGATTTCTGGAGAGCTGAATAGCTCAGAGCATTGGAAATGGAGTCAGGAGTTTTTTCATCTCTAGGTTAGCATTTAAATTACCTACAATTGGTATTGGCCACCAGTTATTGCCATCTGAGGGTTCTTTAGTGGTCCATTGTCATGGCTGGGTCATGGGCAGTCACCACCTTGTAGTCAGAGCCAGAGTCCACAGTCACAAGACAAGAGTCAGGAGGGTCAGGATACCAGGAGGTAAGAAGCAGGAGGCAAACTGGAGATCAGAACCACAAATTAGATGCCAGGAGTCATGCCAGGAAATCAAGCCAGGGGTGCAGGAGCAGGAAGCACAAGGCACATAATGCAAAACAGGGTGGAGCTCAGTTTTTCATACACCTTCCTCTTTTTGTCGCTGGTTTAAGTAGGGCCAGCAGGCCAATCATCTGCTCCAGATCTTGTCCAATAAGACAGCAGGGGAAGTGCCTCAATTTTGGGATGGGCTTCCAGGTACATAAGCAGCAGCAGGCTGCTAGATGCAGGGTTGGAGTGTGGCTGCTACTGTAGACCCAGATTTGCGACTGTGGGTCATGACACACCTGTGAAATGAGATGAAGGCCTCAGTCAACTTCTTAGCATAGAGGTGTCCACATCACGCAGGAGGGGTTGCAAGAACTTAAGAGGGCTGAATTAGTATTCAAAATGATCAATCAGATAATCGGTCTGAAATCAGTAAGATGAAATTTAGTAGAGACAAGTGCTAAGTACTTCACTTAGGACAGAAAAATCAAATTTGCAGAAATACAAAATGGGAATAACTGGCTAAACGGTAGTACTCCAGAAAAGGATCTGGCTCATAAATTGAATAAGAGCTAACAATGTGATGTTGTTGCAAAAAAAGGCAAATATTATTCTGAGATTTATTAACAAGAGTGCCATATGTAGACATGGGAGGTAATTGTTCGTCTCTATTCAGCACTGATGAAGCCTCACCTGGAGTACTGTGCCCAGTTTTGGGTGCCACACTTTAAGAAAGATGTGCACAAATTGGAAAGAGTCCAGTGGAGTGCAACAAAAATTATAAGAGGTTTAGAAAATGTGACGACCTATGAGGAAAGGTTAAAAGAACTGGACGTGAACAGTCCAGAGAAGAGAAGGCAGAGAGGGGATATGATAACTGTCTTCACATATTTAAAAGGTTGTGTTAAAAATGATGATGGTTAGTTGTTCTCCATGTGCAGCAAGGGTAGGACAAGTAGGGTGACCAGATGTCCCGATTTTATCAAGACTGTCCTGATTTTTGGCTTTTTCTTATATAGGCTCCTATTACCCTCCACCCCCTGTCCCGATTTTTCACACTTGCTGTCTGGTCACCCTAAGGACAAGAAGTAATTAGGGTTAGTTTGAAGCAAAGGAAATTCAGGTTAGATATTAGGAAAAAATTCACTAACTATGAGGTTAGTTTAGCACTGGAATGGGTTACCTAGGAAGGTTGTGGAATCCCCATCATTGGAAGTTTTCAAGAACAAGTTAGACAAATATCTTCCAGGGATGGTCTAAATGTGCTTAATGTTGCCTCAGCACTGGGTAGGATGGAGGAGATTACCTTTTGAGGTACCTTCCAGCCCTACAATTTTGTTATTCCAACACTACACCCACAATCACAATGGACATAGTTATGGGCAGTTTCAATAGAGAGGCCACCATCTGAGTATAGGCCTGGAGGTTGAACTAAGACTTACATGTAGCAGTGTCTTTCCTCTAGTACTGCAATGGTATGCTTCTTCCAGTGCTGCTGTTGGTGTTGTATCTGTTCTTTGGATAGGCAGGGATTTCAGTCCCCATCCTCTGGAAGAAAAACTTCATAAAAGCGGAAATTTTCTCAGCATTTCCTAAGGACAGTTAGACTGTGGATTCACTCGATCTGCCCTAGAAGTTCATTCCATAGCTGGATGCCTTTGACCAAGACCACTTTGGCATCAGCTCTCACACACTTCATAGATCATAGGTTTTAAGTCCAGAAGGGACCATTATGATCTTGAGTCTGACCTTCTGCATAACGCAGGCCATAAGACTTCACCCAATAATTTCTGTATCAAGACCATAATTTCTGTAGGGTTCTGTAATCTTCTCACATCATAATGAAGCAAAAAAGCGAACCCACCCATTTTCCCCTTTGTAGGTCACCTGTAAAGCACAATTTTGGTGGTCTCTCACCCCCTTTCTTTCCAGGATGAGAATTTTTTTCCTCAAAGAGAAGCTAGCAGAAGGAGAGTTGGAGAATTTCAAACAAATAAAATGATGAAATAATTTCATTCTTTAAAATTATCTCTTTTCACTTTTTATTCCTTGCAGTGATATGGTGGAAGCTTGAACTCCTAATTCCAGTACTGCCACTTTCTTGCTGTGTGGCCTTGGGCAAGTCACTTAGTCTCAGCTTTCCCACTGTAACATAATAATACTGTTAGCAATAATGCTTACCAGCTTTGCGGAGAGTTGTTGTCAGGATTAGGTATTGTTTGCATAGTGCTTTGAAAATATTAAGTGTTAATTATAATTGAGATACTGGTGTTTAAAATGGTCTCAGATATTGAGAATGTACTGTTTTATTCTTTCAGCAGTAATTCTTGGGATGTAAATAGGCTTCACTGTATTTGATTTGTACCCTAGCTCTTGAAGAGTGCTTAAAAAAATTACTCTCAACTATTTTCCAACTTTGCTTGCTTCAGATATGCAGAATCATTCTTCCTTCATTTTATTTATTTGGTTTATAATATTTTGTTTTTCTAAATCTCACATTGATTACATTGTATTGGTCTTCCACAAGTGTCCACAGCGTACATCTCAGTTTTGCAAAGCTATGTTGAGGTGAAATACAGCCCTTGTGTAGGTGGGTGAAAATTCTTTCTCTTCAATAGTCAACTCTCTTGCGAGCATTTGGTCCGAGGAGTAACTTACAATATTTAAAAGTGATCATTTTATGCCTTTTTTGGTCCCATTTAAGTAAAAATATTTCAATGGGAACAGGATCTAGTCCTTAATTGGTAGCAAATTAAATATCAAATAGCTCTTCAATCTTATTTTCTGCTGAGTGGTCTAACACATAATTGCAAAGCATTAGTCTGCGTAGTTATCTTTAAAATTTTGCCTGTGGTATATACTACAGCTTTGTGAAGTGCAAAATATGTCACATAAGTGACTAGCTTTCATGGAAACATAGCTACTTTTTCTAATCTTCACAAAAAAAAAATCCCCCCAAAACAACAGCTTGTGATGGTCTATCTTTTAAAGTATATGCTTCAGTGAATGCAATTATAATCAAGTCCCTTTAGGAAAAATATTAAATTAATTATTAAAGTACAGATTTAAATAGAGTTAAAAGCCCAGAGCTACTGAGTTCATAGTTTCAGCTACATTTCTCTATGAAATAATTGACCTCCAATGCAAATGTAGAGTTGGCATTGATATAAAATGATTCATCCTGTCTCTCTATTTAATCTTCTTTATTTTTTTCTTTTTTCAGCCCATCCTTCAAGTAGTTGAGCATCCTTAGCTTTCATTGAGGCTTAAATCTGAGTCTTTTTAGCTCTCTCTCTCAATTTTTAATAAGCATGCAGTGTTTTATGAAATGACTTTCACTAATATGACAGTTTACTAGTAAACAGATATAAAATTCAAGTCAAATAATATGAGAATGGTTTGTTTATAAAAGATATTTTAACAGTCCACCAAGACAGTTAAATTTACTGAACTGGAAAATTGTGCTTGCAAGACATGAATAGTATGATGTCTGTAAGTAATGCTAAACAAGCATAGCTCCAAAATTGTGTCAAACATGCATACAGATGCTGAACAAACAAGACAAGACCCCAGTGTAAGATTATCGATCATCCATAAAGTGTGACTCTCACAATACAATTCATATTTTGTTATTAATGATTTCTTTTAAATATATTTTAATACCAACCAATTTAATATTGTGGCATTTCCACAGCACTGCAGGATTCCAGGTACCTTCAGGAGGCATCCTGATGATGACATTGGATAAGATGGGCACTGCAAGTTTGCAGCTCTGGTGAAGTGGGCACTAGAGGCAGTAAAGGAGTGGCAAGGTCAGGCAGTCTGGAAGCAATGCTACTAAGTTCCCCTGCCAGAGAAGCTGTGGGGTGTGTGTGTGTGTTTATAAAATAAAATCTTTCTCAGTCCCCCTGTTGGTGGTTACTATAACAAAATGTTATCCTGAATCCCCGTGGCCACAGCAGTGTTTCACAGGGGAGGGAGAGATGCTCATGGATAGACACTGGGGAGGTGTGCTCAGGAGAGGAAGAATGGTGGTTAGGGCATTAGCCAGAGAGCTGAGTTCAATTTCCTGCTTCACTATAAGGTTCCTTTCTGGCCTTGGGCAAGTACCATAGTCTCTCTGCACCTCCATTCCCCCACTAGTAAAGGAGGATGACAGAAAAGCTGGTTGAAAAATGGAATTTCTATCCTGCAAAAAATGGCAAGATCTCAAAAAATATTTAGTACCGAATGAGGATGAAAAGCCAAAATTTCAATTTTTCTAAGAAAACTAAATTCTGGGGAAAAAAATCATTTTGGGTCAATTGAAGTGTTTCATTTCAATAAATTCAAAATGTTTTGTTTTGAATCTGACCCTTTAAGTTGGATTTGTCCAGTGGTCTATCTAGTATAGTATTCTAGTTGCTCCCTAGAATTACAGGAATGTCTTTTTTATTATTATTAGAAAGAATGTCTGCTATGTCTTTGGAAAATTCAGAATTACCTCCACTTGGATTGTAAATGCTTCCTAGAATTAACTTTGTTGAGTTGAAAGAGGCTTCAAGAAGAATGCATCTTCCTTCGGGATCAGACCAACACTGCAACACTGCAAAGTTACACTTTTATGAATTAAGGGGTTTGTGCCCCCGCCCTTAGAATTCAATGATGAATGATACTCAGCACCTACCCCCATCTTCTTAATTCTATATGCATCTATTTCTTGTTGTTGAGTTTCCTCATGAGGAAATTAGCTACTTGGCACTTTTTTGATCTGAGATACTTCAGGATTTTAATTATTTCAGAAGGTTGATTCTGATTCCACATTCCAGGAGTACACTAGAAAAGTCCTGACAAAATTTTAAATGATATATTAAGACATATAACCTTATTCTATATATATATAATATCCATCCATTTCTAGGATGTGGTCTGTATTTATACATATTAGATACTAGTTAGTTTTGAATGAATTTGTGTCCTCTGTTGAGCCTCTGAGGGTGTCAGGTATACAAAAAGATTTATAGTTAATTATCATGTGTGTTCCAAAGTACATTTATAACAGAAAACAAACAAAAATAACAGACTTAAAACTAGCCAGTATGACCACGTTCAGATTCCTGATGGCTTATGTTTCATCTTTTCAACCCCTCCCTGTATTATCTAATGATAGTCTAACACCTCTACATGCAAATATATTTTAAGTCAAATATTACTCTGCAAATACGATTGGATATTTTAGAACATGTATAATATATTCCTATATACAGAAGTTTTTAAGTGTACATACATACACATGTGCATATACATATATACAGGATTCATCACATCTAAATTTACAGTGGTAAATCAAATATAAACTAATACAAAATCTAAATAAAAAAATACAACAATATAAAAATTTATATTCATATTATGTCAAATGCCCTGCACAAATTTTATAACTACTTTACATGTCAGGAGTACTGACTATTCCAAGGGATTTGTGATTAGGGTGACCAGATATCCCAATTTTATATGGACAGCCTCGATTTTTGGGTCTTTTTTCATATATAAGCTCCTATTACCCCCAACCTCCGTCCTGATTTTTCACACTTTCTGTCTGGTCACCCTGCTTGTGGTTTCCATAACAGGATCCATCAGAGACAGAACTAGTAAAGAGATTCTGTCTGGCAGTGGAAGTTGCAATGATTACTGCAGATAATACTTCAGCCAGTAGATGGTGCTATAAACCCCAGCTGAGTGGTAAACTGTTACTCTATGCATTGCAGTGCTATAAAGTTGTTGTTAATGTTCCGTTCCAAAGGAGATCAACACAAGAGTTCAGCCTAGCTAGTTATCTGCTAGGAGTTGGAAAATTATATAAGTGAATATTACCAGATCTACAAGGATACATAGGAAAACAAACTTATTTTTAAATGTGTTTAGGTGTGCTTTTTATGATCATAGAATCATAGAAGATTAAGGTTGGAAGAGACCTCGGGAGGTCATCTAGTCCAACCCCCTGCTCAAAGCAGGACCAACCCCAACTAAATCATCCCAGCCTGGTCTTAGTCAAGATGGGCCTTAAAAACTTCTAAGGATGGAGATTCCACCACCTCCCTAGGTAACCCATTCCAGTGCTTCACCACCCTCCTAGTGAAATAGTGTTTCCTAATATTCAACCTAGACCTCTCCCACTGCAACTTGAGACCATTGCTCCTTGTTCTATCATCTGCCACCACTGAGAAGAGCCTAGCTCCATCCTCTTTGGAACCTCCCTTCAGGTAGTTGAAGGCTGCTATCAAATTCCCCTCCCCCCCTTCTCTTCTGCAGACTAAATAAGCCCAGTTCCCTCAACCTCTCCTAAGTTATGTGCCCCAGCCCCTAATCATTTTTGTTGTCCTCGAATAGGGGGGAATAATCACTTCCCTCGATCTGCTGGCAATTCTCCTACTAATGCAGCCCAATATGTCGTTAGCCTTCTTGGCAACAAGGGCACACTGTTGACTCATATCCAGCTTCTTGTCGACTGTAATCCCCAGGTCCTTTTCTGCAGAACTGCAGCTTAGACAGTCGGTCCCCAGCCAGTAGCAGTGCCTGGGATTCTTCCGTCCTAAGTGCAGAACTCTGCACTTGTCCTTGTTGTGGGGCTATGTTCTATGGTAGCCTTGTGGTCTCCTCCTTCAGCACTTAGGTGATTCAGGCCTACATCTTGTTGTCTCATTTTTTTTCATTGGAATACATATTCAACAGTTCGTAGTTTATCCAGGGCATTAATTTAAACTTTTATCACAGAAACTTATTGCCAATTTGTTAGGAAAGTAATTATTAGAGATGAATTGATATGTGGGGAGTAAGGAGGTCTGGGATGAGGCAACCATCTTCCTCCTGGATACTGTGTAACCCATACTCACTACTTTCAACAACAGCTGATCAGCTGTAGCTAAGCCACAATGCTTTAGATTGTGGAAAGTTTTCCAGCTGACTGTTTCAAAATTACTTATATATTGGGGCAAAACTGATAACATATTAAAGCAGATTTCATTGTTAAAAACTTGTAATTTGAGCTTCAGTAAGGAGTCTCTTAATCCTTACTAAGCTTCTCCTTGAAACTGTGGTAAAGTCACAGTCTTGTGTTTGTGACATCAGTCGGGCCTGAGTATGATGAGATTTACAGAAGTTCACCATTATGAGTTTCATGCTCCACAAGATCTATGGGAGAGGTAAAGCAATACCTCTGTGAAGAATGGTAGCTTCAAGGTATGTGGAAAACCCCGTGGAATGATCCTTTGCAGTTGGATGAGTATTGCAGATATTCACACAGACACCGATGCTTCTTCTTGCAGCATTGATTTCTGCTCTATGCCTCACCCACTCCCTTAGAAGGGATCTTTGAGCAGCACAAATTGGAGAGTACAACTTCTAAGAAAGTAACTCCTGTAGAGAGAAATGAGTAAACGTTCTGCAGTTTTGGAGCCTCTCCAAGATGTGGAGACTTGGAGGCCACAATTCCAGCATTCTCTGCATACCTTGCCACAGAATCTCTTTTTCCTGACGAGATTGTTATTTGGAAACTGCAAGACGATCTGCACATTGGTCCCCGGAATTTCTGGCCCCCCTTCTCATTTTGTTTTAATTATGGGAGTGCTTGATATTTTTTTTAACTTGGATTTTTTTCTATGCTAATGAGTAGTCTCTTATGATATGTGCCTATGGCTAAATACTGACTGAGAGTGCAAGAGCATTTGACTAAACAAAAATATTGTGGCTCTGACTCTTGTTACATGTTAAGGATGAGTATGAAAAGTGTAAGAAGCATAAATCTTGTCATAGAATGATATGGAGTGAAAAAGCCCACAATGAATAATGTTAGTGACATTTAATTTTATTCACACCCTGAGTTCCTACTTTATATTCTTGCCTTGAAAGACTCTGACAGCTTTGCCCCAGCTACCTCTCTGATCTTGTCTCCTATCACATTGCTTTTGAGCCTATCCTCTCTGCCAACAACACCTGTCTCAATACCCCATTTGTCCCCAGTTAGCACTCCTCTCTCCACTACTGTAGAGTGAAATTTACTGTACTGAGAACTTTATCAGTCTTTGGCAGTGAGTGCTTAACATGAGTGCAACAGAGTGTATAAACCCCACGCGGATGAGGAAGATGCCAAAGAGGACCTGGCGGCAAAGAGGATCTCCCCCTCTGGCCCCGTCAATCATGCATGATAGTGAGGAAACTGCAGTCAGCGGGGAGGGGGAGAGAAGAAGGAAAGAATTGCCCTAAGTAGCAGACTGCAGGAGTGATTCCTGAAGCTTCAGAGGGAACCCCTAGCCAGGATCATTCTGGTCCTGAAGAGAGTACAGCAGACTCCAAGGGTAAGATGGACAGACTGAGCCTGACTCAGAGACCCAGCCAGAGCAATTCCCCCAAAACCCACTATGCTGGTTCTGTATAGCTGGCAGCACTGTAGACTTGCCACTTTCCTCCCCCTTTTGCTGGGGCTACAGGGATGACTTATCTCTGAATGTGTTGGGATTTATGACTTTTATTTTGATCCCCCATCTGGAGAGACTTAAGAAGGCCCACAAAGGGCAGAACCACCCCACTTGCAAATAATAAGGAAGTGGGGCTTGTATTGGAACCACTTGGTTTAAATAAGTGGGCGTGGTCAGATTCTCCTGCCCTCAGAAGTGGGAAACCACTAAGGACTTTGTTACAAGTGATGGACAAAATGAGCAGTTGCTCAGCCCTGCTGAGAAGGGGGAAAAACCGTGTGAGGGGGTCCAGGGCTGTAAAGTCTGTTGTGAGAAGTGAATCTAGAGAGGATCCTGCTAAAATGGGTCACTGAAAATCATCAGCAGCAGGCCACCCTGCAGCAAGAGTAGCATCAGCTCACCTCCCAGCAACAACAACAGCTGGTGCAGCAACAGCAACAACAGCTAATAAGGAAAGTAGCCCCATGCCAATAGGAGCAGTAACAGAACCTACTGCAACAGACGCTGTCTGTGCTCCAACCTCAAGGGTCGAGCGGGAGGGATGCAGTGAACACTAGCTCTGCCCCCCTCTACTTCCCCAATGCAATTCCCATCCCAGTGAAGCTGGAAAAGATGGACCCAGATGATGACCCCAAGGCATTCCTCACCACTTACGAGAAGTCTGCATATGCCACAGGGTGGGCCCCGGAACACTGGGCCATGCTAATGGCATCCCATTTGTCAGGACCAGCCCAAACCACCTACCAGGAACTTGACTCAGCATCGGTCTGAAACTACGCAAAGGTAAAAGACGTGATCCTTGGTCATGTAGACATCACTGAGGAGACTCACTGGTGGTAGTTCCAGAAGAGGTGTACCCTCTGTGGGCACATATACAGACAGTACCCTGGAAGTTGAGATATCAGTGCACCAGTGATTGAAGCTGGAATCCCAGACAGGGTATAGGAATCATGTCTTGGTGTTAAGGCATTGGCTTTAGACAATGAAGGACACCATGAATCTGATAGAAAACTACTTAGCTCCCTATAACCAGTCCAACATCCCTGGACCCAGAGAGATAGAGACATCTGTCAATAACCAGTTACGTGGGGCACAAGACCTGATGGGGTCTCACGAGGACCCACAATTGCAGAACTGAAGCTGGGCCTCCATGCCAGAACAGCAAGGAAGGACAGCAGCTTGACAGAACCGTCTACCACCCCAAAGAACCTTCAGTCCCACATGGTAGAAACTTTGGCATAGCTCCAGAGAAACCAGATAGACAGGGCATGGCTGGTCATGCAACCCCAGACATCCGCACTGTCAGTCAGGAAGTGCTGCTCCTGTGGACAGGCAGGCCACTTCTGTAGGGATGACCACTATATGGAACGTGACTCTGGGTGAGTGTGGACTGCAGAATCTAGGGCCGATAAGAAAAGCCCCACCAAACTACTTGTGCTGGTGTGTGTAGAGGGTAAGAAAGTAATAGAGCTGGTGGACTCAGTATGTAATCAGATTCTGAACTGCCAGCAGGTCGCAGACTCGGAAGGATACTGGAGGAACGGTATTCCTCCAGTGTGTCCGTGGGGACGTAAGGCCTTACCCCACACAGCAAGTACAACTGGAGGTGGAAGGACTATCAGCGAATATGTGGCTGGGCTTAGCATCCATGTTGGTCTATCCTGTTATACAAGCAGGGACTGGGAGCAATTCAATGAGGTTCTGGCAGAGGTAGCAAACCCACAACCTACGGACCTAAGTCACTCTGATTTAGAACCGGCGTGGGTAGAGGTGAGTGAATTCAGCAACTCTGGAGAGGGACCTTCAAACCAACCCTCATCCCACACAAGCCCTCCTCCCAAAGCAAAGATCTATAATGCCCACGCAGATATCCTCATCTTAGACTCCAACTTTTTGCAGGAATCGCGAATGAACTCCACCCTCTCCCACACATATGACTAATTAGCCATAGTAAATGGGAAAGGCATAGACCCTCAGAGAGAGAGAGAAGCAATGGCCCTGGTTTGAATTACAGGAAGAATGGCTTTATTGCATAAAGTCAGCAAGGCAGACCTTGGAAACTAGGGCCCAACTGGTAGTCCCCAAAATGGATAGGCAGGAGATACTCTGCTTGGCCCATGAGGTCCCCTGTGCAGAACATCTAGCGGGGGAGAAAAACTTTGATCAGCTTATGGACCACTCTTAGTGGCCAGGGGTATTGTGGGACATTGCGGACTACTGCACTTCGTTTCCAGACTACTAATTGTTAGGGGCTAAGGGGGTCAAACAGGCACCTCTTGTCTCTCTGCCCCTAGTAAAAACCCCCTTTGAGAGGATAGAGTTAGATCTAGTGGTCCCTTACAAAAGAGTTTGGCAGGCCATCAGTTTATTTTGGTAATAGTTGATTATGCAACACATTACCCGGAAGGCCTTTTCCTGCCATCTACCAATGGAAGCACAATAGCAAGAGAGATAATTAAACTCTTTTCCAGGGTATGCCATCCAATCTGATACAGGACTTATGTAGTCTCCAGAAGATAGACAAGTTAAAAACATCAGTTTACCATCTGCAGACTTGTGGCTTGGTGGAACATTTTAACAAGACCCTTAAGAAGATGCTTAAGAAGTTTGTCACCACAGATGCCAAACACTGCGATCAACTGTTTCCTCTGTTAGTATTTGCTGTCTGGGAGGTTCTCCAAGCCATCACGGGTTTCTCCCCCTTTGAGTTCCTATACGGCTGTCAGGCCCAGGCATCCTTGATTTATTATAGGAGTCCTGGGAAAGCCAGGGATCATTAGCAGAAAACTTAGTCCAATATGTCTGACAGTTGCATGAGTAGCTTAAAAAGTTGGGGGCCTTCACCCGTGAGAACCTGTAGGAGGCCCAACAACATCAGGCGGTGACATACAACTGCAGAGGCCAGTTACAAAATTTCGAGCTGGGGGACTGAGTTCTGCTGTTGCCAAACACAGAACTACTGGCTCAATGGCAGGGGCCTTTTGAAGTGTTGTGACCATAAATTATAAGGTATAACACTTGAAGAAAAGAAAAGACACTCAAAACTACCATATCAACCCTTCTAACAGCGTGGTGTGACAGGGAAGCCTTCCTTACCACGTCCCTTGCCACCAACCCCAAACTAGAAACTGAGATAATAACAGAGACTGATAACGCTATCAAGTTAGGGGAGACACTCGGGCTCGAACAAAAAGTTTATATGGATCACGTGGTACAAGAATTCCCTCAGGAATTCTCTGCCCTTCCTGGGCATATCCACCTAATGTATCATCACATTGAGACTGTCCAAGGTCATATGGTGAGGGAGTACACTTCATCCCTACACAAGAAGATGTGGGACATCATCAAGACCAAACTCCAAGTGATGCTAGACCTGGGCATAGTGGAGGACTTCCATAGGGAATGGTAAAGCCCTATATTTGTCATCTTGAAGCCCTATGGCACAACAAGGTTTTGCACTGATGTTTGCAAGATCAACACAATCTCCAAGTTTGATGCATACCCCGTTCCATGGGTGGACAAGCTATTGGAATGGTTTAGGGCAGCCAGGTACCTGTCCACAATTGACTTACAAAAGGTTACCAACAGATCCCACTGACTCCAAAATCCAGGGAAAAGACAGTGTGCACTGTTACACTTTCTGACAATGCCATGCAGGCTGCATAGGGCAGCAGCAACCTTTCAGAGGTTAATGAATCGGGTGCTCCTTCCACATAGACGTTATGCCGCAGCGTATCGAGATGATATAGTAATATAAAGCCTAGGCTGGGACAGCCATCTATGCCATATCACTACAATACTAAAGTTGT
This sequence comes from Chelonoidis abingdonii, assembly GCF_003597395.2. NCBI lineage: Eukaryota > Metazoa > Chordata > Testudines > Testudinidae > Chelonoidis > Chelonoidis abingdonii. The sequence goes on along the minus strand of NC_133769.1, from coordinate 47,228,785 downwards.
TCACCAAATCTGGCCTGACTTCCAACCTGGCTATGTATAGCTATGGAAATAGCGAGACCACATACCTGGGGTCTTTTGTGTTCTTTGTCCACAAGTAGATGAATACGCTCACCTCCGACCACATACCTGGAGCGAACCTGGGGTATGTGGTTGGAGGTGGACCTATACATCCACTCATGGGCAAAGTACAGACTTTGGCCAACTAGCCAATACTCACAACAAAGAAACAGGTTAGGCAATTTTGGGGGATGACTGGATACTACCAGCAATTCATTTCTTTCTTGCCACCATCACAGCCTCCCTTACTGATCTGACAAGAGATGAGAGACTTTAGAAAATGCAGTGGTCAGAGAAGTGTGATATGGCCTTTAAAACATTGAAGGAGACATTGTGTCATGATCTGGTGCTCTTCAGAATTTATACTCCAAATGGATGGATTGGACATGGAATTTGGGGCCGTGTTCTTCCAGACCTTTGAGTGAAAGGAATGCCCCATATATTGTTTAAACTGAAAGCTGTTCCTACGTGAAAGAGAATAATAGAAAAGGAAGTCCTGGCCATGGAATCAGCTGTTGACACCTTGCACTATTAGCTGCTGGGGAACCCCTTTTCGCTCATCTCAGACGATGTGCTCCTCCGATGGCTATGAAAATGAAGGATACAAATGCAAGGATCATGAATCATAGAATCATAAAATGTCAGGGTTGGAAGGGACTTCAGGAGGTCATCCAGTCCAACCCCTTGCTCAAAGCAGGACCAATTCCCAACTAAATCATCCCGGCCAGAGCTTTGTCAAACTTGACCTTAAAACCTCTAAGAAAGGAGATTCCACCACCTCACTAGGTAACCCATTCCAGTGCTTCACCACTCTCCTAGTGAAAAAGTTTTTCCTAATATTCAACCTAAACCTCTCCCACTGCAACTTGAGATCATTTACTCCTTGTTCTGTCATCTGCTACCACTGAGATCAGTCTAGATCCATCCTCTTTGGAACCCCCTTTCAGGTAGTTGAAAGCAGCTATCAAATCCCCCCTCATTCTTCTCTTCTGCAGACTAAACAATCCCAGTTCCCTCAGCCTCTCCTCATAAGTCATGTGCTCCAGCCTCCTAATAATTTTTGTTGCCCTTCGTTGGACTCTTGCCGATTTTTCCACATCCTTCTTGTAGTGTGAGGCCCAAAACTGGACACAGTACTCCAGATGAGACCTCACCAATGTTGAATAGAGGGGAATGATCATGTCCCTTCATCTGTTGGCAATGCCCCTACATATATAGCTCAAAATGCTCTTAGCCTTCTTGGCAACAAGGGCACACTGTTGACTCATATCCAGCTTCTCGTCCACTGTAACCCCTAGGTCCTTTTCATGAATTGGTACCTGGCTCTCCAGCCATGAGCAGGGCTCATGCTAAAGAATGACCCTACACAGACAGGGAAGGCACCAGAGAGGTTCGGGTGGGAGGGGTAGCCCCACTCCTCTGGACCTGTTATTCTTGATAACAAAGAAAATGCAGTTAGTGGGGGCAGGGAGGAGTGGGACTGCCCCAAGAGCAGACTGCTGTAGTGACTCCTGAAGCCATGGAGAGAACCCCTAGCCAAGAGACCTTCACCCTGGCGCTGAGGAGAGTACAGCAGAATCCCAGGGTAAGATAGACAGGCTGAGCCTAACTCAGAGACCCTGCCAGAGGAATTTCCCCAAACCCACTATGTTGTTGCTGGATCCCTGGAAGTGCTGTAGACACTCCACTCCCCTCCTCTCCCCCATTTTGCTTAAGCTATAGGGAGGGATTATCTCTGAACACATTGGGTTTTGTGACTTTATTTTAATCCCACATCAGGAGAGATTTAAGAAGGCCAACAAAGGACAGGAGGTGGGGCCTGTGCTGGAACTTCCAGTGTAGATAAGTGGGAATGGTCAGGTTCACCGACTTTCCCAAGGGGGAACCACCAGGAACTCTGTTACAGTGAAGCTAATCAAATATGGATTCTACCATCAGCAATATACACAGCAGCAAAATTCTTTAATGCATAAGGGATTTGTATCCATTTTATTCATTTAGGACTGGAATTTAGGGTTACTATCTAGTCCTAACAAGGGGCTAAGAGAGTCCAATATGATCCTTGCTTCCCTTTTGCTCCAGGAAGGGACTAATCTGCACTAACAATTTTTCTGGAGATACTTATAAATATTTATACTGTTCTCATCACTATTAAGTATCTGAATGTCTTCCAATAGTGCCTTAAGTAATGTGATTATACATTTGTCACATGTGGTTTGTTCTCTCATCCTCTCGACGGTGGTGGGGAAGGGATTGTGTGTGCAGTAGAGTGTCTTAGTTTGATGGTTTATTTTTAATTGTCCCTTTAAAACAAACATACATTCAAACAAACTTCGCCCTCTTTATCAGCTTTGGTGCTTGGGCTTCTGTTTTGGTAGTGGAGGCACAGAACCAAGGCTACAGTCACCTCTCACCCCTCCCTGCCTTCTGGGCAAGACAGAGTAGCAGCCCACTAGTGACTACTGTCTCCCTGCTTAGTCCCAGTGAGGCAGATAGCCATCTAGGGAGGCAAGAGTACCTTTTCCACACCCCTTATTCTCTGTGCAGACACAGAGGAAAGCTCACAATTGAGCTTTTAATTTTTTTATTTACTTATCAATTATTTACATATATAGGGCTCACACCATTAAAAAAGCATGCTGCACTGAAAATCTGTCATAAACCTTATTTACTTTATGTAGATGTAATTTTCTAAACATATTCCTCCTTTTTACATTGTGCACTGAGTTTCGTTTTAGAAATTTACCCATTCTTTGCTCTTTAATACAATGAACCAGAACAGCACTATAGATAGAAACTGTGCCAGAAAGTTTGTTTCCAATTTCTCTGACAGGCTCCTTCATTTTCTCTCCCATTTCTCCTGTAAAAAAAACAACATAACCACTAAACTTAGCACTGTCAAATATTCCAAGATCAGAGAGATATGCTGTGTGTCGGAATTGGATTTGCTGTCAAAGATCTTTTAACTAATTCACTGTCTCCAAAAGTTTGAATCTTTTTATTTCTCATTTTTTTAAAGATGCTGTTAGCTGGGTAGGCATTAAATCCTTCATTATAAAGTTTTATTTCAGGATAGAATGTTTGATTTCAATCATTCAGGTATTTCCCACTAAGATGCGCTTAAATTCACTAGATCAGGATTATGTATGTTATTTTTTTAGTGACATATTGGGAAGTCCTATTGGAATTGTCATATTTGTTGCCTTTATTCATTTGGGCATTTATAGGAGTGCTCATAGCTTTTCTCTCCTTCATGTCTAATGCGTTATTCACAAACCAGATGTGGTTTTACTTATTTGTTATATGATTTCTTCTCCCTTTCTTGCAATCGTCTATTCTCCCACTCTTCCTCATTTCTTCCGTTCTTCTGAACAATCAGGAGGGAAGCAACAGCTATGTTGAGGATAGCGCTGGAAAACAAATGAATATTCATATTTCCCCACTAATGGGGGGGGGGGGGAAACCAAAGAAAATAATAAAAATGACATCTTATTCTGACACTATATCAGAGCATCTCAACATTCTTGTCCACAATGTACACACAAGAATTTTAATAGGAATGACATCACCTTCAGGATTGGCTCCAAGGGCAATTATAAATGCCATGGTTCTCTTCAATTCCCTGCAGTACAGGCAGGATTAGAACAATATAATTTCCAACAGCAAAATCTTTAGGATGACTCAGTCTGGGTCCTTTTGAGGTCAACTGTCAAAGAATAATCTTCTCTCAGTTATAACACAGGAGAAAAACCTTTTCAACATTGAAAAAAATAATCCAGAAAATTCTTAGTGGAAGTAGTTAATGCTCATGTGTAACAGAAAGATTACTTGAAGTTTAACTACAAACTGTAGGGATGTCAGTAGAGTTATACCACTGTATATCTGCTTTAAGTGAGTGGGGAATCAGACCCAGATGCTGCCCAGTGGTTTAATAAATCTATATTTTGTACTCTATGGATTTCCTTGTACAGAAATGAAAAAGAAACCCCAATTTTTTCTGTGGATAGGATTTTTATGTATTCCTTTCGTCTACCTGCACATGCTATGCCCACCTAATCCCTTAAATCAATAAGTAATTTTTACATTAAAAGCATGAACTCGGTATAGCCATGGTCACATTTTGTGTGCAGCCATTTTGCTGTTGTTTGAATCTGTGTAACAAATGAAAAGCAGTGCAAGAAAATCTTTTCTCTATTAAGCACTAAAGCTGATGTTTCCAAGGTTATGTAGGGGATTTGAATGCCAGGTTACCATTAGAAATGAATTGGCATTGGGTATTCCTATCTTGCTGAAGGTTTTGGAAATTCCACCTTCCACACTAAGATCCAGGAATTCTGAATGGAATCAGCCCAGTTAATGGACCATTTTACATTTGAAGTTTCAAAAATCAGATGATGTTTGGACTTTCCTACTCGGTTAAGGGAAAACAGGCCATAAAGTAAGATCCTGAATTGCTAAGAGTAACTACAGGATTTTGTACAATTTAAAGTTTTACATTTCCTTTTTTTACTGGGGATCCTCATAGCATCTTCAATCTTTTGCTGGCTTTTAATAAGATTTTTCAACACTCTGAAGAATCTGCCTAGATTATAGCAAAACTTTGGATACATTCTCTCAGGAAATCGTATTCACAAATTGGTTCAAAATTAGTGGAAAGGTTTGCGTATGTGTCCTTTACCAAGAGGGAAATGATATGAGGCAATGTATTGAGTTGTACATAGTGGAGTGCTGCAGATGCTAAGTATTAGGTTCAGTCTTATGTCATCCCCTGGATCAGGAGAGAGAGACTAGAGGCTAAGAGTCACTTTTCTCCTTCCCTCTTTCAATTGCAGCTGAAGATTTGGCTCCATGCATCCAAGATACACCCTCCATTTTTCAGAGTAGCAGCCGTGTTGGTCTGTATCAGCAAAAAGAACAGGAGTACTTGTGGCACCTTCGAGACTAACAAATTTATTTGGGCATAAACTTTCATTGGCTAAAACTCATCAATGAAGTGGGTTTTAGCCCACAAAAACTTGTGCCCAAATAAATTTGTTAGTCTTGAAGGTGCCACAAGTACTCCTCCATCTTTGTGATTGTGAACTGCTTTGACAATCATCAAGCAACTCTTTTCAGCTGAGGAAGCTATAGGATGTAGTCTTTGCTAATTCACATAGAAGAGGAATCTTGATCTGAGGGCCTCACAGTTTGCTAACTTATTTTTCCAATATCTGGTCTTACTTATCGAGAACATGAGGCCATTAGAAAAGGGCATTTTAAGTTGAATGAGTCTAAAATGCTGCTGTAATAAACAGACACAAGGTGGATAAGGTAATATCTTTCACTGGGCCAACTTCTGTTCTCTGTGTAGCTTGAAAGCTTGTCTCGTTCATCAACAGATGTTGCTTTACCTACCTTCTCTCTAATATCCTGGTAGCAACATGGCTGCAACAGCACTGCAAACAAGCTGTAATAAATAGTCTATCAAATGTATACATGTGTTTTTTTACTATAAGTACTACTAGTGTCTGATAAAAATTAGTGTTTTGCTCAGCTTTAATACTGAATATTTCTCGGACGCAGAAAATCACAATTTGCAATATTTTGAAGAGAAAATGATAGTTCCTTTGATGCCATAATTTGGAGTATATGCACCAAGAACATGTGGAAATGCAGCCAAATCAAGATCTTCTTTTATGTTTTACTAGAGAGCAAGTGAAAACTGAGTAGATATTAGCCTTCTGGAAGTTTCATGGCATCTGGGCTTTTAAAGAGGCACTTTGATATGTTTGCTTGCTTTATGTCATTATCTCACTTTATGAAACACTGTTGCACACTGGTGAAATTTGCTATTTGCTGTAGTCCTCACTCTTTGCTTATAGTACACAGATTTTCAAATTGGCCCGCATATCAAATGAATGTTACCTCTCACTAGTTGAGAAAGCATGATAGTAAATATAACCATTCCACAACAACCTAGGCATACTTTGAGGGAGGACTAGAATTCCCTGGCCTGTTTTTAAGTCTACAGGTAGTTCTCCCATGCATCTCAGTACTCTTTTTATATTGGCGTGGATGAAAACATTGTTTTATTTTACCATATGAGACATTCTTCCTCTTAGTTTTCAGCCTCCAGGACTTCAAAAGATAAGAGACTCACATACCTTCTTAAAACAAGGTAACAGTTTTAATGAGGAAGTTGAACATTCTGACTGTCTGGTCAGTACAGTCTACTGAGCTACCAAAACACACATTTTGGTGCTAAACTCTAAACCTTGGTGTCCTCAAAAAATTCTTGGTGCAGCCTTTATGAAATATGAAAGTCAGAACTTTCATTATGATTTCTGTCCTTTTTGCATTTGTCTTCTCATACCAACCCCCTCCTTCTTTCTCTGATGATGCCTTCCTTCTTTTCTTTATTCCTTCCTTCTCTACTACTGTTTTTTCTCTCTCTTTCCCTAGTGTTTTCTCTTGTCTCTTCCCCTCTCTCTCCTTTCTCTGCTCTTGCCATGATGCTACCTTTAAAGGGAACTAACTAGGATTTTTAAAAAAAAATAGCAATTTTAATAGCTTACAGTCCAGTTGCCATAAAAATATGTCACATATACAGTAGTGGGAAATGTTAATAAAACAAATAATAAAGAGCCAGATCTCTTCCTCATATTGTCTGATACTTTACTCTGCTAGCAGTTGCAGTAAAATCAATAGGAGCAAGACTGAGCCCTTATGCTATCATTGTTAAACATTTAATATGCATATAGAAGTGTAATTTTCAGTGGGTTGTAAAGCAACTAAATCAAAACCAGTTTTGCCTGGAAAACGTAAAATCAGTTTTGAGTAAGGGAGACTTCCCTGTCATATTTAAACTTTCTGTCTTCAGCCATTTCACTCCTAGCACTGCTAAAATTATATGAGGTTTTTTTATTTCGGTGCAAAATGTCTATTTTTTTCACTTGAACTAACAACACTGAACTGTGTTTAGTTTTTCCAAAGAAATGCAGTTGAATGAGGCCTGATTCTGCTCTTCTTTCCACCTTGTACGATAATGTACAGTGGATTGCATTCTGTACAAAACATTACCAATCCGCAGATTACATTTTACACCCAATTTGCACTCACTTAGCACAGATGTAATTCACTACACAGCAAGAAGGTGAAGAATCATCAAGCTCCAAGTCTGGAAAGGTTAATCTCAAAAGGTGAAAGTTTCAGAAGGTTTTACTGTGTGAAAAAGAATGATGGAATGGAAACTATTATGCAGTCTTAACTTATAGTGGTTGAAACTGCTGCTGCTTGACTAAAAATTTAGGGCCAGATCCCTAGCTGATATAAATTAACACAGCTGCTTCTCACCAATTTACACAAGCTGAGGATCTGGCCCATTATATGTGAAGATAGAAATTAATTAATTAATAACTAATGGTTTTGCATTGTTACAGAAATTTGAAAATAAAATATCAGCTGTCTAGTTTCAACAAAGGTTACAAATAGCCACTACCTTGTGAAAGACACTATCAAACCGATGTGCCAAACCGAACTATAATGAACCATTTAGAAATTACATTGAATGAACAGCATGTGCCAGACAATACAAATGAAATCAAGCCAATGCATTTTCACCTTGACATAATGCAGCAAGAGAGAAAGAAAACAAAGTTAATCTCAAAATGAGTTAAATACAAAGTACCAGTTAATCAAATGTAGCATCTAATTTGCTTTTGGTCTCACATATCCAGTTTCTTACCCAGTTCTAAAAATGAATGTTCAAGTCAAGCATCTTCAGTATCTAACAAGTGGGTTAAGGAGATAGCTCGATGATAGCTAAAGGTCTCTTTTCGTATTCTCTACTCTTCCCCATTCTCTCCAGTCAGCCAGGGATGGAGCCTCACCATACCTTTAATCTCCTCTCACAACTCAGTGTCTTCCTCCATTCTGTCTCTTTGGCTTCAAGTGCCCTCTTCAAACCTGTTCACTGATCCTCTCCACTTGCCTCATTCAGTTTTTTTTCTAAAGATTTACTTCCGCCATGTCATCTATGAAAAGTCAGGGAGCATTTTTTTCGGATATATCAGTTGCGCCATCAAGGTACACATATGCCTTACAGAATAACCACAACACCAATTAGTATTACCCTCTTCTGTCCTTTTGTTTATGGCCTCATGCTATATTTAGATTCAAAACTCTTTGGAGCAGATACTATGGGTAAAATTTTCAGAATGACTAAGTGGTTTAGGATCCTAAATTCCATTTTTCAGGTGACTTAGGCTCAGTTCCTCAAGGATATTTAAGTGCCTAACTCCCACTGAAATCAATGTGATTTCGGTGCCTAAATCTGGGGTTATGGCCCATAGGGTCTCATTGACTTTCAGTGAGATTTAGGCATCGAAGTGCCTACATAATTTCTGAAAATGGGATTTTAATGCCTAAGTCACTAAGGCACTTTTGAAAACTTTACCAGATGTCTCTACTTCTTTTGTGACATCCCTAGCACATGTTTGGATATGCAAAAGAATAATAACAATGAACTCAATAATGGGCCACCAAGGCTGGGAGACACAGGGCAGAATGTACAACATTTTGCTAGATCCTCAGCTCTGGAGCTGCTTGATGCAAGTAGCATAGGTTATAGCAGCCTTGTACCTGCTCTAAAATTGCACCAAGGCTGTTTTAGCTTCCAGCTAGTGCAGAATTGGAGAAGTAGAAACGTGGTGTAGAGCTGCTTTCTCTCCCCCTCACTTCTCAGGGCACCAGTGTAAACTTGGCACAAGTGATGAACATTACTAATAATCTGCTCCCACATAGTTGATTGTTATGGAATCCTTGAGACTGTCCTCCCTATCCAGGATATAGCACTATTCCACATGCACAACTGCTGCCTGTGGACCAGGGAGTTGGAATACTGTAGTAGAAGGGTGCATACAGATGAAGGGAATGAAGAAGGATGATATTCAGAGAAGAGTAGAAAGAGCACTCCCTAGCTGGCTCCTGCTGCGCTCTTTGGGGAGAGGGGTAATCACCAATCCCCAGATCACCAGTGCTGATTCTCCTCCCCATTCCAGCAAGAGGGGTGCAGAACAGAGGCCTATGCAGACTCTCTCTTCCTGCCATGCAAAGTGTGACAGAGACAGTTATTGGCTGAGATTTCAAAATTCATCCATTTCTACCTGCTCTACTTAACATTGTTAACTATTTCGCACCCCATCATTACAGCACAGGTATATAGCTAGGTGGCTTAATGTACAATCCTAGAATAAGAATATATAACACCGGGTTACTGTAATGTCTGTATATTTAATTTTTATATCTAATTCAGCAAATCCCTCAATTTTAAAATGCATTTTGCATCATAATTTCCAGACTTTTTACCACAGTATCAGAGAATACAGAGACCTTGCCACAGAATTTATTTCCAGCTGGCCACAGAGTACATAGTCCGCCCTTCTTTAAAAGCACAAGCCGCTGCTACGTGAACCAAAGAAGGAGCTCCTTCTCTGTTAATATTGTCTCCTTGGGCTCCCAGTAAGGAGAATCATCTATGAAAAATTCTGAGCTGAGCATTGTAAAAGACATTTGTCTCATGCCTGTTTCTCAGCAATGACCATCATATATTTGAAGAAGATTGCAAAATATGGCTTGAGCCGTTTTCTCCAAGTCAGGAAACAGTATGCTCCCTTTGTAAAAAAATATATATATATATATCTTTGTTGTGTGCTTCATCTAGTAGTAATTATAATAATAATTTCTATCTGTAAAAATGCCCTATCCTGCAGTCCTCAGAGTGATGTACAAATATAAGGTCAGGACAAAAATGTTGAAAAGAGGCCAATAAAATATGCCAAACAAACTGGCCATCACAGATAAAGAGCACAAACAAAAATGACATGCTTTTAGCTAACATTCTCTTTAATACAAAATCTGCAATTGCACTGCTTGATAGTCCTGTATGACCTTTTGTAAATCTTTCACAACAAGCCATATCATCTTCGGAAAGGAAATGTAAATTCTCAGGATCTAACTGCTCCAGAAAGTTTAGGTGATTTTTTTTCTTATTATTAAAGGTAAACTGAGTATAAATAAATTGAGTTTTGAGCCAATTATCCATGAATTCCAGCTGATAAGACATCAGTTTGGGTTTTTTTTAACTGTCCTGAATCAAAAGTAAGTAAAATGTTTTTGTGACTTGTGCTGTTGTTCTCTTCCACTTCAAGAAACTTGTTTTCAGTGATGTTTACATAAATCTCCAGGTTATTAACCTAGGCTATCAGATGATCAGCTTAAGCATCTGGTTTACTTTTGCTCACATGTAGTATGTCTGATTTCTTATCTGGTCTTCAGCCATGGCCTGAACTGAGTATGAGTGCTTCTCCTTGAGGCTGAACTTCAGGATTCACTTTGTTTGCTTGGGCTCATATTTGTTCACTGTTATTATTCTGCATTGCTAATTAACCCATTGTATGTGGTTGCATCCTTTAGGAAAAGGTGGATAAGGCAAGGGAATGGGTTGAGTTCCAGTCTTTACTCTAGACTTCTTGTGTTATCTTGAGCAAATCTCTCAGGAGTAAAATTTTCAAAAGTGACTAAGTGATTTAGGAACCAATTCCAAAGTGACCCTTAGCAATTAGGGCCAGGAGTGTAAAGGTATTTAGGCACCTAAAAAGATGTGTGGGCTTTACAAAAGCGCCTACATGCTTAACTCCCATGCTTTTGAAAATCCCATGGGATGGGATGTGAGGGTAATGTTTGAGACACATTCAGGTACTGTTCTGATGGGAGCCATATAGTGCTCAACTAGAGCCAAAGATGCAGTTTGGCTAACGTGTTATTGAACAGCTATGCTTTCTTCCTCAACAGCACCACAACAAAATTGACAGAATGTAGTTTTTCAGACACAGTTCATACAAGGTAAATTTTTGCTTCAAGTTAAAAAAAAACATTGTAAAAGGTTTCCATAGTCACTGATTATAAACATGCCAACAGCTCTACGGGCCTACTGCTTCTTCCTCAGTATTAAATAAATTGATATAGTTTGGTACAATTTCTCAGAGAAGAATTAGGATGTTTCATCTGTCACTATCTGTATAAATTATCTCACCAAAGAGCTGGCACTTGTCTGGTGGTGGTCTTTTAACTTCCTAAACTTTACGCCTACACTTCAATATATTGTAATCCAGATTACCCACTTTTAGTACAATTTAGCTGACAGGAGATCATTATGAACCACTGATAAATCTTTAAAGATCTAAGAATCATTAATCAATCCTTTGTTGTTGTAGGTTTAAAGCAATAATAAAAGTATATCTTGGTAATGCTTCCTTTAGGAAATTCTAACTGAATTCATCATAGAGATCTTGTATTTGTGTAGCCAAAAGATAATGTAACACATTTTTGTGTGGGCAAACATTCCCTTTTCTATGACATCTACTTGTATGTACTTGTATCTCAATATGTTTGATTCTAAGTAGCCTCAGTGAAGCATTTGGTCAGCTTCTTGAGAAAGGACTATTCTCAGTAAGTGCCCAATCAAGTAACACTTAACTGACAAAGGGCTTTGGGAGACGCCAATCCACATCTGAGCTTTCCTGGGAATGTTCAAACTAACATTAAACAATGGTGTCGGCCTGCAAAGAGCTGAATCATTCATGGACATGTGATTTGCCCAGGTGGCTACAAACTCCATCTTATTGCTCTGATTTTGCACAGAAGAACAAAGAGGTTTCTGCCCACAAGAGAGAGACTATAAAAGGCCCTGGAAACCCCTCCATTTTGTCTTCAGCTGGCTCACGAGATGGCATCTCCACTCCAAAGAGATGCCTGAAAGAAACTGGGACAAAGGTCTAAGGGGATGTGAGCGATTGCTGGACCCAGGCCATAAACCACAGTGTTGGACTGAAAAGGATTGGGTCCGTACTAGAAAGGAATCTAGTCTGTGAAAGAAGCTTATTGGGACATCTCTGAGGGTGAGGTTTACCTATATTCAGTTTCTTACTGTATTAGGCTTAGACTTGCTTGTTATAGTTTTTTTTTTTTATTTTGCTTTGTAACTTATTTTGTTCTGTCTTTTATTTCTTGGAATCACTTAAATCCTACTTTTTATAGTTAATAAAATCACTTTTGCTTATTAATTAACTCAGAGTAAGTAATTAATACCTGGGGGAGCAAACAGCTGTGCATCTCTCTCTATCAGTGTTATAGAGGGTGGGCAATTTATGATTTTATCCCAAATAAGCTTAATAGAGAGTAAAACGGATTTATTTGGGGTTTGGATTCTATTGGGAGCTGGGTGTCTGGGTACTAGAGACAGGAGCACTTGCTAAGCCATTTTCAGTTGTCTGCAGCTCTGGGATCATGGGTCAGACCCTGGGTCTGTGTTGCAGTAGATTAGTGTATCTGGCTGAACAAGACAGGGGTTTGGAGGCCCAAACTGGCAGAGAAAACAGGCTCAGAGGTAGTCTCAGCAGACCAGTCCCAAGGGGATCCCTGTGACTGAACCCATCATGGATTCCCCCACTATAAGAATGTGGTTGGGGAAAGATAGCATGGTCAGGATACTGCTGCATTTGACCAAACTCTGGTTGCAGAAGTGGTCTCTGGGGCAGTTCTAATTTGCACCAGGGACTGGAGCTAGAACTTGCCCGCCCCAGGGTTGGGGAGTTACAAAAGTGGTCCATCTTGACTGATCTCAAGGACCTGGGCTTCTGTTTTTCACAGGAGCAAACATAGGATTTCCTAAACAAAGGGAGAGAATACAACCTCCATAACTTCAAGGCTGGGAGACTTTGTCTGGACTAGTGAAGAAAAGATGGTGGCTCCTTTTACGGTCTCCCACTTCTTTTGGACTTAGAAGGGGTGGTGGCTGGGAGTGAGAAATAAGGCATCAACTGAGCTGGAGGGTGGGCCAGTATTGCTCAGTGGAGTTCCTTATTCCGTAGGGGGGGTCCCATTCATCAATGAACCGGAGTTGGAAGTGGGCTTAGGGGAAGGTATCTTGTAAAGAAGCTGGGGAATTGGGTTGGGACTCCTAGTGTCTGGTACAATGAGGAGATAACCCCCTTTCCTAGCCAGCAGCCCTGTCCCAGGACAAAGTGATTAAGGAAGGAATCATGACTCGCACTGTATAGATTAGATTAGTTCCCAGATGAATTAAGGAATAAAGATGTGATCTAATGAAACCACATTCCATGTGTCTTGTCTTTCTGGTTGTATGCCTGGGACAATGGCAAAAATTCCCTTTCTTTTGTGCATTATCCTGAGCATCTCTCCTCTCCAGAGGATAGTGAAATCCAAAACAAATACACATCTTCTCAGAGAGCTCATTCTGTTGCTATAGTTGATGGATGTTAGTTGACTGATCAACTTGAACTTTTTAATAAATCGGGTACATTAGAGACCGAGAGGGTGATATAATTTTAGCTGTAATATTATATTTCTCTGTAGTAAATGGCTCATGTCTTTCACTTTAATCTGTGCAGAAAATTTATATGCCAGTTTAAATGAACAGCTCATTTGTAGCTATGAATAAAATAAAGCTGAAATAAATGGCCAGTAAATTGTAAAAGTCACTTAAAGAAAGTAAGATAGACATTTCTACATGCAAAATGTTTTGTTTCAATAATATTCAATGGGTTTAGTATCGTAAGGTGAACTGCTCTACCTAAGCTAAAAGCAAGTCAAGCCTATGCATTGATTCAGATGTGTGATGTAAATGGAGATTGTGGACATATCAGAGCATTCAGGACTTCTGTGCACTGAAATCCTGTTGAAGTCATTGGCAGTGTTGTAAAGTATCTGTGGAAGAATATGGGCCAGAATACAGAAAGAACACAATAAATATATTCCTCTGAATAAAAATACAGAAAATGGAAGTGAACTCTAAAATCACTTTTGGTGGAATCTAGCCTGGTAGTAGTATTTTGTGATGCTAACCCTGGAGCTGCTGTGCAGAAGAATGTGAAATAGAAGCAATGTCACTATTTCCTCTTCTTCTATGATTCTACGATAAGCCTTTCTACTGTCTTTGGTATTTACAAAAATACTCTCCCGAGGCTGGCAAACACTTCCTTATATAAATAAATAAGGAGGTAAATGGTTTACTGTTTAACAATCTAGCATTAGCTCCTAAGTTTTTACTTTTCTCATGCAATCCATGAATTATGGTAACTGTAACCCCCCTATCTTGTAGACCTTACTCCGGAAAAATTCTTATTGAATGAATTCCCAGAAACTGGGGATGATATTCTGGCCCCGTTGAAGTCAAAGGTAAAGCTCCCACTGACTTCAGTAGGCCAGAATTTCATCCTAAATTTCAGCTGTTTAGTGCCACTGGGGTTTTACCTGAGTAAGAACTAAAGAGTTGGGCCTTATAATATAGGGAATAAAATAATTTGCATTTGTTCCTTTACACATTGCAAGCTAACACTACTATCTCATAAATTTGTAAATGTTAACTGGTTAAAATAATGAACATAAAATAGTACAACAAAAATAGGTTCATTAAAAAATAAAAAGGTTCAGCTATTAAACAATAAACCAGTGATGTCAACCATCTGGCCTGTTGTTGTTTTCCTCTGGCCTGCTTTCCACATACCAGTCCTAAAGAAACCAAACAAACATGTTAAAAACGTAATTTCTATTTCTTGTGGCTGCAGGAATAGTTTTGTGAAAGTGATCCAATATAGCCTTCTTTCAGACAGCCTGAAATTACAATTTGAAGAAAGGGATGAACTGGCCTATTCATCTCAATGGAAAATCTCAGTCTGAAATCTAACAGTGGCACAAAAAAAGACTAGATTTTTTTTTCAAATAGATAAAGTGTTTTAAACTTTTTTCTGTCTATTTTGGTCCATAGTATTACAAAAGACTTTTTTTACACTGGTAGATCACAATGAATTCTGTACATAAAGCAGTGGCATGGCTAGAAAGTACTTTCTAGTCTGGGTTCTACCTCCAACAGTTATGGATAAAAAAATAGAACAGAGAACATCCTGGCAGTCTCAGAATGAGTAACGCAGTATTAAATGCCTGGCTATACTGGAAATAATTAGCCAGGGTCAGCTTCTGATATACTTACTCACTAGTCACTACCCTTCAAGTACAGTAACTCCTCACTTAACATTGTAGTTATGTTCCTGAAAAATGTGACTTTAAGTGAAACGATGTTAAGCGAATCCATTTTCCCTGTAAGAATTAATCTAAATCGGGGAGGATTAGGTTCCGGGGAGGGAGGGAGAATTGCCAGACAAAAGGCATTGTATATATTTTAAACAATTTTAAACAAGCAATTTAATATAGGTATAAGTTTTAAATATTTTTAAACAAGCAATTTAATATGACAGTTATAACTGCTGAGTATGAAGCTTGGTTGAGGTGGTGGAGTCAAAGAGTGGAAAAGGATGGATTCTCCGGCTGCTCCTCTTGCTGTTCTTGCAAGCACAGGCACTGACTTTGCCGGGGGGCAAGGGGCTCAAACCTCAGCCCATCCACTCCACCCCTTCCCCAAGCCCCCACCCTTGACCCGCCTCTTCTCCCCCCCACCTCCTCCCCCTTTGCACGCTGTGTCCTCGCTCCTCCCTGCTCCCTTCTGAATGCTGCAAGCCAGCTGATTGCTGTGGGCAGGAGGCAGAGGAGGGAGAAGGGAGGCACACCTCGCGCCTCCCCCATCTTCCTGCCTGGGGCAATCAGCTGGCTTGCGGCATTTAGAAGGCAGGAGGGAGGGGGAGGCACAAGGACTTGGTGTGTGGGCTCCCCCCCTCCCCTCCCCGCCTCCTGCCCGGGGCAATCAGCTGGCTTGTGGCGTTTAGGAGGCAGGAGGGAGGAGCGAGGACTTGGCACACAGGCTCCCCCTCCCTTCCCCCTCCACCTCCTGCCTGGGGAAATCAGCTGGTTTGCATTGTTCAGGAGGAAGGGGAGGGAGAGGGAGTCTGCACGCCAAGTCCTCGCTCCTTCCCCCTCCCTCCTGCCTCCTAAACACTCCAAGCCAGCTGATTGCTGTGGGTTGGAGGTGGGGGGAGGAGGGGGAAGGCGCTGATCCGCGGGGTCTGCCGATGGGCGGGAGGCACTGTGGGGACTGGTGGCGGGGCGTAGGGAGGCTGCCAGCTGTGGAGAAAGCAGGCAGTCAAACAACATAAGAGTGGAGCATTGCACAACTTTAAATGAGCATGTTCCCTAATTGATCAGCAATGGAACAACGAAACACTGTTAACCAAGATGACTTTAAGTGAGGAGTTTCTGTAGTCTTATTGAAATCAGTGGGACCATTTGGGGAGAAAGGTGGAAATCATTAGCTATGGGCCAGAATGTGATCCATTCTGTCCCACAACTAATTATTTCTACCTGTGACATGTTCCAAGGAATCCTAAATTGGAGCTGATGACTTTCTAAATAGTTTCTAGCTAGCATCATGAGGCAGATATTATTTTCATCCAAGAAGTTTATATTTAAATATGCTTTATGTCTCACTGAAACTTGAAACTAACAATATGGGAAAGAGAGTCGAGAATTTGATTATCCTTTGAGGCAAAAATCTGAGTATGCCCTTTTTACATGAAAAAAATTAACACACTACTGTATGGTTTTTATTTAAAATCTGATCAGCTTCATATCCTCTGTCCATCTCTCAGTTTAATAAGTTTGCAAAATATACACAAGTATAATTCTGGCTTTAATGTTAATTTAAAAAGTGCAAATTATTTTTCTCTTGTGAATTATTTTCCACATTTATTTAAAATGTATCAAATGTAAAAAGAAAAAAAATTCAAAAGGAGATTATTTGCTTCACAATGTATATATATGTATATTTCCTGCACGTTTATGGAGGGTAGATGTAGTCAGAACTGACCTTTAATAGTTCTCCTAATGACAAATCTAAATTTGAAGAAACTATGTGATTAAAAAAAAGTTATCTTTGAATACTCTGGTTAAGGCGCTGGTATAAATGATAACAAAAATCATGACACCTGACAGTTGCACACACACAAAGGTATATGAAAATAATATATTGCACACTTTAAAATAATTAGGACACATTGGTGTAGATCAGATAATAATTCTGTTCTATCTAGGAATTTAAATGGTATTCATCAGCCTAGTATGTGAGCACTTCACAATCATTCTTTGATTTTATACTCACAGTATCACCTGTGTTATCTCCTTTTTACAAGTGGGGACTGAGGCATACAGTACATTAAGTATCTTGTCCAAGCTCATACAGCAAGTTATAGGTGAGCTAGTAATTAAATCTAACCCCCTTGCATCCTAATCCAGTGCCCTATCTGACAGAACATCTTTAGTAAGATGTTAATATTTATAGAACAGAAATATCAAGCCTAATGGCTTATTCTTTAGTGGTCAAAACTAGGGGTGATGTATTGGCATGGGGGAAATATGCACATCTGAGCAACTGGCAACCCTTCTCTCCATCCTCATCACTGCCAGCTGCTTGAGGAGTGTATCTTCAGTTGTCCATGCAGGAGAACAGGAGTGACTACTTCTATGGAAAATGAACGTTCTGGGGGCAGGAGTGGCTCCAGGCCCCAGCATGCCAAGCACATGCTTGGGGTGGCATGCTGCGGGGGGCGCTCTGCCGGTCTCCAGGAGTGTGGCAGACGGCTCCAGTGGATCTCCCGCAGGCGTGCCTACGGAGGGTCCGCTGGTCCCACGGCTCTGGTGGACCTGCGGGAGGTGCACCAAAGCTGCAGGACCAGCGGACCGTGGGACCAGCGGACCCTCCGCAGGCACACCTGCGGGAGGTCCACCGGAGCCGCCTGCCGCCCTCCCGGCGACCGGTAGAGTGCCCCCCCCCCGCAGCATGCCGCCCTGCTTGGGGCAGCGAAATGTCTAGAGCTGCCCCTGTTTGGGGGACTGGGTTTGGGCATAAGGTGACCTGTCCATAGGCACTCCCCTCTTACCATTTGTGCCAGTGAACAAGCAAACCTGGAGTGCTTAGTGGCCAAGGAAGGACTTATTTATCTTGTATGGAGACTTGTGTAGCTGACAAATCTGTACCTGTTGGCTCTTATGCACCTGCTGTGGTATGCAAAGTGCCTCCAGACTTTGCAGGTTGATGCAGCATCAGACAGTTGATACATGTATATGTCCCTTCTTGGGATTACAAAATTGAAATTTAAAAAATGAACACATGAACCTCATTAAAACCTTCTTTATTCATCTGTCAACCTTCTGACTCTCCTCTCACTTACACTGATGTAAACTTAGAGTCATTCCACTGATGTCAGTAGATATACACTGGTGTAAAACTGACAAGAGAAGAAAATCAGATCCATATTTTTTCCATTTTATTTTGTTGTATCATTGGAAATTCACCAGTATTTTCTCAAAATGTGTAGGTGATTTCTTAGAGACAGATACAGACATCACAAATGTGTCTTTCATTAAAATTACAGGCTCTAGCAGTACCAGTTTTCAATGCATTATGATTAAGGCTACATTTTAGTCACAGTTATTTTTAGTAAAAGTTATGGACAGGTCATGGACCGTAAACAAAAATTCACAGGCCCATGACCTGTCCATGATTTTTACTAAAAATACCTTCCCGGATTAAAACTTGGGCAGGGAGCCATGGGTACTTGGGGGGTGGGAGGCTGTCCAGGAGAGGCATAGGTGCTGGGGGATTTAGCCCGGAACCCCCCTGGTAGTGTAGGGGCAGGCTGCAGCATGCAGCTTGGGACCTCTGCTGGGGGTAGGAGGTTGGGGCTTCCTAGCCAGCTCTGTGTCCCTGCAGCTACTAGGCAGTGGAGGAAGGGGCCAGGGCAGGGGCTCCGCTGCTCCCGCCACAAGTACATTGGCTGGGAACTGCAACCAATGGGAACTGTGGAGGCATGGCCTGCAGGCACGGGTAGCATGCGGCACAGAGCCCCCCCCCCCCCCCCCCCCCCCCCGCCCCCCCCCCCCCCCCCCCCCCCAGCCCCTCTGCCGCCTAGGAGCTGCAGCGGGGCCATGCCAGTGGGAGCTGAGGTGCCCCCCACCCTCCTGCCCTGCACTCCCGAACTCCCTGCCCCTAGCCCTGAGTCCCCTCCCATACACCCAAACTGTTGCTGCTGGCTCAGGGGCTGTCCAGCTCGGGCAGCCCCTGAGCCAGCACCACCCACTGCAAAAGTCACTGAGGTCACGGAAAGTCATGGAATATTTGATCTCTGTGACAGACTCACAGCCTTAGTTATGATCCACACCCAGTTCATCAGGATCTTCTCGTACTTTGATTTTGATAATCTAAAATGGGCTGTTCATGTGAATAAGGTGAGACAGCTCTCATGCTAAATTGATTAATTTGCACCTCCAAAATAATTAGTTCCTTATGTTCCTTGCCTAAAGACAATTTATGTTACATTCCAAACAGCCACACAGTTCTTAGTCCCCTCCAGGTTAGTGTCCAAAGTAAATTCAGCTATAGAATATTTGCTTCCCTACACTATAGTGATATAGGTTAATGAAATATACTCTTGGAAGAAAACAACAAGCAAAGATCTGAAGTACAGCTAAGGGCGGTGATGAATGTATTTACTGTTGCCTGTGTTATTCAGACCCTTCTGTTCTACTGTTTAGTTCCAGTTCAGATTATTAACGTCTGCTCAGTCCAAATTCCTATATAGCTGGTAGGGGGATGGGCACAATATAAACACTTGGATTGATAGTTGGACGTAGTATATTAGGGCTCAGAGGGGTAGCCGTGTTAGTCTGGATCTGTAAAAGCAGCAGAGAATCCTGTGGCACAGGATTTTTAGTCTATAAGGTGCCACAGGATTCTCTGCTGCTTATATTAGGGCTGTACTTCTGCTGGCCTTTTATTTCTGAAATGAAAACATTATGAACTCCAATATACAACTGTACATTTATTCTATTATATCCAATGAAGGAGACTTGGACAGTAGGTACTTACAGACATCAGTTGTATAAGTAACAAAGATTATTGACTACTAAGGCTACTTAAAACAGTTGTGCTGTGATTGCTGAGGCACAGGAGACTGAAAACTATATTACAGTGAATGATTCTACAGCAAAAGGAACTACATGGAGGCAGCTTTTGTGGCAAATGCTATGATGAGGTCACCTAAAGATATATAAGGCAAGCTTTAAAAATTGGCATTATTCTGTAGTAATATAACAGTTACTGATTTACAATTTCTCAAAAGTTACAGTAAGAATCAAATTAAGGCTGTCTCTTAAATTACTGAGGCTTAATAAGATAAGAAATCTCTAAGTGAAGTCATCTTTACTAGGAATGGTAATACCTGTACATTAAAGAAAAGGTCACTTCTATGTAATGATAATCACTTAAATCCCTCATATATGACGGTTACAGTAAGTAAGGCACTTTATGGATCTTAGCATTTTAGTAACATTCATTCTTATATGACCTTTATTTGTATTAGTATTAAAACTAAAAATCTATTAAAATATGTGATCATAAAAAGGTCATATTTTAGTTTTTGGAATACTGGATTTGAAGATTTATTTTCATAACATATTGCATATCCTAAAATCATCATAAAATAAGCCTGATAGAATTTTCACGCTGTGATATTGACTCTGATGTTTGTACCACCTCATATGCAGACTTCCTAGATTCAATTTTGAAGTAAATTAACATTCCATTTGTTCATGTTTTCACATCTAAATTACCCCAGAAAGAAGATAACCAAGATGATGGTTCCATAAAAGTCTGTGTAAGTTAAAAGATAATCTTTGTCCCACCATTCATTTACTCATTTTCCTCCTTAGTACGTTTAAAGAGAGAGGCTGGTTATTGTGTTTGAATTATACTACATATTATGCCACATGAACATAATATACATATTCCCACAAACCATTCTGAGAAGACTGTAAATTCTTGTGGTGATATTCCTGTGGATTTTTATGATGGAAACTATTATGAAACCAGCAGGAAATCATAACAGTGTTTTATGGAATGATTACAGAATATTTTCCCCAAGGTTATTTCTGTGACATGGCTAACTATAGATGTTTTCAGATACACCATAAAAGAAAGGAAAGGGCCAGAACAGATTTTGAATCTGTAATTTTCACCCAAATGTTCTAAAGTTTTCTTTGGGTATTGGCTCCGAAGATTTTTTTATAGGGAGAAGAAAATCCCAGGAATATCATGAAATATTTTGACAATAGGTGTGTTGTTTTCTAATATTCTGGGGAAATTATGTAAAATACACTGTTAAGCATTTGCCTAGTTTGATATGATAGTACAGTATAGCATGTTTTTGTATTGCATCCTTCATAAAAAACAGATTGTAAAATTTTTCACAACTAGTCTGTGTATATCAGGTTCATTTCAGAAATGTTTCTGAATGGGACAATATCTTATTAGTTATAAATATGGGGTTAAAATAGTTAATTAAGGACCACTGTTGTTGATGTTTATTATTTTGAGTGCCCAAAAGTGTGCTAGACAGCAAGTAAAGACTTGGTGCCTGATTCTCAGCTGGTGTAAACCATAGGGTTGCCAACTTTCTAACTGTTGACAACTGATCCCCCTTGCTCCACCCCTTCCCCTCAAGACCCCACCCCTGCTCCACCTCTTCCCTTACGCCATGCCCTGCTCTGCCTCTTCTCCCAAGGCCCCTCCCATGCTCCACCCCTTTCCCGTGGCGCCTCCTCCTTCTCCACCTCTTCTCCAAAGCCTCGCCCCTGCTTGCTCCTCTCTGCCCCCTTCCCCCATTACTTGCTTCTTCCCCCCTTCCTCATAGATGGAACCTCTCCACCTCCCTGCTGCCTGCCCATAAGATGCAGGTAAGAGGCAGCCCCAGTTGAGCAGGGGCTGGTGTGGGTTGATCTGATGCCTCCCCTGCCCCGCCCACCTGCAGAGACTGGACTTTTGGTGTCCAGACAATACATGTGATTGGACACTGCCAGGTCCCCTTTTTGACCAAACTTTCTGGTCAAAAACTGGACGCTAGGCAACCATAGTAAATCAGTATAACAATGTTAAAGTCAATGTAACCATGACAGTTTACCTCAGCTGATGATCTGTTCCTTGGTTCCTGCCCCCAGAGAGCTGGCAGTCTGTAACTGACATGATGCAACAAGTGAGGTTCATAAATATATCAAAACAGAGAGGAAATTAAGGGTTAAAATAAGCAGGTAACACAGTTTAACTCAGCATGGCATAAACCCATCTTGGTGGCTCTGTTACTCAGGAGCAAGAGGTTGATTTGGTTTGGTATTGTGTGGCGGTGTCAGGCCTGGTCAGGCTGGGTTTCAAACATTGTGTTTAATATTTCTAGATGCATTAATCTAATATTCCAGGAGGCATTTCTGTTGCCTATGAGTCATAGGAGCTCTTCATTTTTATTGGATTAATTTGTTTTCTTTTTGTGTGTGTCTGTTTCTTCTGTTGTTCTCTGTGTCTTCCTCCATTTTTCTTTCCCTTTGTGATGTCTTCTTCCATCCTCTATCTTTTTGGCACCTCCTCTACCTACCCGTCACCATGTCCAGGGCTAACTAGCAAGCATCAGACAGAGCAGGTAGGATTACTGTTAGAATGTGGAATCCAGAAACATGATGAGGTGTGGAGCAGAGTGCTTATACCAGGAGCATTTCAGGAGCTGAATATTTCTAGTGTCTTATGTTGGTAATGTTTCTGTAATGCTTCTGCTTTCTCCTCTATTTGCAACTAGATTTTATTTTATTATTTAGTGTAATACCCAGACCCCCATGTCTCCTTTCCTATATCAGTCAGCACCATGTACAGCTGAGGGTACAGTGGACAAATTCAGGCTTTCCACACTCTTTTCCCACATATTACACCCATACACTAAGCTAGGTGGCTTTTCCTCCTCCACATGTAGGGCACAATCAGGAGTGCCCACTGTTCATGGACTTTTGACATTGTAATTCACCTAAATCTGAAACCTAGATTTTATTTTTTACTAATTTATTGTAATGCCAGTGGATATCTATTCCTCCTTCCACACAACCTTCTCCTACCACTGCAACCCCCTCAGCTGCCCAGCCTTACTCTCCTTGTCCATTATGCATCCTACCCTCCTCCTTTACATCTTCTCTCTTTCTTTCCTGGATTTACATTCATCTCTTTGTTCCCCACCACCCTTTGCCCTCTCTCCTTTCTTACTCTTGCATTCCCTTTCTGCCACCTCTGCCATTCCTACTTATGATGAGTAGCATATTATTCCTCAAACAGACTTTATGGATAGCAGAGTGTGCTCCTAAATGGTGTATTGTCTGGACTTGCAGCCAAAATTTTTCTTTTCTTTTCTTTTCTTTTCACTAAAGATCAGCTTCATTTTTGCTAAGATGAAATATATTTAAACCATTCATTTGACTTCAGATTATGTAAATATGTGAAGATTTAAATATTTAAAGCTTGAGGATGATTGCTTAATTTAATTTCAGGGCACAGGATGGTTGCTTAATTTTTTTTCAGGTTACTTATAAACTGTTCTCAGTGCTGAGTTCCTCCATCTCTTGCTGGAGTACCTCCAGAAAAATACTAAATGCATAGCCTTCTGTTTTGAATTTTAAAAAGGAATAGGCAAGATAAAGCCATCAATCTTAAGGCAGAATTCTCATAGACTCATAGATTTAAAGTTCAGAAGAGACCATAGTCTGACCTCCTGCACACTCCAGGACACAGAGCCTCACGCACCCCCTCCTGCAATAGACCCATAACCTCTCGCTGAGTTACTGAAGTCCTCAAATCATAATATAAAGACCTCAAGTTACAGGGAATCCATCATTTATTCTAATTTAAACATCAAGTGACCCAGGCCCATGCTTTAGGGGAAAGTGAAAAACCTGCCAAGCTGATTCCTTTCCAACCCCAAATATGGTAATCAGTTGAACCCTGAGCATGTTGACAAGACCCACCAGCCAGATACCTGGGAAAGAATTCTCTGTAGTAACTCAGAGCCCTCCCCATCTAGTGCCCCAGCACTGGCTGTTGGAGACTTTTGCTACTAGTAGTGGCAGATGCCATTGTAAGAAATCTCATCATACTATCCCCACCATAAACTTATCAAGCACAGTGTTAAAACAAGTTAGGATTTTTGCCCCACTATTCCAGAACTTCACTCCTCTGATAGTAAGAAACCTTTGTCTAATTTCAAGCCTAAACTTATTGATGGCCAGTTTATATCTCTATGTTTTTGTGTCATCATTGTTACTTAACTTAAACAACTCCTCTCCCTTCCTGGTATTTATCCCTCTGATGTATTTATAGAGAACGATCATATCTCTCCTCAGCCTTCTTTTGGTTAGGCTAAACATGCCAGGCTCTTTGAGTCTCCTCTTGTAAGCTAGGCTTTCTATTTCTCTGATCATCCTAGTAGTGTTTGTCGCACTGGTTCCAGTTTGAATTCATCTTTCTTAAACACGGGAGAATGGAATTGTACATAGTATTCCAGATGAGTTTTCACCAGTACCTTGTATAATAGCAATAACACTTCCCTATCTCTACTGGAAATACCTTGCCTGATACATCCAAGGATTGCATTATCCTTTTTCACTGCTGCATCACATTGGTAGTCATCCTGTGAGCAACGAATATACCCAGGTCTTCCTAGTCCTGCGTTGCTTCAGACAGATACGTTCCCAGCTTATAGCAAAAACATTTGTTAGTCCAGAAGTGCATAACCTTGCACTATTGAATTTCATGTCATTTCTATCATTCCAGCTTTCAAGGTCCTTCTGATCTTCTTGTATGATATTCCAGTTCTCTTCCGTATTGGCAACCCCTCCCAACTTTGTGTCATCCGAAAATTTCATTAGCACACTTCCACTTTTTGTGCCGTGGTCATGAATGAAAATGTTAAATAAGATTGGTCCCAAGACCTATCACTGAGGAATTCCACTAATTTTCTCCCTCAAGCCTGACAGTTCACCTTTCAGTATGACCTATTGTAATCTCCCCTTTAATTAGTTCCTTATCCACATTTCAATCCTCATATTAATCCCCATCTCCAATTTAACTAATAATTTCCCACGTGGAACTGTCCAAGTGCCTTACTGAAATCAGGTAGATTAGAGTTACTGCATTTCCTTTGTCTAAAAAAAGCCAGCTATTTTCTCAAAGAAAGAGAGCAGGTTGGTTTTGCATGGTCTTTTTTACCTTTTGTAAAACCATGTTGTATTTTATCCCAATTCTCCCTTCATACCAGTGGAGATTTCTGCTTAAAACTGACCATAAGTTAGGGCTTAATAATTTCAGAAATAGATTGGCTCACTTTTTATAGTAGATGTGATGTAGAACGCAAAAGAAATCGATGGATTTTATATTTTCAAAAGCAGTTATTAAGAGGTAATACAAAATTCATTAATTTTTCAGCTTTTTGAACAATGATGATCATTATTAAGCAAAATAGGAAAACCTGTGATTTTTATTTAAAAATCAAGTTTTACCTCCCAAAATTGAGAAATGTTATATTTCATGTCATAAAATTACTTAACAATAATTAACAGTAACAATGATTTGACTGGCAGAAATGGGTTCCAAGCCAGTTTTCCCAATAAACGCCTATTCTTGGAATCTAAAACTGCTTTTGACAATCAAATCAACGCTCACTTCAACAATATGCCATTTAAAAATCCCATTGGATAAAGGTGTTTTCGTTTAAAAACACTGTTCATTAAAATATCTGGGAAGTTCTTTACATAACTTTGTACAACATGGGAAACCCTGTTTGATTTCTTGTTTGTTTGTTTTGATGTAAACAAAAATATGCTAATGCTGCAAAAGAAGCATTAATGTGGGTCTGTAGATAGTGAGCACATGCAGTGAAGTAATTGTGACTCTAAAGGTGGGTGGATGGACAAGAATCTGGCTTTACAGTTGCTCATGGTCTCTGCCATTTCCGCTTTAAATTTTCGCTGTCTTCCCAGTCTCTCAGGTTTTCCCCGTAAAGTCCCCCTATCTCCCATCTACTCCAGAAGACTTCCTCCAGTCTCCATGCATCTGAAGAAATGTTTTTTTACCCATGAAGACTTATGCCCAAATAAATCTATTAGTCTTTAAGGTGCCACCGGACTCCTTGTTGTTTTTCCGGTTTCCCTGTAATGTATTTCTGCCCATCCTCCCCACACACTCACTGTCTCTGGTTCCTATTTTCCCTCTTCTCCACTTCAGTACAGTAGCTTTTCCCGTTGCATTTTGGTATCTCTTTTTAATCCTCCCAATGTTCTGGAAGCCAGAATCTCTTCCCTGCAACCTACTGGACTTGGGAAGTGACCTTTTCTCTGCTGCTCCCGTTGGTGACCAACTGAATGTAGAGCCAGAGCTCTCTGTGCTTCTGAGCAGTTGTTGAGTGGCTCTGTGAAGTGGATGTGGGGAGAGGCACTTGAGCACTGCAGGACACAGCACAGGTCACTGCTTCTGTCCTCCAGATCTTTTGTCATCTTCCCTTCTACAAGGCTAAGAGTGGGGGAGAAAGAAACTGTCATCACCCCCTACTTGAAAATTGTAGGGCTGATGACCTCTCCCGCCCCACCATCATAGTATTTATTCTCCTGTTCATGATTAAAAAGTGTCCTCCATTTTGGGAGTTATTACTGGTTGCAGTGATGTCATACTTTTTACGGCTAGGGAATATCTCTCAAACTGGTAGAAACTTCCAAAACAGAGAAAATCTCTTTTAAGTGAAACCACTGTACTGACTGCGTTCTGACCCAACAAGGTCCATAAGGAGCACCCTGTACAGATTATTCCTGCACAGAACAGGGACAGAATCAATCTGTGATATTTGGGGCAGCCGAGTGAAAAAAGAATCCTGGTTGACCACCCTTCTGGCTCCAAGTACTACTCCAGGACAACCCCTCAGGGTTGCAGACAGTGATTGTGCCATCTTGCAGACAACATCCACCGTAGGAGGCTCAAAGGGAGGAAATGTCCTCAAAGTTTCCCTTGTCTAGTTCCTCCCAGCTTGTTTTCTTAAGGGGCATCAGGGTTTGCTCTCGTTAATAGAATTGGTGCCAGTCCATTCCCTTCTCCAGACTTCCTGGATTACCTCATCTCTGCAGGAGTCTAAGGCCATCTTTGTGGATGTTCTGTCCCTGGCAGTGAATGTAACTCAGGGTTTCTCCAGCTATTATTGCCCCAAGGAATCCTCTGTGCTCAGGTGAATTTAGGGTTATAGACTAGCATTTTCCAAACATTAATTTTCCAACGTACATGAAAATTATCATCCTATTGTGGAGGTGGGGATACTGGGGCAGCTAGGATAAGTGACTTGATTAAAGTGATACATGAAGGTAATGTCAGGGCCAGGATTCAAATGCAGAGATCTTTATTTCTCTCAGGCTACGTCTACACTACAGGATAAATTCAAATTAGCTTAAACCGATTTTATAAAACAAATATTATAAAGTCGATTGTGCGCGTCCACATTAGGCACATTAATTCGGTGGTGTGCGTCCATGGTCCGAGGCTAGCGTCGATTTCCGGAGCTGTGCACTGTGGGTAGCTACTGTAAAATAATGAGGCCAATAACGTCGATTTGTGTCCACACTAACCCTAATCCGATATAATAATATCGATTTTAGCGTTACTCCTCTCGTTTTGTAGGAGTACAGAAATCGATTTAAAGAGCCCTTTAAATCGATATAAAGAGCAGTGTAGTGTAGACGGATGCAGAGTTAAATGGATTTAATGCTGTTAAAATCGGTTTAACAGCGTAGTGTAGACCAGGCCTAAGTCCTGCCTTTCTTCCTTTAATGTTCAAAAAGTGATAGGTGCTAGTGAAAACTAGAATAGCCCTTTGCTGTGGCCAAAAGCTACACTGATTGCTCAGCCTCAGTGCAGAAGTCTGCTCAGCTGTTGGTAGCCTGTCAGTGGCTGGTAGGGAGATTATAATCTTCCTGGTGGTATCAGTGGCAGCTCGATGTTGTGTGTTATTGCCTGCTTGCAGGGATACCCTTAAGTTGCAATAAATAAAGATTGTAGGGTTGTTTTCTGCTTAACTTATTATCATCTCTGGGAAAAGCTGTCTGGATACACTGGCATTGCAAACAATCAATGTAAACTTCTTTTTTGTAATTCCATGGAAAGGGCCAAATTCTGTGCTCACTTACACCAGTGTACATGTCAAGTGTTGACTTACAATGAGGACAGAATTTGGGCTCACTGAATTTTAGAATTTGGGCTCATTTTGACAGCCTGATTGTCAACAGTATATTACCCTAATCAAAGTGAATTTTACACCCCCATTCTCAGTCCAGTTCAACACCTTTTATAACGCAGAGAGAGAAAATGTGTTGCGTAACAAAATACATCTCAAATTTATGAGTGTAAATGTATTTATGTCTCAGTATAATGGAATATTATTCAGTAATTTTCAAAGCATTCAGTAATATTTTGCTGATGGATTTTGTTCTGTTTTTCTGTGTACATGATCTCTGATTTGACTTGCTTTTTTCTTCATAGGAGGGTGAGTGCAATTTGTATGCTACATCTGAAGTGTGACCTTGGCTTCTCATGTGCTTTGATTCAGATAGCAAAGATCTCCAAGCGTTTGAGCTTTTGTAGGTCATTTCAGCATTACGTCCATTTCAAACAGTTTTAATGTGATGTTTTATATAAATATCAAGTTATGATCTATTTTAATTGCAGTTCAGTTTTGTGAGACGGACAGTTAGCAATTAGCCTCATTCAGGTGTGCAGTGCCAGGAGCGGGGAGGACATGTGCAAGCAACCTTTACCTCTCCCTGCCCCATACATAAAGGCTACAGGCCTTGTGCACTCTACATTACCCCTCTCCCCCAGGAGCAGGCAGGGAGGAGATGCTGTAGCTGAGCCTCCCCAGGCACCTGGTAGCAGTGCTGGCCAGGTACCCAGGACCGGTGCAACCATTTAAGTGACCTAGGCAGTCACGTAGGGCGCTGGGATTTGGAGGGTGCCATTTTCTTCAGCAGCAACCTTGGCAGCCGGCTCTTCGGCCACCCCAGTCACCGCCGGCATTTAGGCGGTGGGAGCTGGGGCAGGGGAACATGGGGAGGGCCGCCTGCAGCAAGGGGGAGGGAGGCGGCATGCAGGGGAACTTCCCGCCCCAGCTCACCCCTGCTCCGCCTCCTCCCCAAGCACGCCATGGCTGCTTCAGTTCTCCCGCATCCCAGGCTGCGGTGCCTAAGCTGATTGGTGCCTTAGGGTGGAGAAGGGGAGCTGCTGCGGGGGTGGGGTGCCTTAGGGGGGTGGGAGGGGACGCAAGGTGGAAGTTTCGCCTAGGGCGCGAAACATCCTTGCACCAGCCCTGCAGGTACCATTTAGGAAATAAGCAGCACCCTATGAAAAGATGTGGCAGCAGAGTGCCTGGGAACTCTGGGAGGCATTCTGCTTCTCTAACATGCCCCAAGGCTTCCCCTTGCAGGGGTACAGCTCTGCACTTCCCCAAACAATGAAGTTTGCTGTACAGACACAATTAAGCCCACATTTAATACTCGTGTTTTATGAGTCCTTCACTTTCATTATTCACCCTGTATTTTTAGCTGTTTCTTACAAATATCGTATGGCATGATGGAGAGAATTAATTTTGGAAAGGGCATCTGTGTGTGGACATGAACTGAATATCCAGCCAGACCACCTTAAGGACCTATCCTATTCGTGGTGGTGCTCAATCTGAGGCGAAGTTATGTTCCTTTTGGGATTTGCCAAGATGATGATGACTGTGTCTGTTTTCTCAACACTTTTTTGTCTGATTAGTAGTACTAAAAGCAACCTGATGTGAACATGAGGGCAAAATCCTGGTTTGTCTTGCTTGGGTGCTTTGTGGGGATGAGGGCACCAGGAGTGTCATTCCTCTGTGCAGTCCACCTCTGCAGGAGTAGAGCAGGATGGTTTCTTGTCAGGAATGCCATTTCAGATTTTAGGGGAGCAACTTTAACCTTGATTCCAGGGACTACTAAAGCACTTGAAAACTCTAGTTTTTTTTTTTTTTTTTGCAGATGATAACTTAGAAATTAGCTGACAGGAGCTCTGTATCTAATTCCTATATAAAGAAAGAAAATATATACATACAAACACAAAGTAAAGCCATATTTTAATTTTATCTGTAAATTTAGAAAAATCGGAAGATAATATAGCAAAATATTCCCAATCCCAAACCTTGAGGTGGAGTCAGAACTGTTCAACTGCATCCTGCCATTAAACCATTAACACCTTTGTTCAGCTCAGTCGGTGGTGGGGAGGAGCCTGTGCTTTGGGAGCCAGACAAATCTATTTAAATCCCAATACAGCATGAAGTCCTATATGAGGAAGGGGTGCCACAGTCACTGAGGGTCCTGCAGCTCTTGGGGGAGAATTCTGGATTTGGGAATGACAGGTCCTAAGGTCTCATCTCAGACAAGCCTAAGCAAAGACTGTAGAAGTTACGAGGTGGAAGCACTTGCTTCCACGTAAGAGATTTTTTATGCTGATGTCAGAAGTAAGATCTGAACAGCTGGTTCTGAGGACAAGGTTTGTTTGTCTAGGCAAGTATATAATGAACAGGCTAGTGTGTATGTGCACCATGTACCTGTTGTGGTTCCTCTGAATGCCATGGGCCCTATACTGCTAACAGAGATTCTCCATTACCTCAGGCATCAGGACCGGGTGCTTTGGTATAGGCGGTTCTGCCCCAGCCACAGTTGTGAAGCTCTCCAAGGCTGTGGAACTGTTACAACAGAGCAGTACCTCCCCGAGTTATTCCTTCACTATCCCAGTGCCCAGTGAGCTGTTCAATGCAGTGAAAAGGTTGTTACAGCATAGAACAGTGTAAAATAAAAGCTCGCCATTGTAATTTGAAATCCATGTATGAGTGACAGGGGCCATGATTTCATCAGCTGCTGTGAAAAACTTGAGTTGCCAGACCCCTGAGCTAGAATTGCAGCCTGGGACTCCCCAGTTCCATGGAACTGAGTGCATGTGAGTGCCAGGGGGGCAATTGCTGCTATGTTGGGCTCTAGGAGGCCTTTCATCCTTGCACTGCAGTGCAGTTGTGTCAGACTCAAAAGTCTGTCAACAGCCAAGGGACAGAGGTTAGCTCTGTGTGTGGCAAAGGCCCTGCGATGACACTGACCCTCTGAGTGAGTTGAACAGTGCCCTGTGGGTATGTGTCAATGCGATGTTCAGCCAGGCCTCCCAAGAGCCACGGCTGTGCAGCTCAGCATGCTGGCTTCTCAGCAGAGAAACCCTGACCAAGGATGAGTCTGTTTAAATTCCAAACACCCTCTAGTGGGTACAATTGGTGATTAGGAACTTTAATGAGGGCTTTAACCCAGGTGCCCCCCTTCCCCCAGCGCTGCGGTCTCATCCCACTGCTTCCACTGGGACCACTCAGTGCTCAACTGCTCTGCTGGATCAGGGCCTTTAGGAGTCAGAGTAAGAAGCACTGCCCCCTGTGCTCACTCTCCCATGCCACAGTGTGTCTCATTACAGCAAAGCCAAAATGCTATTCTTCAGCCTTCATGCAGACTAAAGCAATGATGTCATTCAGCCTCATAACAAATACTCGATAGATCAGCACCACCACAGCCCTTTTACATCACAAAATTGATTTGTTTATATATCAAATGTGATTTGTTTATAAACAACCACATTAGTCAACAACTTAACACTCATTCACATCACGCTGTAACAGCAGCAGCAGTGATTTTTAAGCTTTAAAAATGAGATTAAAAGTTGCTGTGTCACATCATTACGCATCAACTAAATTATCACTAAAATCATTTATTTTAATTACATTTTTTGAATATGTAGTGTACATATAACAAGATTGAGAAAACAATGACCACTTAGGTTAATAAAAGGGCTAAAAAAAAACAGAGAAGGAGGAAGTATTATCCAACTAAGTTATAAATGTACGCTGACTTAGCAGCACATCTAAGATGTGGAGCTGCTAGAAAGAGTATGGAGTCAGTCCTTTGCTGCACTCAGCACAGGTGGAACAAAGGAGTTGGTTGCAGCTCCCAGATCCTACGGTCAGGTAGCGACTGTCTGCCCCTTACGGATTGCCAGAGGTACAGCATGCTTTAGCTACACCCTTCCCTGCCTTGGCCCCACCTCTAACATGTCTCTCTATATGGAGAGAATTGCCAGCTGGCTGTTTCAAGCCAACTAATTGGACCCTTTGCACCTCATTAGTCCCACAAAGAAGCCATAGTGGGCCTCAGGATCCATCCCTGTATCTTTTTAGAAGGACTTTACTTGTAAATTGGAGCTGTGAGAATAATTGATTTTTTTGTTTGCTGACATTTCCGAAAAATCGAAAAAAACTTCACTTCATATTGAATTAAACATTTTGTTCGAGTCCCAAAGAAATATTTTGTTTAGATTTTGGGCTTTTTAACCATTTATTATTATTATTATTATTATTATTATTAAAAGCAAAGGAACTTTGGAAATACAGGTAGATTCACAAGAATACTATGCTAAACTATAGAATTACCTAAGTATAACTACATCGCTCAGGGGTGTAACAGTCATGTAGACAGTGCTTGGTTGACTGGAGAGTTTCTCCCGCAGACATAGCTATCAATTCTCACAGAGGTGGATTAACAAAGCTGATGGGTTAACTCTCTCCCATCAGCTTAGATTGTCTTTGTTAAAGTGCTACAGCGGTGCAGCTGCACAAATGCAGCCTTTTAAGTGTAGACCTGCCCTTAGATGCCTAACTCCAACATTTAGGGATCTTTCACAAAGCCACAGAGGAGCAGGTGCCCCACTGTGAATGCAGTAGTTAGGGCACTCACCTGGGATGAGGGAGACCTAAATTTAAATCTCTGTATATGAGCAGAGACTTGAACCCTTGTCTCCTTCTACTAAGATATATGCGCTTGTCCTCAGGCTATGCAGGCAGGGGTGGGGAATGAGAGGCAGTTGCTCTTGTCTAGGGTGACCAGACAGCAAATATGAAAAATCAGAACAGGGGATGGGAAGTAATAGGAGCCTATATAAGAAAAAGACCCAAAATTGGAACTGTCCCTATAAAATCAGGACATCTGGTCACCTTACTCTAGTCTTTTCTGTTGAAGTTGTTCCAGTTTGTATAAATAATTAAATATTTATTGGAGCAGGGACTGAAACTCAGGTGTCCCCTCTTTCAGGTGAGTGCTCTAATCACGAGGCAAATCACTCTCATTTTCTGGTCCAATAAGTTGTTAATTATTATACAAAATGTACCAGCTTCACCAGAAGAGATTCCCAGCCCAGAGCAGCCAATACCCTGGTGATTAGGACACTCAGTTGGGAGCATGTGAGTTTAAGTCCATGCTCCAGAGTGAGGAGACAAATCTGGGTCTCCCACATCATAGGTGAGTGTCCTGGCTATTGGTCATGGGGACAAGGAGCATACTATGTCCGCCTCCTTTTCTGAATGGTACGTAAGCCTCCTTGTGACTCTAACCTGAAAAATCAAAGCATTTTATTCTGAAAATATCAAAATGAATGAAAAAAATTGTCAAACTTGGCATAAATTTGCAAAATATTTCAGTTGACTCAAATCTGTATTTTTGTGTCCCAAAAAAGTTTCAGCTGAAAAATTTTGCCCACCTGTATTGTAAATACCATGCTCACTGGTAATATAGCATATATATATTTAAATTACTTAGGAAAAAAGCATCCTCGATACTGAATGTTTTTCTAGTAGTTTAGAAGGGAGATTTTTATACCTACTGTATTCTGTGTTCGACAGGGTCAATACCACAGGCCAAACAGTTCATCAATCAACATCCACAGGAGGAGCAAAACTGCTTTTCTTATGTGTCATTTTGATCAGAGCCCTGACATCATCCAACTGTATGAGATTGAACCCTCTAGCTGTGCCTTTGACAGAGACTCCAACTGGAGCATAGGGAGCAGACCATTTTTGCTACATCTCTCAGAGTGAACGTTCTGATTTATCTCTCCTCAAGAAAAAGTCTTAACAGTAATTACCCAAAAATTGTGTAAGACCTTCATGTCATAAAATATACAAATTTGTGAGAAAATCATATCAGATCAAAAGGAAAAAGCTTTAAGTTGTATCTGATGTAAGCCTGGGCAACCATCTTACCTAGAGAAGGTAAAACTTATCTCAGTACAATAGTATCAATGCAGGAAATAAAAGTATCCAGAGTACTCATGGTGTCAAAGTTGCTGCTTTTTAATTTACCAGTGAGTGTCAAGACTTGCACAGGCGCACGTGTGCTCACACGCTCTGTAATCTTCTTCAGCCCCCGCTCTTCTCTTTCTCTCTTCCTATTTATATCTCTGAGAGTCTTTGAAATAAAGGTCTGATCTTTCATTATACCGGGCATGAATGCATCATCTATATTTAGCATCCTGAAAAAGCTATTTGCATAGGAGCATCTAAGAACACTGTGATTTCGAGCAATTGTTATCTGTTTCAGATTCATCTAATATTTTATGGCAACATGTTTCCCTGAGTAAATTGGAGTCATCTGTTTCTTGTCACTTCCCAGGTCAATTTGAGAAGTTTGTTTGGGTTCATAGAAATGTTAACTCATCATATGTATCCCGATTAGACTAAGGTATTTTTGTGTACAGTAGGACTGATTCTCCATAGCCTTGCACTTTGTGTAATCCTTTACACATGGGCCCTGTGGCTGTAAAATGTTACCAGATCAAAATGCACATGTGTACATGTGACTACACCAGGGGTTAGGCAGTGGTAAATCAGACCCTAATGGTTCACATCCTCTAGAACAGGGGTTCTCAAACTGGGATCAGGACCCCTCAAGGGATCACAAGGCTATTATATGAGGGGTCACGAGCTGTCAGCCTAAACCCTGCTTTGCCTCCAACATTTATAATGGTGTTACATATATAAAAACATGTTTTTAATTTATAAGGATGGCCGCACTCAGAGGCTTGTTGTATGGAATGGGTTGCCAGTAAAAAAGTTTGAGAACCACTGCTCTAGAATGAGGTCTCTAACTTTTCTTATATAGAATCCAGTCTAAAACTCATTGAACTACATGGAGAGGTCAAGGTCTTAATTTTTAGGCATTAGGTGAGGATCTTTCAGTCATGGGTTTAAAATGACAGTGACTGTGGGTTTTTTTAAAATAATTCTATATGTCTCAGTACGAACATATCCAGTAGGATTCTTAATAAGGAAATCTATACAAATCTGTTATCTTAATACTCAAAGGGGTTCCATGAGTAATTTGCATTTCCACTGAAGGGCAATACCTTGGTTAATCAACTTCACATTGTTGGGAGAATAGTTAATTCAGAAGAAAGCAGCTTCAACAATTTAGATATGATCTTGCACTCCTCTTTTAGGCATAATCCTGTGAAGACAATGGGAGATTTACATGAGTATTAGTAATATGACTGAGATTGAAGAGCCTGATTCAAAGCCCATTCAAAGCCCTTTAAAATGGGAATGGGATCAAGCCCTTAGTAACCTCCTCAAAAGTAAGCCACTGCATTCTCAGATAATGCAAATCAATATAGTTCTATTGACTTTAATGAGGTATGTTGATTTACACCAGTTGAAAATCAGGTTGTTAGTGTCTGACAACTCAAATGTTACCGTAATAAGTATTTGCCTCTAAGAGTGCAACCTAGATTGGAAACCAGCAGACAAAGCTGAGGAGTAGCTATGGATGCACTGACCACAACAAAAAAATGAAATACTACTACTTGTAGTTAAATCCGTAGGTGCCAATGGGTCTGAAACTTCATCCTCAAGTATCAGGGAGTCAGCATGTCATACAGAGTCAGAGATTTATCTGAGGAGATCCTGAGGAAAATAGTATGCTCTGTATGTATTAAATAGGGTCTAAGTACTGTTTGTACTTAGCCAATGGAAAACAATTACTTAACCTACTAAATCAGTGTGCCAGTTTGAATGTAAAACATTTTTAAAGTGGTGTAACATGATTTTGAATAATCTATTCTTACATAATAGTCCTTGTTAAACTGACAAAGAAAAATTATGCTAACATTCTCAATTTTGTAGATATTGCTAAGGGTCTCAGACTAGAAAATTCAGAATCATTACTGTACTTTTGACGACAGCATAGAGACTGTGAAAATACGAATAAAAATAGTGTTGGGACTTTTGGTTATGACATATTTGCTTCATGTAGATGTTTCAGATAGACACTGGATAGCTGATATAATATGAGTACTGATGACAAGAGACACAGCAGGAGCATTGACAGTGGAAAGTCTGGAGCTTTTTTGCCTGCCTACGAAGGCTGCTTTGTGTTTTGATCCATGACAATTTAACTGACTGAGCTCTGGTGTCAGCTGTAGCAGTGTCTTCACTTACTGTACCTCTTACAGGGAAGTGAGACATTTAAGAATTTACTAACAGTGGTATGATCAACATGACACTGTAATGAAACCCAGGAGGATATTGGTATAATATATCAGACCAGAAACCATCATTAGTGTCATACCTCTTACTGATATAGATCCTTTTTTCTAACCCTTATAACATTTCAAATAGAATATAGTAAGGTGCTTTGTTCCTCAAGGACTGCTAGTGTAACAAGGCAATCTTTTGATTTAAGCCCTTCCAAGTCTGGCCAGAATGGCTTGTAGAATAAAGCACATTGATTAAATAATTCAAAGTACTGTAGTGGGAAATGATGTCTAATCCCCATTCTCATAATAACCCTGTTTCAAATTAACTAAGGTAGAGCAGAGGAGTGGATAGAACTGCTGGATCATTTAAGGCCTAATCTTATGAAGTTTTGAGCATCTCCTGAAAGGAGCTCAGCACCTTCAGTTCTTTTGGAAGTTAAGAACATCGACTGTCTCTCAGGATTGGGCCTTTACTTTCCAAAAACAGTGTTTTATAGTGTTCTTTTGTTCAGGAGATTTACTGCACTGCATTCTGTAAGTAGTGCTGTTACTTTATTTGGATTGCTCACTATGGGTCCACTCACTGCTAAGTATTATGTATTATTTGATTAGTAGATATAAGAGAATAAATAATATTTTATAATCCCTTCATACCTGCTAGAAGGTCTGATAACAAAAAGAACAGGCAGTACTTTGAACTGTGTATAACATAAATCTCTAAATAAACATTTTACTCTCTTTGTGTTAAAATTGGCTTCTTCTTTACAACAGGAAGAGAATCGAAATATATAACATTAGCAAATGGCTAATATTTGAAATTGTTTGGGTAGTTAAGAGAGAGTGAAGCATTAAGATTTTTCATATATGGCTGCTAGATTTAAATATACCATTTTCATTTTATAAAATTAAGTCAATAATCAGTTGAGTAATATTTTAATTCCTTTTGGTCATTTTGCTGAGTCATGCATAACCTTCAGTGTGACGGTTCCCCCTTTCTAATGTTTTACTTGTGCATTGGCATTAAAAGTGTCATGTATACAAATTGTAGTTGAAGTTAGTAGAAGCTACAAATGTGTAGCTCCTCTGAAAAACAGGCCATTTTTGCTTAGAGAGCCTTACTATGGGTTTAGGCACAAATCTTCTGGTAGCCAGCTTTCAGAGTGTAGACCTTTGAATCAATCTATACTTTATACAGAAAAAAAATATATAAACAGATATTAAGGATGCATAATCAAGAATTCAAAAGTTAGGAAATGCCAGGACTAAGGTTGTATGCCCGTCCTAAATTCAGCCCCCTTGTGTATATGAATAATGATGTAGTCTTATTTATATGAGCCCATTTTCCCAGGACTCCTGCCTCATTCAGTAAATGGATAGTTACTCAATATTTTGTTTTATCCTCACCATTGAATGTGTGGCCCAAGGCCTTATTTGCAATTCAAAACCTGCTCTGAAGACAAAGTCATTCATTTACGCATGGGCTTTCCATGGCACTCATCACTATAGTATCTGAGTGCTTCACAAACATTAATTATGTTCACAACACATTTTTGAGGTCAGGTGATGTTATTAGCCTTTCCATTTTACGGAACAAGAACTGGGGTACAGAGACATTAATGTCAAAGGTGTCCATTAATTTTGGATACTGAATTTGAGACACCTCAGTTATGATTTTTCAGCGTACTTAGCATTCTGTAGCACTTATGTTCATGTAACCCTTCTGCCCCTCTGAGTTGGCAGCAACAAGGGCCAGGTTCAGTATCCAGAGGTTCCGTTTCAGTAACACAATGCATAACCGGCTCGAGCCCCCACCCAGTGACCTGGGACACTTACATACCACACCTGCCTGGGCGGCTCTGGGAGGCAATACTTCCCCTCTCGCAAGCACGGAGTCTGAGTGTAGCAAAATCTTTTTAATGAAGGAATCAATGCGGCATCCCATTGGAGAAACACCACAAACAGGGTTATAATACAAACCATAAACACCACAAACAGGGTTATAATACAAACCATAAACAAAAAAACCCACCTCCAAGTATGTTTGGCAATGTCATTTTCCCCATATGGTCTTAAGTCCAATTACCCCAAAGTCCAACAATCCAAAAGTCTCTGGTCAGTGCCACCCCAGAATTCAAGAGTTTATCTGTAGAGTTTTATCCCCCCAGCCTGGATGGAAATCGGGGGAAAGTGCACACGGTGTTGAGGGGCACCTTACGTGGGCCAGGGCCAACTGCTCTGCCTCTCCATGAAGTTCTGCTGCAGCCTTCACCACGACCAGCTCCACCACACCAGCTGTGCTGCTCCTCCAGCCACCCCTGCAAACCACTTCACTCTGCTCACTGTTCCATGGGCTGCTCCAACACGCTGCAACTGCTCCACTCTGCCAGCCACTTAACAATAGGTCTTCAGACTCCCCCACTAGTTAACACAGCACTCAGTGATCTCAGTTCAGCTCTTTCAGTGATTTCAGCTCTTAGTAGAGGAGCCCTGGTGCTGGTGCACTATTGGTCCAACATGAATTCAGCTCAGCAGTCTCTAGAAGGACTCCTAAGGGAATCAAAATTAGCTCTACTCTTTAACAGTGAAGAGAGGAAGATGTGCAATTGGTGTTTAAGGCCCTCAAAAGGGGCCCATACCATCAGGTACACACACCAATCCCCAACCTCTTTCCATTCATGGGGTTTTGGAACCCATGTCCCATGTTTAGCAAGTACCACCCAACTGAGGTTGAGTCATTTCTGTCACAAAGCAGTCCCACAGCTCCCCATTCACACAATCAGAGTGACAAACTTTTTTTTTCCTCCTGCCCCAATAACAAAGAAATTGGGGATCCCAGAGCTGTTAAAATCACCATCCCAAACTGCTGTGGGGTTATGCTAAGTGGGGGTGGATGCCAATGCGAATTGTTAAAATTCTTTCCACACTCTCTACAATTCACCACCAGATGTCAGGGTAGCGCTCATCCTGACTCTGCTTACATTCAAAACATGCAATGTGAGAGGTCCAGTGGTTAGGACATTACCCTCAGACTTAAGAGACCCAGTTTCTTGCTGTCCTTCAGATGTCCTGTGTCACCTTAGGCCTGAATGCACAAAATGAGTAAGGTGGTGTGATGTTGTGCATTGCTATGCCTGACCTTTAGGTGCCTAGAAAAATCACTGCTTCACAAAGCTTGACCTAAACTTCTATACAGTGATTGGGGAGTGAGAGGTGTCGTGAATGGGATTCACACAAGCCTGCATGCTAGGCAGGGCCATCTATGCTAGCCAGTGAGAGATGCCAATGATGAGTGTGTGCTAACCCCCCCCCCACCTCAGATATAGGCACCTAAGTCTGTGCAGGAGGGAGGCACCTATCTGGGCTTGAGATTCGTAGCTGCAGACAGTCTCTTGGCATTAGGCACCTATGCTATTAGCAAGTAGCCCGTGGGAAGGATGATGACCTACCATGTAACTTTGAGCCCAGTGGTTAGAGTACTCACCTGGGATGTGGGACACCCCCACTGCATCCTTCCATTTAAGTCTTGCCTCCGCCTGAAGGGGAGAAGGGATTGAAGGGATCTGCACCTCTGAGGTGAGTGCTCTAACCATTGGACTATAAGATGTTCTGATAAAGAGACTCCCTCTGTGTCTCCTGTTGAAGCTGTTGCACTCTGGATAAATAATTAAAGAGTCATTGGAGGAGGGGGACTGGGGCCTGGGTCTCTCACCTCTCAGGTGAATCCCTTACCCATTTGGGTAAAAGTTACGTGAGAGGGCTTCCCCCTCCCCCACTCAGCTGTTTTTTGTGAACTCACCTGAGGGATCCGACCTGGTAGGTTCCCTCCCAGCATGCTTGCCAGATGGACCCTGCACCCAACTTAGGCAGCTGAATGCCCATCTTCCTGTGGTTTGTGAATCGCTCTGGGGCTTAGGCAGGAGATAGGTGCCTGGGCACCTAGAGGGAGGCAACCCTGCGCATGCTCAGAAGCATAAACATAGGTGCCTAGGGAACTTTTAATGCAAAATGTAGGTGGTGAGTGAGTTCAGGTTCCTACAGGCTTCAGAAGGAGTTCTGTGCATTTCAGTGATCCTGAAACTGATCTGGGTGCCTCCAAACAGGGAGTTAGGGCTTGTCTACATGGGGGGGCCGTTAATCCGCAGAGTTTTGCCACATCTCCAGTAATGCTCATTACTCAAGCCACAGTAATCGTGTGCTCATGTGACAGTGCTCTCTGTCAGTGCACATCCTTGTGTATGCTCCGCAGCAATTTGCTGCAAGCTAAGGATGTGGCATTCTTGGGGGCAGGGAATGTCCCATGCATTTTTGCTTTGCTGCTGAGCCATGTGCATTCAGGCATTTTTCTTGGTGTGCATTTTGAGATACATAGTGGAAGCCAGGCTGGCTCAAATATTTTAAAAATCCCACGATTCATCAGTCTCCCCCATACTTCCTTTAGGGTGGATTAGTGCCATTTTCAAATTACCGATGGTCAGCCTGGACCCAACAATGCCGTGCTGTGTGGTACTATGCTGGCAAACTGGAATACACAGAGGCTTCTTGGGCTGTATTTCAGCACTCAGAGCTGAATGATTTTGGTTTGGGACCAACCATATGATGTCATAGCAGCAGGAGGGTCTTCAACACGGGTGGAACTGGGACATGGATGATGAAGAAGAGGAAGACATGGAGCAACTGATAGCAGAGGACTGGTTCCTGGGGCAGCTTCACAGCATGCAGTACCATTTCTGGGCTTGGGAAACCAACATGGATAAGTGGGAAAAGATTGTTCTGCAGACCTGGGATGACCAGCAGTTGTGAGAGAATTTCAGAATGGGGAAGGCAACTTTTTTGGAGATATGTGATGAACAAAGTTGGAGCTGCAGTGGCAGTTTACCAATGTGCAGTGCCCCATATATGTAGATAAGTTGGTCTCAATTGCTATCTCTAAGCTGGCCACCTTGAATGCTACTGGCCCACAGGGGACCAATTTGGCATGGGAAGACTGACCATTAGGACCGCAGTCATTCAGGTCTCTGGTGGCATGGAAAAGGTATTGGGTTATAAATAAGGCTATGTTTTAGTCACTGGTATTGTTAATAAAAGTCATGGACAGGTCATGAGCAATAAAAAAAAATCACGGCCTGTGACCTGTCAATGACTTGTACTATATATACCTTGACTGAATCTTAGGATCTTTGGAAGGCTCTGGGGCACTGCTGCTGCTCATGGGGAGAAGGGGGAAGCCCGGGGCCCCACTGCTGCTCTGGGGCAAGGGAGGCAGCTCGGCATGCTTCGGCTGCTCTGGGGGAGGCAGGGGTGGCTTGAGTCCCCATGGCTGGGGCAGGGAGGGGCGGCCTGGGGCCCTGCAGTTGCTCCAGGGCGGTGCCGGGAACCCCTGCTACTTCAGTATCCCGTGGGGCAAGCTGCAGTTGGCCAGTGCAGCTGGCCCAAGGCTGCCCTAGCTGCTCAGGCAGGCCTGGGGTCAGCCGAACTGCCTGTAGAAGTCACGGAGGTCCCAGAAGTCACGGACTCTGTGACCTCTGTGACAGACTTGCAGTCGTAGTTATAAAGCATGGTGATGTTCAGAAAAGCTTATTGAAGGCTCTGTGCACAATGAATTCCCAAACTCTATAGGGACAATCAATGGTCTTCTCAAAAGTAGGAATGGAAGGGAGTAGCAAGCGGTATCAGAGGGGAATAACTATGCAGCTATTCCTTGTAATTTCTGAACAAAAATATGAGCAATTTCTCAGGCTTAGATTTTGCTTTATCTCCCCTGCAGACATGTTGAAAATGCAGAGAAAAATAGATAGGCTTCTACAATAATTGCCTAAAGCATTCACTGTTACCAGTCTGTAAGAATGTGTGTCATCAGGGAATTTGCACTCTTTGTAGCTTCACAGGCATGCAATGTTGATTTCTACCTCATGTAAATTGAGAACACTAACCAAACTTCTTTTCCTATCATCACTATCTCAAACTTTTGCATTTCACATACAAATATGTTTCCCTTATTCAAATCTGCTGCAGAGTGCTCGGGTGGAGCAGAGGCAGTGGCTTTGCCATGCTGCCAGCTGACATTTTGAGGTAGTGAATGGGACTTGGGGGTGGGGAGGCAGTGTTCTGGAGGCAGGACAGCTGAGGGCAGGGGAAGGGAAATAAGTACATAGGCATGTGCTTTCCACATGGTGGGCCTGAAAAAGGTCAGTAGTTGGAACTTTAGCTTGAAATAGAGGGTGATTGCCCAGCTGGAGCAACTGTCATTTTGAAAAGGGGTATGGGGCAGGAGGGTGAACAGACAGCATGGGCCAAGGGGGGAGTGCAGGAGGTGGGAACCTCCGATGCAGAAACGCCTCTAGCTCACATCATGTGACCAAAGGACAGAAGCTAGCTTGGCAATATAACATAATAATAAGACAATAAAACTTAAATAGTAAATTATTTTAATTAAAGAAAAAAAAACTTACATGCTGAGGTTCTCTCCATAGGTTGCTGCCCAGAAATTGGGATTAGTTGCTACAGTGCACGAATCAGGCTCACCCTCCACCTGGCCGGCATCAGGGCCCTGAGTTCTGAACAGATTCTAGGAGATGTCTTCACTGGCCTCCTCGTGCTCATCCCTCAATGGGTCAACCTTGGCGGGGATGGTGGCCAGCAGGCTCCACAAGCTGCCTGGTTTGGTTGGCTGTGTAGTTATGTAAAGGCTGTGTAGTTATGTAAATTCCTGTCCAGCGCCTCAAAAATTTAGCAGATTACATGTTTCCTGCCAGATATTTTTCCTGATCTCCCTCATTTTAATGTAAGTGTTCATGAGCTGTTTTCTCTTTATCTGACACTGTTGGCCATGCCGGCTGTGGACCGTCATGAACATCTGCCTAGCAATGTCCACAAAAAGGTCTTTACTGTGGTACTTGGTGTAACCATGCCTTAGTGGGTCACAACTGAGGATGCCAGTTGTGCTTAGAAACACCCCAAGACTGGTGAATAACCCCCCATAGGATATACCAAGCCAGCAACAAAAGTCAACTTCTGTTTCACCACACTGGCTAGCAAGAAGTCATAAAAGCAGTTTCCTTGGGCATTTCAGTTCTTATATCATCACCAAAAACACTGGATTCAGAGATGAGTGGTTCTTTATCACCAATTGCATTAAATAATAGGTTCTTCTGATCCCAAAGGACCAGCTGCACATCCAGGTCAATACGTAACTTAGATCTTATCCAAAAGTAACTCTGATGCCAATCCTTTAGTATCTAAGATGCTGTATGTTCCAGTCTGTGCATCCGATGAAGTGGGCTGTAGCCCACGAAAACTTATGCTCATATAAATTTGTTAGTCTCCAAGGTGCCACAAGTACTCCTGTTCTTTTTAAGATCTAAAGGTTTATTTATAAAAAGAAAGATGACAGTTAAAATTGGTTAAAGAATCAAATACCTGCAGTAATTGAAAAGTTCGTGGTTCAGACTTGTAGCAGTGATGGAATAAACTGCTGGTTTATGTCAAGTCCCTGGAATACATCCACAGCTTGGAAGGGTCAT
The DNA here is from genome assembly GCF_003597395.2 of Chelonoidis abingdonii. Classification (NCBI taxonomy): domain Eukaryota; kingdom Metazoa; phylum Chordata; order Testudines; family Testudinidae; genus Chelonoidis; species Chelonoidis abingdonii. The sequence continues at coordinate 47,184,961 of NC_133769.1, read as the reverse complement.
TCAGTCCTTTGTTCAGAGCGTCAGTTTGTAGCAAAGTTCCTCCAGAGGTAAGAAGCAGGATTGAAGACAAAATTAAGGTGTTTCCAGGGCCTTTTATAGCTTTCGCCATGTGGAGCGAATCCCATTGTTCTTACTGTGGGAAATTACAGTAACAAGATGCAGTTTGGAATCACATGGGCAAGTCACATGTCCATGCATTTCGCCTGGTCACAGCAGGAAATTCCATTAAGTGTAGATGGGTGTCTCCCATGATCCATTGTCAGTTAAATGTTCTTTTGATGGGCCACTCAATTTGAATAGTTCCTCCAAGATGTGCTGGCTAGCTACCTTATGGGCATTACCCCAGGAGCAAACATTTGAAATTCAGGTATAGAGCCAATACTTATAACTTCAAAGACAAAAACGATGCATGCATACAAATAGCAGAATTATATTCAGTGAGCCGTAACTTTTCCTCAGACACCTCACTTAACAACCTTTGTACAGATTTGTTGCAAATATATAACAGTGGTTGCAACAATGATCTACATGGTTATATTTTTATCAGATACGTCACATTCGGTCACAAGAGCTTCTTGTGCCAATGCTTTCTCCCCCCACGCACTCCTTGGACTGATGAGATCCAGGGTCTCAGCACAGCTCCCCATGGCTGCTCAAGACATGTTATAGGGCTTCTGGAGCTTCTTCTTATTATAGGGATTCTTATTACACTTATTGTGATAAAGTGGAGTCCAGAAGTAAATGCAAAAATCTGGCTCTGTGCCAGCTTATAAATAGAGAAGGGGAGATCTTGTCAACTTGACTTCAGAGCTGGGGAGGAAACACAGATAAACAGACCCGTCAGTAACAGTTGCCTGCAAACCAGAGTGGGATATCTGTTAGAAGACTGCCAAACTAACTTGCAGCAGCATTGTGTGCACATAAACAACAGACTGGACTAACTCGCTTCTCTGTGAAGTTAGTTCCCTTCAAAACAGGACTCTAGAGTTGGTGATAAGTGTGTCCTCAGTGCACTACAATGAACTGTGTTGTGTGTGTGCAAACGTTTTCCAAGTGGATTAACTTAAAAAGTTGCTGATTAAACCACCCATGTAGATAATTCCTTTTGTTCATCCAAGAATTACCTTCTGTCCCATCTGTTCCCTACCTGTAAAAATGAGATAATAATACTTCCCTTCCTGACAGGGAAGTTGTGAGAATAAACAGACTAAAAAATGTAAGGTGCTCAGATACTGTGGTGATGGGGGCCATACAGATGGGTAGATCATGTAAATACAGTTGGCTTCATAATACATATACACAAGGGAGCTAAATTAAGGTAACATAGGCAACCTTAATACTGGTATTTTCTAATTATGACTGTGTGACTGCAACCTTACTGTCTTTTAGCATATTTTTTCTATGTCATTTCCTAGGTTTTTAAAAAAGCAAGGTGAAAACAAAACAGAAATTCCATCATCTTGAACTACTCTGACACCTACATGGATCATCATCAGGGTTAGAATCTTTAGATCTATAGCACTGACCTCTACCATTTGGGCTAACAGAGTTACTGATAATAGCAGAAGCTGGTCTTCCCCTACGTAGGCCCACCACTAAAAGGAGATGGGCATGTATTTTGTAATGGGTTTTGCAGCTATTTGCTGACATCACAGGCATGCTGAGGCTCAGGAATCCCAGGTTCTGTTCCAGATGCTGAGAGGCAAGTACTGTAGGGATTACAAGTCTTTCTGCCCCTCTTTCCCCACTTCCCAAGCCTATCACCTTCTGCCTCCTGGGCACTCCAGCCTTTCCTTGTCCCACTCACTCCTCAACATCTTCTCTTCCAAGTTCCCCACCCCTTGTCCCAGTCCTACTTCTCCTCCCCTACACTATTCATCCAAATTTCCCTTCTCTTCACCTTGCCACGCTCCCAAGCCCAGCTTCTTATTCTCAGAAATAGCTGAATCAATTTTCCTTAAATTTTCCCCAGAAAAATTCAGCCTGAGGCAGACACCCAGCATGAAAAATGTCAGGCCAAATAGTTAAAATTTGACAACATGTTAAGCAACTGAAAACAGGGTCTTATACTAAAAAGTGGCAGGCAATATTAACTATAGGTGGCACCCATAATATTTTGTTGTAGGGTTATTTAAAGCAATGTGGTTTATAAATTTGATTAATATAAATGTTTGTTAATTGCTTTTGTATTTGATAAATATTTTTAGTCGGAATTAGCAAAATTGCTATGTGTTTTGATGTTCCATCTAAAACCCTATGTACTCTGCATTAGTAGGAACCTTAATTTAGAAAATTGTTTCTCTAAATGGATCCCAGTTGGCTTTTAATGGCTCCTCTGAACCTTCAGCAATGGTGAGTTGTTAGTTTTGTAGGTCAAACTGCAGAAGATAGGGGGGTTGAATATTTTTAAGTATTAATAGTAGCAAGGAGTGAAGAAAAAACTATAGGATTACTTGAATTTACTTTAATCTGTTATAGTATTTGAAAAACTTTATGAAAAAACACATGCTCACAAGCTTGGAAAATCAAAGTTGTTGTTTTAAAGCTAGACCAGGCATACAGAAATTTAAAGAAATTTAAATCAGATGGATGTTAGGGAAAACTATTATTGTTTTTCACTGCATCTCAAATAAGTACATATTTTATAGCTCTAGAAGGTTCTTATTTTAATCCTAAATTATATAACATGACCAAATTTTTTAAAATCTAGACCAAAGCAATAAACCTGCATTGCAACTGTACAGAACAGCTTAGACTCATCTGACTTCATCAGGCAGCTGTCAAAAGTACTTGCCATCATATGACTAATTTGTCTTTCTAAAGACAGGATAATGACAGATATGAAATGTGGAATGGAACTGGGATATTCAATACATTTTCACTGAAATATTTTAGATTTCAGAAAACAAACTCCTGATGAAATACCATATAGTAGAAAGAATATAAATTGCATTGAACCTTCATTGGATTTTGTCATGGCTTTTTAGGTATTGGTTAGCAATCCATGGGGCACTCATTTATTTATTTTCAGTTTTCAGTTACATGTTTATTCTTGTATACCATTATTTTCTAAAATATAAAAATATTAGGCCAAGTCTTGTATCTACCCCACTCAGAACTTGCCTTAATCAGAGAAAGAGATGAGCCAAAGACTCCATGAAATCTACTGCAAATGATACAAGTATAATTAACTTTGGAAGTGTTCGGATTCTACAGAAATGAGTGCTAGTATAAAACTCTAATACAGAAATATCCTACTGATGTTGTCTTCATATAAGTTTCTTGAATAAGGACTGAGAAAGCAGTGAGTAAGGACTTCAAGTTTTAGCCCTTTGACTGGTAGTTCATAGGGTAGAATCCTGGCCTTATTGAAATCAATGGGAATTTTACATAGATTGCAAAGGAGCCAGGATTTCAACTATGGATTTTAAGCTTAGAAGGTACCATTATGATCATCAAGTCTGACCTTCCCTCTAACATGTGCCAAAACACTTCATCCAGTAATTCCTGGATCAAGCTCATATCTTGAGTTTGAGCAAGAGCACATGTGGTATCTGGAAATAATATTTTATTTACTTATTGCATTTTTATATTTTTTTTAGTTTGGGGCAAGGGTATATATAGGTTAATTAGTGGGATTGATAGAAGATACAGTTAATTGATTTTCTTTTTTTAGTTCCTCAGTACAATATTTTGGTTTTCTATATTAGTGGTGTCAAAAAGGTCATTGTCAGAAGAAACATCTTCAAAATTTTCTGATTTCCATTTACACGTATTAAGAATTCATCCAGGCCAAATTTCCTTTGGTCACCAGTAATTCCAGGGAGTGATCCTGATTCCCAGGCAGGAACTAGCTGGTATATAAATCTCCCTTGTTAGTTAAGAAACAACTCCCTTTGGCCATCTCTGTTCCCATTTATGACAACTAATGTCAGTGACAATGGCGGGAATTACAGAGTATATTCTGTGAGGAGTCACCCTATGTCCAAATGCAGGGAGGATGGAATGTTCTTCTCTTCCTGACTGAATATGAGCCAGCCTCAGAAGTAAATTAAAGGAGCCAAAGTTTTAAGCAGGTTTTCCTTGGCTGAGCTTCAAGATGGAGCTGTGAACGTAGGGAGGGAGAGAAGTCAGAGGGACAAAAGATTGCTTGAAACTAATAGCCTACAAAAATGGTGACTGAAGAAGACAGTTTCCTCGCAGCTATTTGGAAGGCCTTCTTTATCTTTCCACATCATCCCAAAAGCAAAAGAATTTATCTAGTACACTCTTCAAGGCTTCTCTGCCTAGGTGAGTGCATGGACCAGCTACTCAGGTTTACACATCACACCAGTTAAAACACTGGCAGCTGCTCTACATCAGCACTCCCACTGTTTCTACCCCTAGTAGACCTGAACAAGATGTAGCAACTGCGGGGAGGGAATTAAAATTCTAGTGTAGACAATATTTTAATGAATAAGAGACTGTGGAAAGGGAAAAGAGAAGCATTTACCAGCTGAGGATATAAACAAAAACAAAACAAAGTAAATAAATATAAAAAATAATAGGAAAAAAAGAAAACAACAGAAAAAAAGAGAGAGGAAGGAAGAATAACATGAACAGAATAGGAGCAAGAAAAAATGGACAGACGGTGGAGAGGGTCACGGTTGTGTTAAGGCCTGTCATGAGAGGACATGGATGAAAGTGGAGGTGTCCATCCCCCAGTCCATTGCAATGAGGCATCCAAAAGGAAGAGGTTGTGAACACAGGCCTTAAATGATGTTTTGTTTTGTTTAAAGGAAGATCTAAATCATCAGTGTTTACATAGCAGGTAAAATTCATATCAGACAGGCTGGAGGCCATCTGTCACTACCAGGTTTCCTCAAGATGACTGGAAATAGATGTTGGCAGCCTCCTGCTTAAAAATATCTGTTTAAATATTCACAAGAAATGTATCTTTGCTGTCATAGTCATCACTTGGGTTTAGTTTTTTTTTAATGTAGAAAGTAAAACTACATCAATATATTTTAAGGTTCGAGGCATAACAATAAATGGTTCTGTTTTATTCTTGAAACTGATTTATTATGTTCCAAATCCTTCCTAAGGCAATTTCCTTTATCTGAACATGCAGTAAGTTAATCTATTAGACTCAAGTCCTGTTTCTTTCTCTCCACACTAAATCTGATGTTGGGGTTATAATTCTCCTCTGCTTCCAGGAGAAACAAAAAGTTTTTTTAAAAGTGGTTGTTACAGGAAACCTTTCCAGCCTTTATGCAGAAGCACAGAGAAAAATTTGTATTGGAAAACAGTACAGTGGACCAGTACGCCCTACATTTTAAAAAATCATTAACCTCTACAACAAACATCATAATTGTTCTTAGCTTCATGTGCTCTGGATGCATAAACTGAAAAATAGGTATTACATTGTTATAATGAGTTTGTATGTAGCAAAATCTGATTATTTAACAAGCCAACCATCAACATTTCTGGTTTGCTTACTGAGTGTGTGAATGAGTAAGTACAATACATGAATGAACCTGTGAGCTTTCGCATCAGTTGTTTCTGGTCACTTTTGGCTCAGTTCTGCACCACTAATCTCAGTGCACTCTGCACTCAATTTCCATAATAGCAGAAAGCAGCCAGTTACAGTGAAGAAGAGTAGTGTATTTTATAAAATAAAATTCCCCTCTCACCCCTATGGGTGGTATGTGTCTTCCTCAACCTCGGGTCCTCTACCAGAGGCCTGGGAGTTTGAGGGTTCTGCGCAGTATCTTAGCTGTTCCTAGCACTGCACTCTTCTGGACAGAGAGCTCTGATGTTGTTCCTGGGATCTGTTGGAGCCACTCACCCAGCTTAGAAGTCACAGCCCCGAGTGCTCCTACCACCACTGGGACCACTTTGGCCTTCACTTTCCACATCCTCTCTAGTTCCTCTTTCAGGCCCTGGTACTTCTCCAGCTTCTCATATTCCTTCTTCCTGATGTTGCTGTCACTTGGCACTGCTATATCTATCACCACCGCTGTCTTCTGCTCCTTGTCTATTACCACGATGTCTGGTTGATTGGCCAGTACCTGCCTGTCCGTCTGGATCTGGAAGTCCCACAGAATCTTAGCCCTGCTATTCTCCACAACCTTCTGTGGAATCTCCCATCTGGTCTTGGGAGGGTCTAGCCCATACGCTGTGCAGATGTTCCTGTACACAATGCCAGCCACTTGGTTGTGCCGTTCAGTGTATGCTGTTCCTGCCTGCATCTTACATCCTGCCACTATGTGTTGGACTGTCTCTGAGGCCTCTCTGCACAGTCTGCACCTTGGGTCCTCTCTAGTGTGGTAGACCCCTGCTTCAATGGATCTGGTGCTCAGTGCCTGTTCCTGTGCTGCTATGATCAGTGCCTCAGTGCTGTCTTTTAGTCCAGCCCTTTCCAGCCACTGGTAGGATTTCCCAATGTCAGCCACCTCAGCTATCTGTCGATGGTACATCCCATGCAGGGTCTTGTCTTGCCATGGCACTTCTTCTGCTTGGTCTTCCTCCCATGTCTGCTGCTGCCTCAGGCATTCTCTCAGCAGCTCATCTTTGGGGGCCATCTTACTGATGTACTCCTGGATGTTCCGGGTTTCATCCAGGACAGTGGCTTTGACGCTCACCAAGCCCCGCCCGCCTTCTTTCCGGCTGGTATACAGTCTCTGGGTGTTGGACTTGGGGTGGAAACCTCCGTGCATTGTGAGGAGCTTCCGGGTTTTCACATCGGCAGCCTCCATGTCCTCCTTTGGCCAGCTCACTATACCGGCAGGGTATCTGATGACCGGCAGGGCGTATCCGTTGATGGCGTGGATCTTGTTCTTCCCACTGAGCTGGCTCTTCAGGACCTGTCTTATCCTTTGGTGATACTTGGATGTTGCTGTCTTCCTTGCCTCCTCATCGTGGTTTCCATGTGACTGTGGGACGCCAAGGTACTTGTAGCTGGTCTGTATGTCTGCTATGTGGCCCGCTGGTAGTTCCACCCCATCAGTCTTGACTACCTTCCCTCTCTTCACTACCATCCGGCCACACTTCTCCAGTCCGAATGACATCCCGATATCCTCACTGTAGATCCGCGTCAGGTGGATTAGCGAGTCGATGTCTCGTTCATTCTTAGCATACAGCTTGATGTCATCCATGTAGAGGAGGTGGCTGATGGTAGTTCCACTCCTGAACCTGTACCCGTATCCAGTCCTTGTGATTATCTGGCTGAGGGGGTTTAAGCCTATGCAGAACAGCAGCGGGGACAGTGCATCACCTTGGTATATGCCGCACTTGATGGCCACTTGTGCAAGTTGCCTTGAGTTGACTTCTAGTGTTGTCTTCCATAGTCCCATTGAGTTCTTGAGGAAGGTCCTTAGTGTCCTGTTGACTTTGTATAGCGCCAGACATTCACAGATCCACGTGTGCGGCATTGAGTCATAGGCTTTCCTGTAGTCAATCCAGGCTGTGCTCAGATTGGTCTGTCTAGACCTTGAGTCTTGGGCGACTGCTCTATCTATGAGCAACTGGTGTTTTGAGCCTCTGGTGTTGTTCCCAATGCCCTTCTGAGCTGTGTTTATGTACTGGCCCATATGGGCCTGTAGTTTGGCGGCTATGATGCCTGATAGGACTTTCCATGTTGTGGGGAGGCAGGTTATTGGCCGGTAGTTGGACGGTTCTGTTCCCTTGCAGGGGTCTTTCATGATCAGCACTGTCCTTCCTTGTGTTAGCCAGTTTGGGTGGGAGCCTGCTGCTAGCAGCTGGTTCATCTGTGCTGCTAGGCGTTCATGCACTGCTGTTAGTTTCTTTAGCCAGTAGGTGTGGATCATGTCTGGTCCAGGTGCTGTCCAGCTCTTCATGTTCTTGACCCGCTGCTGGATGTCTTCTACTGTGATGGTGACTGGTTTCTGTTCTGGGAGATTGCTGTGCTCTGTTCTCAGGTCCTGCAGCCACTTTGCACTGGTGTTATGAGTCTTCTCTTTCTCCCATATGTTCTTCCAGTACTGTTCAGTTTCTGCTGCTGGTGGCTCTGCTGTTATTGTGTTGTTGCACTGCAGTTGGGAGTACACCTTGGATGGTTCTTTGGAGAACAGGGCATTTACTTTTTTGGCCTCTGCTTCTCTAGTGTATCTCCTTAGCCTGGTAGCCAGTGCTGTGAGCCTTTGTTTAGCAGTCTCTAGGGCTTCAGATGGAGTCAGGCCCTTGTATTTTTTCAGTAGCCGAGTCTTATCCTTAATCTCTACACCCTTCTGTAGTTCCACCAGCTGACTAACTTCTCTCCGAGTCGCCTTGATCTTATCCTCCAACCTCATTTTCCAGGGTGGGTACATACTGTTGTTCTTCTTGATCGTGTAGCCAAGCATCTCCAGGATTACAGAGGCTGTAGCGTATACCAGTTCATTGGTTTGAGTTATGGTGGTAGTAGGGATTGTCATGAGGGCTCTATTGGCATCTTCTAACATACTATCTAATGGTACTTCTCCACTGAGCCTTGAGTTCTCTTGTCTCATCCATGAATGGTTTGTTCCAGTAGTCCACTTATTGTCAGATTGTCCTGGTTCCTCAACATCTGGCGCGGACCTTGTTAATCCGGGCGACATCTGAGCCGGCATGAATCTCCTAGTTCATGTCACTCAAATATTTGAGGTAGGCAGGTGAAGCGTTAGGGGGTCTTTTGCCAAAGGACCCCTACTGGAAAGTTGGGTACCAACCTAGATTTGAACCCTGGTCTCTCGTATCAAAGGGCAGTCTCCCATATCAAAGGGCAGCGCTCTTAACCACTACACTATATATGTTAAATACACCTGTACCCCAATATAACGCTGTTCTTGGGAGCCCCAAAATCTTACCGCATAATAGGTGAAACCGCATTATATCAAACTTGCTTTGATCCGCTGGAGTGCGCAGTTCGACCCCCCTTCCACCGAGCGCTGCTTTACCGCATTATATCCGAATTTATGGTATATCGGGTCACGTTAGAGGTGTACCAGCCAATTCATAATCCACACATATTACAGTGTGTTCATGCCTTGCATACCAACAAAAGTATTATGATATTCAGTTTACTGTTTATTCCATCAAACAGTATGTGCCATGACACTTATCCTAATAAAATGGGCTCTAAGGTTTTCACTGAGAATAGTAATCACAAGACAGATTGTGAAGGGTTTAATTTAAAATTGTGTCTCTCAAACAAGAAAAGGTCTTGGCAGTAAGTAATAGTAAAATTTCAAATAAAAAAATATGAAGTCACATATTGCTTTTCCTGGATTGTTAGAGTAAATCTGATCTTATTACACTGTGCGGAAGACTGCAAAGGTATATCAGGGCCTTAGGGCTATTCACCTCTTAACAAAGTTCCCCCTCAATCATCCAGGTAATTTGATTTACTGATTTTTTTTTAAATTAACCTTCATACACAGTGGTTTTTGAAACAACGTCTAGTCTTACGACTATTTCAAAGCCTCTGAGAACAAATACAAGGCTAGAATAAAACTAAATACTGTTAAGAATAAGATTTCTGAAGCAATAAACAACACACTGGGGCTATTGCAGGTTACACCACCTGATGGTCTGTCCCATTAATTGTACTGACTCCATGTCTGTTCTTATCCTTAGTTTAAGAAGAAACCATCTTTTCTAAAATATTCAGACTTTCCTCATGTTAGTTTTACTGCACCATGGTTGCAGTTGAACGTGACTGAGAGACAGAGATTTATATAGATGAACATAAGAACATAAGAATGGCCGTACTGGGTCAGACCAAACGTCCATCTAGCCCAGTATCCTGTCTTGCAATAGTGGCCAGTGCCAGGTGCCCCAGAGGGAACGAACAGAACAGTTAATCACCAAGTGATCCATCCCCTGTCACCCATTCCCAGCTTCTGGCAAACATAGGCTAGGGACACCATTCCTGCCTATCCTGGCTAATAGCCATTGATGGACCTATCCTCCATGAATTTATCTAGCTCTTCTATGAACCCTATTATGGTCTTGGCTTTCACAACATCCTCTAACAAGGAGTTCCATAGGTTGACTGTGCATTGTGTGAAGAAATACTTCCTTTTATTTGCTTTAAACCTGCTGCCTAGTAATTTTATTTGCTGACCCCTAGTTCTTTTGTTATGAGAAGTAGTAAACAACACTTCTTTATCTACGTTCTGTACATCAGTCATGATTTTATAGACCTCAATCATATCTCCCCTTAGCCATCTCTTTTCCAAGCTGAAACGTCCCAGCCTTATTAATCTCACCTCATACAGAAGCCGTTTCATACCCCTAATCAATTTTGTTGCCCTTTTCTGAACCTTTTCAATTCCAATATATCTTTTTTGAGATGGGGCAACCATATCTGCACACAGTTTTATAACTTTTTTGTAATATGAGATATTAAAACACTATACAGTGGGAAAAAAGATGGAACATTAGTCCATCACCAAATGTTCAATGTCATAATAATAGGAAAAAATCACATGTGAAGTAGATGAAAACTCAAGGGATGTAGCCTGACCAACTATGGAAAACTGTGCCTACACAGCTAGACAGCAATTAATGATAAACAGCATATTTAATGCTATGATGAAAATTCAATTAGGTAGGGATAAAATCTATCAAATCTAGATGAAACTATCTTTATTTGGGGAGGTAGGACAGGATCTGGAGGGAATAGATGCTAGGCCTTGTCTGCTTGATTCAGTCAAGGAAGTTCCGGCTGTGTTAGGTACTTTGCTGGTAGAAATTGCCAGGATCGTTTTTAAGAGAGGCCAGGTGCTGATTATTTTGGAAGAAGCATTATTTCAGTCTCTGGCCATCTTTTGATGCCAACATTCTGTCAAACTATTGACCAGCATCTTTTCTTCATTTCTAGTTAAGTTTCTGAAAAAGTGCAGGACAATCCTTTCAGTAGCTTGAGGTCTCTCTCTTCCTTGAACTACCTCATTTGGGTTCCAACTTGGCTATGTAACAGATGCACTTATCTCATTGGTAGATTATCTTCTCTTGGTGTTGGATAAAGATCTATGTCGATTTCAATATTATAAGCGCCATCATCTGCCTTAAATACTTTGTATCGTGATATGTTATAGGTACATGTGCGGTCTCTGAAGGATATGGACAGCATTGCCCTCAACTCCCTTCCCTCAAAATTCTTTTAATACAGAAGAATAACAGAATTTCATCATCTTAGTACCAGGAGATCAGAAGGTTTTATCAGATATAACAAAGATTTCTACCTTTCAGACAAGATGGTTGTTCATACATTGTAGCACAGTGTAGCCTGAATGGATCAGGGCAGAGAATCTGGACCTTCAAGCCTCCAGTTCTCATCTAATGTAGTGGATATAAGAATTTTTGATGTTTTTCAGTAGAAGATATCCCAGCTGTGCACCGTTGTGGGTCGATGCACAAATATGAAAGCATAATGAGAGCCTAACTGCCCAATCAGAATGTGGCTACACAGAAAGTAATTGTCTAATGAGGATTAGAACCCAAGTAAGTTAGGCTGACTCTCAACACTCTTAACGACAAGCCCTCATAGTATCTTTAAAAATAAACAAATGTGCACACATTCTGATTCCATAAATTCCATCGGAAACTGTATTACTCACTTTTTAAAAAACCTAACCAAAACTCCAAATATAGGTATCTCTAGGCAAGTTGCTAAAAGAAGCAAATGGTCACACTTGTATCATTCTGAACCAGCGTACTAAGTGGCTAAAGGCAAATTCTGATGAACTAAAACTGTTAAGCAATAGCAGTTCAATTTTACCATAAAAATCATAGGCACCATTTGCCAACAATCACACGTTACCATAAACTTAAATAGCATGAGAGACCTGTAATTTCCAGCAACTGGCTATTATCTGCTATACTCCACTAACCATACCGTACTACAGTATAACCCTGACTGACTGCCAGACCTCTTCAGCACTCCACAACACTTTGCCTTCAGCTCATAACTCAGCGTAGCAGCATCAGGACACATAATGGACTTCCTTGTGTGAAGAAGGATTTAGCACAGCTGTCGAACGATGCAGCTGGCACTCTTGTTGTGACTCATTACCTTATAAAATCATTAATACCCACAAGACGGGAAATGAAATCAGCTGGTCAGATTAAGGTAGGCAAACTAGCCTCCACCATTGTCCACATTGATATCTCTATAACAGATTAACATATCACATTTCAAACTGGTTCTTAGAAGCTGAAAATGTAATGAAACATGTCATATGTAAAGCTGGCATACATTTCTCAAGCCAAATCCTGTCCTCACTTTACTCATGCAATACTACTGAGTTCCATGTGTAGAGTTAATGCCTATAGATGTGTCAGTCTCCTCTAAGGAGTCTGGGTCATGGTTATATCTCCCTCCACACTAACAGCACAACAGGCCCTATGGGCAGGAGAAAACATGCTGAACCCTTTCAAAGTGTTGCAGTGGTTACAACATAACCCCTGCAACCTCAAAAACTTTGTCTGGACTGATAGGACAAAAGGGTAGTGGCTCCTTTAAGGGTCTCCCCTTGGGAGTTGAGTCAGAAGGGCATGGGGGGTGGGGGAAAGGAAGTATCACCTGAGCAGGTGCACAGACCTTTGGAGCTCAGGTAAGATACTGGCCCCAGCACACCCAGGGGAGGATATATCAACCATATCCCTCCATCCTGACCTCCCTCTCACACATGGATTAGCAACTCCCATTCTCACGATGAGTATAGGATTGTGTTGTTTGGCATATACAGCAATTAGTCAGCTCTAAAGCCCTCGTCAGCTGACCCGAGCCAGCTGTGGGCCTTTTATCTCCATGTAGACATACTCATGAACTCTAAGGCCAGAAAGCATGATTGTGATCATCCAGGCTGGAGAACACTCTCAAAATAATTCCTAGATCATCTTTTAGAAAAACATCCAGTCTCGATTTAAAAATTGCCAGTGAGGGAGAATCCACCACAATCCTTGGTAAAATGTTCTAATGGTTAATTATGCTCACTGTTAAAATCTTGCACCTTATTTCCAGTTTAAATTTGTCTAGCTTCAACTTCCAGCCATTGGATTGAGTTAGAACCTTTTATTGCTAGATTGAAGAGCCCATTGTCAAATATTTGTTTCCAGTGTAGATACTTCTAAAATTATCGTCACCCCTTAACCTTATCTTTTTTAAGCTAAATATATTGAGCTCAATGAGTCTATCACTATAAGGAAGGTTTTCTAGTCCTTTAATCATTTTTGTGGCTCTTCTCTGAACTCTTTCCAAGTTATTAGCATGCCTCTTGAATTGTGGACACCAGAACTGGATACAGTATTTTAGCAGTGGTGACACCAGTTCCAAAAACAGAGGTAAAAGTAACCTTTGTACTCCTACTTGAGATCCCTGATGTTTATGCATCCAAAATCACACTAGCCCTTTTGGCCACAGTGTCTCACTAAGACCTTATGTTCCATTGATCCTCAAATCTTTTTCAGAGTCACTGCTTCCCAAGATAAACTTCACCACTGTGTAAGTATGGCCTATGTTCTTCGTGCCTAGATATATATGTTTACATTTACCTGTATTAAAACACATATTGTTTGCTTGTGCCCAGCTTATCAAGATATCCAGATTGCTCTGTGTCACTGTTCTGCCCTCTATTATTTACCACTCTCCCAATTTTTGTGGCATCTGCAAACTTTTTCAGTAGTGGTATAATATTTTCTTCTGGGTCATTACAAAAATGCAGGATGCTTCTAGAAACACACCTGTGTGACGATGTTTCACCGGGTACATTTACTTTTTGAGACCTATTAGTTAGCCAGTTTTAAACCATTTAATGTGTGACATATTGATTTAGTATCATTCTATTTTTTTAATCAAAATGTCGTGTGATGCCAAGTCTAGGTCAGGGTTTGCCGAGAGTTTACATTAACACCTGTACTATAACTGTCTTTTTCTTCTACGACTTACGTGTCTTGGGGGGGAGGGGGTGAGAGTAGGAAAGAATGTGTTTATGAAAGAGGCATGGAAAGGATCATTATGAGGGCAGAAGTGGTCTATACAAAGCCCAATTCCAGAATTCCACACCAATGGTCTTGGCATTTGGTCCCTGCACTTAAAAGTCTATGGAAAATTGTTTCTCTGTTGTGTCTGGTGGCATGAGAACACATAGCTGGGCAAAGCAGGGGGCATTTGCTACTAGGCAGAGGGAGCATATCTCTGACAACAGGAGCACTCCCAAGTCTTCCTGATTGAGCAGGAAGACCCAGATCCTCAAAGGTGACTAGCATGCTTAATTTGTAATGAAAGAGATGACAGGGGGCTCAAGTGGGGTGGCTGGAGAGCAGTAGTTGCTGGCCAGGTGCCCAGCTCTGAAGGCAGCACTGCCGACAGCAGCAATGCAGAAGTAGGGTGACATGATATGATATATTGCCACCCCTACTTCTGTGCTGCTGCTGATGGCAGCGCTGCCTTCAAAGCTGGGCAGCCAGAGAGCGGCAGCTGCTGGCCAGGAGCCCAGAGATGCTGGGGCTCTGAACTGCCAAGCCTAGAGATGCCAGAGCCAGCCCCAGAAAGCCCTGGCACAAATTAAGCACTGGTGATTAGCAACCTATAATGGAGGTCAGGTGCCTAAATACTTTTGAAGATCTGGGCTGAAATACTCCTGGTATTAGCACTCAAGCTAAATAGCAAATATCACTAACAAAATAGCATGAATGGGAGCAAAGCTAAAGATAGATAAATTTTGACTAGAAATAAGATGCAGATTTTTGATGGAGGGTAATTACCTATTAACTTACATAGAGATGTGGAAGATTCTCCATCACTTGAGCTCTTTAAATAAAGATTGGCTGTCGGTCTAAAAGATATACTATACCCAACAAGAAATTAGGGGCTTGATGCAGGAATCACTTCGAGAAATTCTGCGGCCTGCCTTATAAAAGAAATAAAAAAACTGATCATAATGGTCCCTTCTGGTCTTGAAATCGATAAAACAGTGAAAAAATCTCCAAAACTATAGTTAGTCTGTGATATGAGTTGCTAATGTAGCATAACTGAGAGAAGAATTTGGTCAGATTTCTTCTCAATCTATGTGTGATATTTTCAGTCATATACTGAAATACTATAACACTGAAATATTATAAGAAAGAGTGTTCGGTTAGCCTGAGCCACACTTTCTTACTACAGTTCAAGAAATAGTTTGATTTTCCATAAGTCTAACTGGCTGTTAAATATAACTTCAGGCTATTCAGATTAGGCAATATGTAAACATCTTTCTAGCATTATATTCTTTCACACAGTTACAGTGGTTACTTTATCGGAGAATTTTGATTTGTAATATTGAATATTGATGCATACATTTCAGCAGATCTATAGAACCCATATTATTTACTGGTCTATCACAACAATAATTTAAACATGAATTATAGAATATCAGTAAAACTAAATTCTTTTTGTCATGTTTTTGTAATCTTATTTTTTAAAATAAGGTGCCTACTCTGTGAATAATAAAATATGAATAATAATGGCCATGATCCAGAGCTGATTGAATTCACCTGATGTAGGATTGCGCCATATGAACATGTTTTATTTTAAGTTATCTTTCTAAAGTTAGATCAGGTTTCCTTAGAATGGTGCCTTCAGAACACTTCAGAAGATAAAATCACTTTCTGACATACCATAGTCTTAATTTCCAAATCATTAACAATTCTACCATACTTGAAGCACAGATATTGCCGAGAGCTGTCAAATAATAGTGGGAGATGTTTTTTGTTTTGTTTAATTAAAATGTGTTGGTGACTGCAGAGTGGTGAAAGATGAAATTTTCCAATTTGTTTAGAGTGGTAAAAATTTTACTGGCATTGCCCAGGTACTCATGGGTCACTATTCTGATTGAGTTGTAACTGTTTGGAACCGTCATATAAAGATGCATTTTAATACTGGCTATGTTCAATAAAATATACTTCCAGTTTTTATGTTGGAACGTTTTGAAACACTTTGGTCCAATTTGATTCTAGGTCCTGTTTTGATTCAGTGCAAAACGGTGAAGTTTTGTAAAAACAGGATTTTTTTCTTCCTGTATTTGACCCCATTCTCCAGTCACCTTCGTTCTAACTGAGGCCTGAAAGAGAACCTCTTCAGAACCCACCTGTGCTGCTCTTTGAGCCTTGGTTTACACTACGAGGTTAGGTCAAATTTAGCTGCATTAGGTCGATTTTATAAGCAGTGTGTCTACACAACCAACCCAGTTCTGTCGACCTAAAGGGCTCTTAAAATCGACTTCTGTACTCCTCCCTGAGGAGGGGAGTAGCACTAAAATCAACTTTGCTAGTTGAACTTGGAGTGGTGCAGATGCAATTCTACAGTATTGGCCTCCGGAAGCTATCCCACAGTGCTCCAGTGTGACTGCTCTGGACAGCACTTTCAACTCTGATGTACTAGCCAGGTACACAGGAAAAGCCCTGGGAAATTGTGAATTTCATTTCCTGTTTGGTCAGCATGGTGAGCTCAGCAGCACAAGTGACGAGCTCCAGCATGGACCGAATGGGAGACACTGGATCTGACTGCTGTATGGAGAGAAGAATCTGTTCAGGCCGAACTCCGATCAAAAAGAAGAAATGCCAATATATATGCCAAAATCGCACAGGGCATGGTGGACAGAGGCTACAATAGGGACACACAGCTGTGCTGCCTGAAAGTTAAGGAGCTCAGGCAAGACTACCAGAAGACAAAGGAGGCAAGTTTCGCTCTGGGTCAGAGCCCCATATATGCCATTTCTATGATCAGCTGCATGGCATTCTAGAGGGGGACTCTACCACTACCCCACCATTGTCCGTGGACACATGCAAGGGGGAGTCTCACACAACAGGGAGGAGGATCTTGTGAATGAGGAAGAGGAAGAGGAGAAGAATGTGCATCAGGCAAGCGATGAATCTGTTCTCCCCAGCAGCCAGGACCTTTTCATCACCCTGGAGCCAGTACCCTCCCAAGGTGGGATCCTGGACCCTGAAGCCGGAGAAGACACCTCTGGTGAGTGCACGTTTGTAACTCCATTACAGAGTTTAAAAGCAATTGTGTTTAATGTTTGATTTTCCCTGAAGAATTGGGATGCATTCGTGACCAGTACAGCTACTGGAAAAGTCTGTTTACATGTCTGAGGATGATGCGAGAATCCTCCAGGGACATCTCCATGAAGCTGTCTTGGAGGTACTCTGAAAGCCTTTGCAGAAGATTTCTGGAGAGGGCTGCGAATGCATGGCAGCGAATGGTCATGGGTTTTGGTTGCATTCAAGCAACATTCAGTCTATATCTTTCTGTGTTAGCCTCAGGAGAGTGATATCATTCATGGTGACCTGGTTGAAATAGAGGAATTTTTGTAAGGGAACAGTAAAAGGACCCCGTTCATGCTGGGCTGTTTGTGCTTGGCTAAAAGAGATCATCCCTGAGAATAGCCACGCAGTGGGGTGGGGAGAGGGGTGTGCTGCACATTCACCTAAAAAATGCAGCCCCTCCTTTTAAATGGCAAGCTCAACTGGCATTGCTTGCTATGGCAAAGGAGGGCACTGCAGTTTGAAACCATTCCCACATGTTATGAAGGCAGAAGAAGCCAATCCCACGTACTCATTGGCTTACTATGGCTGCCTGGAAACCGAATTCTATTGCCCAGCCATGTATGATGTGTCACCATAACAGCAGGTGCTCAATATAAAAGGAAAAATGTGACCTTGTACCTAAAGCACATGTGCTGTCTGCTGTGAATTGCTTGATTCACTGTAAAAGAGTCTCCCTTTTGTTCTCAGAAATGTATCATCTTAAATTTTACTCTCTCCTTTTATCCCCCCGCAGGTGAAAATGTTTCTGTGCTCCTCCTATTATCTCCATCCCTGAGGTTATCGCAGATTAGTAGATGAAAAAACACACTTGCAATGGCATGTTTTCCAAGCTCATGCAGTCCTCCCACACTGATAGGGCACAGCTGAATGCATGGAGGCATTCAGTGACAGTGACCAGGAAAGCATTAAGTGAGCACAATGGGAAGAGGCAGGACACAATGCTGAGGCTAATGGGGGAGCAAATGGACATGATTAGGCATCTGGTGGAGCTGCGGGAAAGCCAACAAGAGCACAGACCGCCACTGCATCCACTGTATAACTGTCTGCCCTCCTCCCTATGTTCCATATCCTCCTCAGCCAGATGCCCAAGAATGTGGGGAGGAGGCTCCGGGCACCCAGCCACACCACTCCAGAGGATGGCCCAAGCAACAGAAGGCTGTTATTTAAACAGCCCCACCCCACCTGGGCTACCTTGTCAGTTATCTCACTTTTTTTTAATTAATAGAGAAACAATGCATGGTTTCAAAACAATAGTGACTTTATTTCCTTTGCCAGCTGTGGTCGAAGTGGGGAGGATGGTTGGGTTAGAGGGAATTAAAATCAACAAGGGGGGTGGGTTTGCATCTAGGAGAAACACACACAACTCTCACACCATAGCCTAGCCAGTCATGAAACTGGTTTTCAAAGCCTCTCTGATGCACAGCGCACCTAGCTGTGCTCTTCTAATCACCCTGGTATCTGGCTGCTCAAAATCATCCGCAAGACGATTTGCCTCAACCTCCCACCCCGACATAAAAGTCTCCCCCTTACGCTCACAGACATTATGGTGCATACAGCAAGCAGCAATAACAATGGGAATGTTAAGTATCAGAGGGGTAGCTGTGTTAGTCTGAATCTGTAAAAGCAGCAGAGAATCCTGTGGCACCTTATAGACTAACAGACGTTTTGGATCATGAGCTTTCGTGGGTGAATACCCACTTCATCAGATGAATGTAGTGGAAATTTCCAGGGGCAGGTATATATATGCTAGCTAGCAAGCAAGCTAGAGATAACGAGGTTAGTTCAATCAGGGAGGATGAGGCCCCGTTCCAGCAGTTGAGGTATGAAAACCAAGGGAGGAGAAACTGGTTCTGTAGTTGGTTGTGCTGAGGTCTGACCTAGTCAGCAAATAGCGCCAGCGAGCTTTTAAACATCCAAAGGCATATTCTACCACCATTCTGCACTTGCTCAGCCTATAGTTGAACTGTTCCTTACTACTGTCCAGGCTGCCTGTGTATGGCTTCATGAGTCATGGCAACAAGGGGTAGGCTGGGTCCCCAAGTATAACTATTGGCATTTCAACATCCCCAACGGTAATTTTCTGGGCTGGGAAGTAAGTCCCTTCTTGCAGCTGCTCGAACAGCCTGGAGTTCCTAAAGATGCGAGCATCATGCACCTTTCCCGGGCATCTCACGACGATGTTGGTGAAACATCCCTTGTGATCTACCAGTGCTTGTAACACCATTGAGAAGTACCCCTTGTGGCTTACATACTGATTGGCAAGGTGGTCTGGTGCCAAGATGCGGATATGCGTTCCGTCTATCACCCACCACAGGTAGGGAACCCCACTGCAGCAAAGCCATCCATTATGACCTGCACATTTCCCAGAGTCACTACCCTTAATAGCAGAAGGTCAGTGATTGCATTGGCTACTTGGATCACAGCAGGCCTCACAATAGATTTGCCCGCTCCAAATTGATTCCTGACTGACTGGTAGCAGTCAGGCGTTGCAAGCTTCCACAGGGCTATCGTCTCTCACTTCTCAACTGTCAGGGCAGCACTCATCTTGGTATTCCTGCACTTCAGGGTGGGGGAAAGCAACTCACAAAGTTCCAGGAAAGTGGCCTTATGCATGTTAAAGTTTCACAGCCACTGGGAATCATCCCATACCCGCAACACTATGCAGTCCCACCAGTCTGTGCTTGTTGCCAAGCCCAGAATCGGTGTTCCACTGTATCAACCTGCCCTACTGTTGCCATGATGTCCCAATTGCCACATTCTGTGCTTTCAGGAAAGTCTGTGTCCATGTCCTCCTTACAACCATCCTTGTGCTTCTAGCCCGGTTCTGCACATACTCCAGGATAATGCGTGAGGTGTTTACAATGCTCACAACAGCAGCGGTGAGCTGAGCAGGCTCCATGCTTGCCGTGCTATGGCGTCTGCATGGGTAACTAAGGAAAAAAGGCGCAGAAGAATTGTCTGCTGTTGCTTTCATGGAGGGAGGGAAGACTGACGACATGTACCCTAAACCACCCGCGACAATGTTTTTGCCCCATCAGGCATTGGGAGCTTAATCCAGAATTCCAATGGGCAGCGGAGACTGCGGGAACTGTGGGATAGCTGCCCACAGTGCACGGCTCCATGAGTTGATGCTAGCCACGGTATTGAGGATGCACTCCGCTGACTTAATATGCTTAGTGGGGACATATACAATCACCTGTACAAAATCGCTTTCTAAAGATTGACTTCTATAAAATCAACCTAATTTCATAGTGTAGTCGTACCCTAATTAGCCAGAGAAGTCATTGCTGAGTAGTGCAGGAACTTACTTCCTCATTCTCAGGATGAAGCATGCTTCCTTAGCTCAGTTACATCAGCGGGTGGCCCCAAGAGCAAGATGCTGAGAATGGGAATAAAAATTCAGTCTCCTGAAAAACACTGTCAGTGAGTAGCAGGAATTTAATCCCATAAAGAAGCATTTCATTAAGAACCACATATTCCATCATTAATAAATGTAGTGGGCAAAAGTGTTAACGTGACCATAATAAATACAGTCTTTTCCCAGAATTAAGATATTTCAGACTAAAGGGATTAAGATTTGTATATCAATACTATTTGAGATTACAAGTTACTTCCCTAAACATGTTTGTATTTGCTTAATATTTTCTAGGCAATTAAAAATACAAGTAAAAACCTCACAAGATAGATGGCTGTTGCCATAGGATGTATTATGAGGCCAATTTGGGGGAGGTAAAGGAGTGTGAACATACTAGTAATGAAAGATTAGTATATTGAGATAGCTGAAAAACTGTCATTCCGAATTAATGGTAGATTGATTGGAATTTGATTAATTGTAGTTAGAGTATGTACACTTCATTAAAGAGAAAGGGGATCTATATACACTGCAGGTTGTTGTAATTTAAAATTTTCTGGGTAATGAGGGGAAGCAGAGCATTCTAGACTTAGAAACATTATTGTGTGTTTTTTTTGAAGTGTGTATTATTTACTATTTTTTGTAACTTTGTACATTGAGAATTTCTAAATATGGTTGCTGGAACTTTTTAGCTGTACTTTATTATTAGACCTGAGGATTATGAGATATGAGTGCTGGGTCCTCTTCTTGACTCTGCCACTGAGTTGCGGTGTAATGTTGGAAAAGTGGACAAGGGCTAGATTCTGATACTCCTACTCACACTGAATAGCAATTTATCCTATTTTATTCTATTCTGAACAGATTCTTATACTGCGCTCATCACTCTAGTAGTAGTATTTGAGTACCTTTCATTTCATACATTAAAACATGATTACACATCTGTCACATAAAAAAAAAACAAGGAGTCCTTGTGGCACCTTAGATACTAACAAATTTATTTGGGCATAAGCTTCCATGGACTAGAGCCCACTTCATCAGATGTATGAAGTAAAAGATACAGGAGCAGGGTATAAATGCATGAAAGGATGGGGTTGCTTTACCAAGTGTTAAGTCAGTCTAATGAGCTACATCAGTTAACAGCAGGATACCAAGGAGAAGTGCATGCTGTGGAGTGTGGAGTGAGAACTCTTCTTTGAGGGCCACTGTTACTGGCTCTGCCAGTGCTCCCACACCCTCAGCTTAAAGTTGTAATAACAAACACCAAATACATGGTTTCCATCATCATCACCGCCACTATGCAAATCATTCCAGCACCTCTGTTGAGGGATATGGCACTTCTGATATGACTGCAGAACTGCCTTCAAAAGCTGTGTCCTTTAGGCACACATGAGATGTTGTACGAAGATGATGTCGTCCCCTACTGTAATAGAAATGAGTGCCCCCAAAACTGCCTCAATTTCTTCTTTGCCATTGCAAAGAGAGAATGGAACTTGTTTTTGTGTTCTCAGGTAGATCTTCCCTTAGTGTTGGTGTAAGCAGAGTTAGGATGAGCTCTACCCTGACCTCTGGTGGTGAATTATGGTGAGTGTGGAAAAGAATTTCAGGGGCTGATCTTGTTTGCATAGGCACACCCACCCCGCCTAGCATGAGTCTATGGCAGCCCGAAATGGCCACTTTAACAGCTGTGGGATCCCCAATTTCTCTGTTATTGGGGCAGGAGAAATAATGTGTTGTTACCCTGATCATGTGAATGAAGGACTATGAAGCTGTTTTATGACAGAGGGTCTCACCATCAACTGATTAGGGGTCCTATATAAGGAGCCAGACACTCAGGCAGCGGCACAGACAGCTGCAGCGGCACAGGAGCCAGCGAACAGGACTGCTAACAGGGGAGTTTCAGTGGGAGTTTCCAGGGGGAGGTTCCAGAGGAGACTAAAGCGGAGAAACCAACAAGCCAGAAGAGGGAAGGGGCAGGGGTCTGCCAGCAGCCCAGGCCTTTTAGGTTTGCCCGTTTCGGTTGAGCTTGAACAGCAGCACAGAGTTGAAAGGCATGATGGAGACAAGGTAGCAGGCAGAGACACACTGAGGATGACCGGATCGGAGCTGTGGCATGTATATGGTCTGGAGGGGCACCTGAAAGAGTTTTGTCTGCATGAAGTGCCGCCTGATAGAACTGCTGGAAGAAAAGATAAGAGACTGGAGATGCAGGTCGAAACCTGGCTGAGTTTAGAAGGGGATTTGAGCAGATGATGGAGACAGAGCATGATGAGGCGACAGGGGATAAGCTCAGACGAGCAGATGGAAGCAGGACCAAAGAATTCTGAGGGGGGCTGCTGGGTGAGGAAAGTGAAGGTGGAAGCATGTGACTAGGAGAACAGGCAGAGGAAAAGACGGCAGCGACGGAGAAATAGAACTCGAGAACAGGTTTGCTGGGGTTGAAATGAAGATGGAGCACAGCGAGTGCTCGCCTTGAAGGAGAGAGGGCGAGGAAAAGAGGCGAGTGGCTAGTCCTGCAGAAGGAGGGGAGTCAATGGAGGCGACACCATGTATGAGCCTTGCGAGGGCGGAGACAAATCAGAGGGCTTGCGGCCAGCTGTGTGGGGATAGACGGAGAATCACACTGTGCGCCAGGAAAAGAAGTTACGTGATTGGAGACTCTTTACTGAGAAGAATAGACAGGCCTGTAACTAGACCTGATCGGGAGAACCAGAAGGGTGTGCTGTCTGCTGGGGCTAAGTACAGGATGTGACCTGAGGCTGAAAAGGATCCTAGCGGGAGCGGGAAGAATCCGTGATTGTCCTCATGTGGGAACGATGATACGGTAGTCACTCGCTGGACTGTATCAAGGAGGACTATGTCACCTGGGAAGACGCTCAAGGAATCGAGGCTCAGTGATCTTCAGTGGGATTCTGCCGTTCCTAGAGCGGGGCGACGAAGGAGCGACAAGATTATGATGATTAACAAAATGGCTCAGGCAGTGTGTGCTATAAAGGAGGGCTTGTTGATGTACGGTCATTGGACGCATTTACGACAGACGAGCTGTCGTCGGGATGGACTTCTTAAGCAAGAGGAAATAGACTTCTAGGATGGAGGCTCGCCGACCTCATTAAGAGAGCTTAAACTAGGAAGTTGGGGAGGATGGTTGGGAGATGTTCAGAGATCTCCACGCCGGCGATTTAACCTGGAGAGGAAGTAAACGAAGTGAGAGGGGATACCCTTGTGGACCGAAGAATTGACCCCAGGAGAAAAGCGGAGTTGAAACTAGCCTAACGGGTGATGCTGGTGGTAGAAAGTCTGTGCACAACGGGGGAAAGAATGTCTCTACGACAAACGTCAAAAATTAAAATGTCTGTACACTAATGCGAGGAGCCTAGGGAACAAGATGGAGGAACTGGAGCTACTGGTGCAGGAAGTTAAACCGGATATTATAGGGATAACAGAAACCTGTGGAATAGTACTCAGACTGGAGTACGGTATTGAAGGCTATGTGTGTTTAGAAAAGACAGGAAGAAAGGCAAAGGTGGCGGAGTAGCCTTGTACATCAATGATGGTGAACTGTAATGAAATAAGAAGTGAGGAATAGATAAGACGGAGTCTGTCTGGGTAAAAATCACGCTGGGTAAAAAGCTACTAGAGCTTCCCCTGAGATAGTGCTTGGTGTGCCAGAGACCGCCAGGATCTGATTTGGAGATGGATAGAGACCTCTTTAATGTCTTTAATGAAGTAAACACTAAGGGGAAATGTGTGATTATGGGAGACTTCAACTTCCCGATATAGACTGGAGGACGAGTGCTTGCAAGAATAATAGGGTCAGAGTTTTCTGGATGTGATAGCGGATGGATTTCTTCATCAAGTAGTTGAAGTACCTCGAGAGGGGATGCCATTTTAGATTTGGTTTTGGTGAGTAGTGAGGACCTCGTAGAAGAAATGGTGTAGGGACAACCTTGGTCGAGTGATCATGAGCTGATTCAATTCAAATTAGATGGAAGGATAAACAAACGTAGATCTGGATTTTAGGTTTTCGACTTCTCGAGGGCTAATTTTAAAGAGTAAGGAAATTAGTTAGGAAGTGGATTGGACGGAGAACTTGTGGGATTTAAATGCGGAGGAGGCCTGGAATTACTTTAAGTCGCAGCTGCGGAAACTGTCGAAGCCTGCATCCCGAGAAAGGGGAAAATAACATGGGCGGAGTGTAGGCCCCGCTGGATGAGCAAGCAACTCAGAGAGGGGATTAGGAAAAGCAGAAAGCTTACAGGGAGTGGAAGAAGGGGGATTAGCAAGGGAAGCTACCTTAGTGAGTCAAACGTGTAGAGATAAAGTGAGGAAGGCTAAAAGCCCGTAGAACTGGACCTTGCGAAGGGAATCAAAACAATAGTAAAGGTTCTACAGCCACATAAATAGAAGAAACAAAGAAGAAGAAGTGGGGCCGGTATACACTAGAGGATGAGCGGAGGTTAAGGATAACCTAGGCATGGCCCAATATCTAAATAAGTACTTTGCCTCGGTCTTAATAAGACTAGTGAGGAGTTTAGGGACGATGGAGGGATGACAAACGGACGTAGGATATGGAGGTGGATATTACCGCATCTGAGGTAGAGGCCAAACTTGAACAGCTTAATGGGCAAAATCGGAGGACCGGACAATCTCCACCCGAGGATATTAAAGGAACTGGGCGCGTGAAATTGCGAGCCCGTTAGCGAGAATTTTTAAACAATCGGTAAACTCGGGGGTTGTGCCGTATGACTGGAGATGCTAACGTAGTTCCTATTTTTAGAAAGGGAATAAAAGTGATCCGGGTTTATAGGCCTGTTAGCTTGACGTCTGTCGTTGTGAAGGTCTTGGAAAAAATTTAAGGAGAAAGTAGTTAAGGACATTGAGGTCAATCGTAATTGGGATGAGTTGCAACATGGATTACTAAAGTAGATAGTCGCCAAACCAACCTGATCTCCTTCTTTAGAAGGTGACGCGATTACTTAGACAAAGGAAATACGGTAGATCTAATTTACCTCGATTCAGTAAGGCGTTTGACACGGTTCCGCATGGGGAACTGTTAGTTAAATTGGAAAAGATGGGACGAATGTGAAGTTGTAAGGTGGATAAGAACTGGTTAAAGGGGGAGACTGCAGCGGTCGTACTCAAGCGTGAACTGTCGGCTGAAGGAGGTTACTAGCGGAGTCCCAAGGATGCGTTTTGGGACCGATCTTATTTAACCTATTTATTACTGACCTTGGCACAAAAGCGGGAATGTTTAATAAAGTTTTCTGATGACACGAAGCTGGGGGGTATTGCTAACACGGAGAAGGACCGGGATACTATTCAGGAAGATCTGGACCACTTGTACACGTGAGTAATATAATAGGAAGAAATTAATATACGAAAAGTGCAAGGTGCATGCACTTAGGTGATTAATAAATTTTAGATACGTTGGGACGCATCAGTTGGAAACGGAAGGAGGAGAGGACCTTGGAGTCTGGTTGAAGCAGGATGACTATGAGCCGCCAATGTGATATGGGTTAAAAAAGCAAATGTCTGGTTAGGATGCATCCGGCGAAGGTATTTCCAGCAAGGAGAAGGAGTGTTAGTGCCGTTATATACGGCGCTGGTGAGACCCACCTGGAATATTGTGTGCAGTTTGGTGTCCCATGTTTAAGAAGGATGAATTCAAACTGGAACAGGTTCAGAGACGGGCTACTAGGATGATCCGAGGAATGGAAAATCTGCCTTATGAAAGGAGACTCAAAGAGCTTGGCTTTGTTCACGCCGGCAAAAAAAGCTCCGGGGAGTATGCTCCTGTATATAAATATATCAGGGGGATTAACGTTAGGGAGAAGAGAATTATTAAGTTAGTATAAGCTTAGGCACGGGACGAATGGGTACAAACTGATATTAGGAAGTTTAGACTTGAAATTAGACGAGGTTTCTAACCATTAGGGGAGTGAAGTTCTGGAACGGCCTTCCGAGGGAAGTAGTGGGGCAAAAGACTTATCGGGCTTTAAGACTAAGCTTGATAGTATATGGAGGGATGTTATGATGGGTAGTTAATTTATTCTGGGCATGATTTTGGATTATGCAGATAGTTGCTCGATGGTCTGTGGAGGATGTTGGATGGGATGGGAACTGAGTTACTGCAGAGATTCTTTCTTGGGTGCTGGCGGTGAGTCTTGCCCACATGCTCGGGTTTAGCTGATCGCCATATTTGGGGTCGGGAAGGAATTTTTCTCCAGGGCGGATTGGCAGAGGCCCTGGAGTTTTTCGCCTTCCTCTGCTCAGCGTGGGGCATGGCTGCGCTTGGTGTGGATTCCCTGCAGCTTGAGGTCTTCAAATCTCAATTTTGACGATTCAACTCAGTATTGGTTCGGGGTTGTTATAAATGTTATGGTAGGGTTTTGTGGCCTGCCTTGTGCAGGGGTCAGACTAATGATCATATTGGTCCCTTCTGACCTATGAGTCTATGAGTCTATGTAGCACTTGCTAGACAAGGGACATGGGTTCCAAAACCCAGTGAATTGAGAGAGTTGGGGATTGGTATGTGTGCCTGATAGTATGAGCCCTTTTGAGGACCTAGGACACCATTCACTGTCTCCTCTCTCCACTGTTGAAGAAGCAGAGCTAATTTTGATTCCATTAGGAGTCTAATTAGAGGCTGCTGAGACTGAAATTATTTTTTCCACCTTCATGCATGGAGTCAGATGGTGCAACCCGCATGGGTCCCCTACTACAAGCTGAAATCACTAAGAGCTGAAATCACTAAAAGAGCTAAACTTACTGAGCTGAGTGCTGTGTTAAAACTAGCGGGGGAGCCTGAGGATCTATCGCTAAGCAGCTGGCAGAGTGGAGCAGTTTGCAGCATGGTTGGAGCAGCCCACGGAACAAGGAGCAGAGTTAAGCAGTTTGCGGGATGGTTGGAGCAGCCCACGGAGCTGAGCGGTTTGTGGGATGGTTAGAGCAGCCTACAGAACAGTGAGCAAGCAGAGCGGAGCAGTTTGAGGGGACGGCTAGAGCGGCTTATGGGTCGGCTGGAGGAGAGGAGTGGCTGGTCGAGTGGAGCCGGTTGTGGTGAAGGCTGCAGCAGAACTCCATGGAGAAGTGGGGCAGTTGGCCTCGGCCCCCGTAAGGTGCCTCTTATCACTCTGTGTGCCCCTCCCCTCCACCCAGGCTGTGGGGGTAAAACTCTGCAGATAAACGTTTGAACTCTGCGACAGAGACTTTTGGGTTGTTGGACTTCGGGGTGATTGGACTTAAGACCTTAAGGGGAAAAGGACATTGCCAAAACTTATTTGATGGGTCCTTTGCTCATGGTTTACGTTATGAATCCTGTTTGTGGTGTTTCCCGAATGCAATGCCACATTGTTTTCCTCCTTTATTAAAAGGATTTTGCTACACTCAGACTCCATGCTTGCGAGAGGGGAAGTATTGCCTCCTAGAGCCACCGGGGCTGAGAGGGTGGTATGTAATTGTTCCAGGTCACTAGGTGGGAGCTCGAGCCAGTTTTGCATTGCGTTATTGACACGGAACCCCTGAATACTGAACCTGGCCCTTGTTGCTTCCAACTCAGAGGGGCAGAAGGGTTACATAGCGTTTGTTTTTTGTTTTTTTTTTTAGTAGTTAGTTGAGGTAGAGTAGTATAGGATATATTAGTGTGCATAGCCTACTGTTGTCCTGGGAGTCTGCAGTCCCCTGGGACTGTGTTGGGCTCAGAGCTCTGTAGGGGTTTAAATAAGTGCACAAATGATCATACCAGAGACCAGCACCCATATCTAGTGACCTCTGTGGGTGAGATCCACTCAGTAATCCAGTCTACGTTGTACCTCACCTTCACTCCTCACACTACAAGGGAGAGACGCTCAAGGCTCCAGGCTCTCCTGGCTTCTTGTTGCTTACAGACTGCTACTCCAATGGGCCTGTTAAGGGTACCGAGATCAGTCTCTGTAACAAGTTCCTCTGATACTGAACGAAAGATGCACTCTGGTCTCAGTGCTGCCTTCTCTCATGGGCCTGAGACCAGAATCTCCTCAATAATATAGTGGGAGTGAGTTCCTTACCCAACACTACTCCTGCTGCCTGAATCAAACACAGCACTGAAGATCAAACTGGCACTGCTTGTTAAGGCCTCAGTAGCCTTGGTGATAAACATAGGAAATGCCCTCCTCCATTTCTATTCCTCATCTGTTGCTCTTAGCATGGACTACAGGCATCTCCTTTGGTACCAATGCCTCAGGCTCAGCACCACAAGTAAATGCAGGTAAAGACTATGGAGAAGCTGGCTCTAGCTGTTAACTCAGACCTTTCCAATCCAGTCAGAATATCTGGCTATCTCGGTTCTCACCCTCTCTTCTATCCAAGAACAGAGTGTGTGTATCCTGTACAGGCTGAAGGACATTAAATTTTGTACAGCACCCTGGGGCAAACTGCATGCACAGAAAAGAGTTAGGGGCAACAAGGTGTTTCACTCCATTTTAGAGCTCATCTACAATTTTCTGACAGAACAGATTTTCATTGGAAAATGTCTGACTTATGTAGAAAGTTTTGACAGAATCAACACATTCATGCAAAATGTTTCGATTCCATTGCTTAAGCAATTTCCGATTCAACAAAATCTAAACATTTCAGTGGAATGTGTTGAATCTGTCAAAACTTTCTACAGAAGCCAGGTAAGCAGGCAGACAGCCTGCCTCCCCAGCTCTCCCAGCTTCCCTGCTCCAGAGGCTACTGGGCTCCTCAGCTGACTAGCTCCTCCAGCTGCTCTCTGGAGCTTTCCCTCCCTCTGTTCTTCCTCTGACCCTACTTGGACACAGGGGACACTTGTCTCCATACCCTCAAGGTAAAGAGGGCATTCTCATTTGACTTGGAAGAAACCAAGCCTTTCAGAAAAGTACCAAACCGAGACTTCCACACTGGATTAGCACCTGGATAGGACATTGTTACATTTTAGCTAGAAAACTAGTACTTCCTGGTTTAAAATCCCACTCCATGAGAGCCACCCGGGTATCAGTAGCATGATTTAGGCAGTTTCCTCTGATCAAGATCTACAATGCAGCAACTTGGATTTTGGTGCATACTTTCACCAGATACTACTCCTTGGATTTAGCATTGTGCTCTGATGCCCAGTTTGGGAGATGGGGCAACTTTCCATACTTAGCTCCGAACTCCTGACCCACCAACCAAATAGTGCAGTACCACACAAGTGGGAATACACAGAGGCCCTCAAAGAAGAAAGAGACATTACTTACCAATAAGTGTTATTCTCTGAGAGTTGCCCTTGTATATTCACATTCCCTGCCCACCTTCCATTCTGGCTCAGAGTTCTATTCAACAGCAGGACTCAGTGCTTAGGGAGAAGGAAGTGATGTGTCTGTGGGGTGTTTGCATTCCCTTATACAGAACAGGGTGATGATGTCACCCTCACACGAGATCTTGTGTGCACTCTGCATAGACAATGCTTTCCAAGACAGTTCAACAGCTCAACACCAAGGGTGCCATATCCAACAAGTGGGAATGCACAGAGGCTACTCTTGAAGATCAACAGTTGCTGATGAGTGACCTCGCTTTATAAACTTACCTTATTAATAAGACTTTATGAGCTATTAGTTAATATTTGTAAAGGGATTTAAGATCTGAAAGACAAAAATTAATTATGTTGTTATTTTATTAAAGATGTAATATTGTTGCAGGCATATCATACTGCACTATATATACATGCCCCAGTGTGCACAGATAGATGTGAGTAGTGAAGACCCATTTGTGCTTTTAACGGAATTGTTTTCACTGTCGATGAGTTTAGTTTGTATGTCAGTTTTGTGCATTTTGTTTAGGGCCTTATATTCTAGTGTTACTTAATTAAATCTAATGTAAGCTAACCTTATGATTATGTTTGAATAGTTCAAAACCTTTCTGCTAGAATTCCTATAACATGTTTCCTTTCAGTCCCTGAAACTTGTCAGTGTATTCATGTGCAATACAGCTCACCGAAGCTCTGCTGTGGGCTTTATTGTTGAATCCCTGAGCAATTCAATGTTCTCACTTCAGGCTTTGAATGTAGTATTTCTTCGCAGTCATGTGATTTTTTTTCCTCCTCTTGCAATGTAATACTCAGAATGAAATCCTGCCCCTGTTGAAGTCACTGGCAGTTTTACCATTAACTTCAATAGAGTCAAGATTTCATCCTAGAAGTTTATATGTACTAGAGATGGCGGATGTAGCACTGCTATAGTGGGAGGTGTATGCAATGTTTCTAAGTAGATGGGCTGCTGTTTGGGGTGATATTTTCTGTGTTAACATCCATTTTCTATCCTTCTTTTGTGGCGCTTGGCTGAACCATTTTTAAAGAGCTAGGTTTAGATTTGGCAGGGCAAATATTTGTAAATTAAAACCAAGGACAAAATCCTGTATGCCTTATTTTTATGAATATTCCCATTGATTTATATAGGAATATTGCATAAATTGGGCAACCATTAATGTGTCTGTCACTTATGATTTTCACATATAATTTTTCTTAATGTTTTATAGATTATTTCTTCTGAAAATGAGCATTTCAGTTACACAAAGACACGTAGATGTGGACATTTAACTTGCACATATCCGAGCAAATACAGATGCAAATGTCAGTTTATTTTTATATGAAATTCAACATCTATATTACCTCTGTATTTGGCACTGATGTGGCTACTACTGGAATACTGTGTCCAGTTCTGGGGTCCACACTTCAAGAAGGATGTTGGTGAATTGGAGAGAGTTCAACAAAGAACCATGAGAATTATTAAAGGATTAGAAAACAGTGTAATAATGAAAGACAGTCTATGTTGTGGGTTTGAGATTGAGGGGTGATTTGATCCTAGTCTATAAGTATTTACATGAGGAACAGAAATTTGACAATAGAGGACTTTTCAGCCAAGCAAAATTATAACAAAATCTAGTGATTGGAAACTAGACACATTCGGACTAGAAATAAGTGCTTTTCATAGTGAGGGTAATTAATGATTGGAACAATTTATGAAGAGTTGTGGTGGAGTCTCCATCACTGGAAATATTTAAATCAAAATTTGATGTTTTTTCTACACGACATGCTCTAGTTCAACCACTATTGGACTTGAAGTGGGAATTAATTCAGGGAAGTCCTATGGCCTGGGTTACACAGGCAGTCAACCAATATGTTCACAATAGTTCACTTGTCCTGAAATCTATGAATCCATGAACAGATGGATTTTTTAAAATTAACATTGTTTTATTTTATGACTCAAAGCAACTGCAGTAGTCAAAATAAAGCAAACTAGAAATGTGATTTCAAATGCTTTGAGAATTCCAAATCATTCAAACTCATTGACTATAATAAGACTGCAAGCATTGGAAGTCAATGCAGATTTATTTCAAAATATGTGTATCCTTTAATTTTTTAAAATCTTTTCATATTCTCTTGTTTTTGGCATAGAATTTTGATCCTCCACTAACATTCACATTTTAAGTGAATTGTCATAATAATGAAATGCCAAAGAAGATTGCACTATAGTAGCAGTACTGACACTACTCCTAATTCTTTGCTTTCACTCTAGCCAGTATCACTGCCTGTGTTTTTTTTACTGCTGATGTAGTTTTTACTGCTTTTGTAGGTATTGTGAAGAAAAAGCTAATTTTACTGCCCAAAGTATCAGGCTATCAATTTCTGTTTTGAACTTGAAATCTGAAGTAGGGCACTACAAGGAAACATTGATTTCACATTTTGTATGACTGTCCTTGAATACATCAAACCAAACTTGAGAGCATTAACACTGAAAGAGTGAAACCATTAAAAGACATGGAAAAATTTTACCTCACAAATCCACTTTGTGCACTGCTTTCAGAGGCCTTTTCTACTTTACCACTTCACTATGGATGTGAAGCATGAGGTAGCAGGGACATTTTTACTAAGGATAGACACCGAAATCATAAAGATTAGGGGTACCTCTTTCAAAAGCACCAAAGTGATTTAGGAGCCTATGTGTCATTTTCAAAGGTGACTTAGATGGTTATTTAGGGGCGCGTCCACAAAGGGACTTGTACAACTAATCCCCAGTTTTAGTTGCTTACATCCCAGTTTTAGGCACCTCTGTAATCCACAAAATTCCTTCTCAGCTGCTGCCTAACCTTGTAGGCACCTAAACTGACTTAGCATCTATATTTCTGCTGTAAATGTTCCCTAGCCAGCCACGTTTCTGTGTCTGGGCATGCACACTGCTGCCTTACTCTAGGTGTCTGTGTGCCTATCTCTCGCTGAAATCCCAGAGCAATCAACAAACGTCTAGGACCAGACTGTTACAGCAGTGTAAATCTAGAGTAACTACACTGATTTGGTAGCTTTTTTCCTACTATTTGCAGACCTGTATGATCTGAAGAGGGCTTGGCGAAAGATGAAAAACTATGACAGATTCCATAATTAATTCCATATCATCATTGAACTTATCGGCAAAAGGTTTTTATCTTCATATTAATAATTGTTTCATCTTCTATTTACTCTCTCATTTAACCTCTGCCCAGTCATGATTCTTATAATGTATTCTACTTTTTCAATGTCTGATAGTGATGAGATCCATTATTTTACGGCACTAGGGTTGCCAACTTTCTATGTGCAGAAAATTGAACATCCTTGCCATGTCCCTGCCCTGCCCCTTCTCGGAGTTCCTGCTCCCCCCTCACTCCATTCCCCCTCCCTCCGTCGCTCACTCTCCTCCACCCTTGCTCATTTTCCCTGAGCTGGGGCAGGGGTTGGGATGTGGGAGAGGGTGAGGACTCTGGCTGTGGGTATGGGCTCCAGGATGGGAATGGGGTTTGGGATGCAGGAGGGGACTCTGGTGGGTAGGGCCGAGGGGCTAGGAGCATGGGAGGGGGCTCTGGATTGGAGCAGTGCTGACCAGAGCCACCAGGGTCCCTTTTCATCTGGGCATTCTGATTGAAAACAAGATGCCTGGCAACCCTATAGGGCACTCAGAAGTGTGCTAGGCACCTTTGTATTACAGATAAATTGCTCATGATACCTGCCAGAGTATACCAGTTACCAGATTTTATCATTTAATTTCATACATGATGCAATGAAAGAGCTACGAAAGTGTGGGTTAATTATTATTTATTTATTTGTATTATAGTAGTGGCTACAGGACCACCCATGGATCACTCTGCTAGGTGCTGTTCAAGCATACAGTCCTTATCCCAAAGAGCTTACAGTTTAGCACATAGTGGCAGACAACAAACAAAATCTAACAGTGAAAATGAATTAAATGTGGTATAAGATCAAGGAAATAGCCTGACTCTTTTGCTCTTTAGGGCAGATTGCAAACCCTCTCTGTTTTTCTGGTATCTGTGGAGGGAGAGGTGTTAGGATGTTGACTTGCTGATTCATTTATTGCATAATGATTGCAGTATTTTGCTAAGGAGCGAGACGCAGTAGGATGTCTCACTGTACACTTTTGTATGATGATTTTATGTGTTGATAGGTTGCCAGAGCTTCTGGATGGGTGCCTTTTTTGGTATTTTAGAAATCAAATTAAGTAGTTAAATTAATTTAAAGATCTGTGTCAAATGAAGAGGAGGATTGGCTTATGAATGAAGTCAGTGCTTTGTGGCTAAAACACTGCACTTCTTTGAAAAACTGCTGTTTGAATCCTTCCCATGTTCAGAGGAAGGCAGCTCTTGGAAAACCCTCCCATAGACAGTCATGCTAGCCAGACCTTCCTACAGGCAAAAGATTTAAAATTGCTTCTGTAGCTTTCCCAGTAGGCAGTGCTCTTCATTTGGAAAATGATTTATATGCAGATCCCCAACAGACTTACTGAAGATTTACTATGCTTTGACCCATTCTGCACTTTGCTATGTAAATTCCTTAGGTGTTGAGCATGAGTAGAGCACAAAACTTAGATGAATTACATCGTCTCATTTGTGAAGCTTAGCACTTCATCTCTGTCTTGCCAGTGTTCTGAGATGGATATAGTTATTCATCTTCAAATAATTTACAAGATGTGTATTTCACACTAGAATATTTAACATCCCTATATCATTGTATTGTGCTTTCATTATTGCCCCGGTAAGAAACATTTTAATATAATTCTGTTAAAAACGCCAGTAAAATCATGTACCACAGATCATTCTTTAAGTACATCACTTACAATAGATTAAAGGTCTGCTCAGGCCCTTACAATCCCATGGCTAAATGTAGAACTTGGTCCACGGAATTCAGAACCTAACTTTACGTCAGATGATTTCTTGGTTCTGGGTGAATTGTTCACATAGCTCTAATATTTATATACAAAACATTACTTCTCTATGGAATAGAAAGGCCAAAAGCAGTACAACTAAGTTAATATAGGTTTCAGAGTGGTAGTCGTGTTAGTCTGTATCAGCAAAAACAACCAGGCGTCCTTGTGGCACCTTAGAGACTAACCAAATAAATTATTGTAATAAATTGGTTAGTCTCTAAGGTGCCACAAGGACGCCTGGTTGTTGCTTTTTTTTTAAGTTAATGTAAGTTTTTTAATGTGCATTTTTGCTTGTATTTGCACTTGGAAAACAAAAGTTGATTCCTTTTAATGGTTTTGCTCTGGTATTTCATCTCAGCATATGCTAATTTTTTTCTCCCTAATTAGTACTGTTCAAGGATCAATGTACCACTTCAGCGACCTGTCTTACTGTTGAAGAAAGACATTATTAGTTTCCTCTTACATTGTGATCGCAAACAAGATAAAGGTATTTGATCTTGGCAGATGGACAAATAGTGCTTAATAGTTTACATGGCTGGAATATGAATTATAGGAAATGAAAAAAGGGTTTTAAATTTCTAAACAAATCCACAATATAGGAGATGTTTATTTTGATACAATAATACATGAATCATTTATATTGTCTATTATCTTTAATGTGAAAACAAAATATACATAAATAGTATCTCAACATTTCAGTCCTCTTCGTATAAAATATAGCAAAATATATCAGGAGAATTTTTTAAGGGGCTAAGAACATATTTTCGGGGGACTCAAGGAACATGAATTTTTTTTCTCTGATAATCCTGCCCCAAATCCTAATTTAAATGTTATCCTATATGTTATCTGAAAGTTAAGACTAAAAATAACTCCACCATCGCTGACTTAAAAATGCACTGAACAGAATGTAATTTGTTTCTTCCTTTGTTTGTTTAGTGGTAGACTAGCACCTAAGAGCTTGGTCTTAAGATCTTTGAAGGCAACAGGAATCTTTCCATTAACATTAATGGACTTTGGATCAGGCTCTCAGTATACCTTTCTTGGTTTAAATGTACTTATTACTTTTCCCTGTTTACTAGAAGCTTATATACTAAATATTGACCCAGACTGTCTCCTGAAGACCCAGAAAATAGGAGTCTGTAGATGTATGGATCTTCCCATTTTCATTTGGAAGAAGGAGCTTGCCACCCTTCTGTACCACCTGATTGCAAAGGACTCTCCAGATTTTCCATTGTGGGAGCTGCGGGCAGGAAGGGATAGAACACTCTCCACAGAACTGTCCATTTTTCTGTGCCTAATATCCTCTCCTGAAGATTATATCATAGGAGGGGGCAAACAGCTCATTTGGACCTCTTTTACATTTAACAGCCAAAACTAATCTGTTGATATTCATGATTTAAACTGAACTACATGCTATTTTAATTTAAAATTAATGGTTGTAATGTTGCAGATATATTGTTTGTCAAAACAGTGAGACCTGGAAAAATCTATAGCCCATGGGCACATTATGAATTAACATACTTTGTGAAGATAAATTTTGCTGATAATTACATTTTTGGTCTGTAATGTTACATCAGTTGTCACCACTGTCACTGAACACAATTGGTTTGCATGTTGTGAAAACTAAATTATATAATTCTGACCAAAAAGTAATTATTAACTCTAATATTTTCTATCCAATTTGTTATTTCTTGTTTGTTTTTCACCTTTTCCCTTCTAACGTGTAATATTGTTATAATTATATGAAATTTAATGTCAATTGCTGTCATAAACAGATAGCTAAGGGTTAATGTTTCTTTTACCTGTAAAGGGTTAACAAAGGGAACCAAACACCTGACCAGAGGACCAATCAGGAAACCGGATTTTTCAAAGCTCAGGGA